>NC_046301.1:7910213-8221463 GCF_004115265.2 Rhinolophus ferrumequinum | reverse complement strand
GGGGATGACTACATTTTAAAAATCTAAGTATTTCTTAGGGAAATTTAGGGGGATCAGAAGATGATTAAATTTGAAACACTAATGCACTGAATGAAACGTATAAGTTCTTGCATTGTTTCCTTACATTTTTCGTGTGCTGTCACCCACATAAAAGGATATCATCTCTATGCCAAACTTGAGTAAACAGGCAAAGCTACTAAGATCAAAGTGCAGAGTGGATTGCTGCCCGCTTGCCCCAAGAATCCAGCGGGCTGATAGCTGTGTCCTTAGATTGTACATTTCTCTTTCCTCTTTTCTTTCCTTACTGTAATCCCTTTCAGAACATCAGTAGGGAAAAGAAGACATATGTTTTATTGGATTTTCCAGTGATTTCAAGGAGTATAAATTCAGGCAAATTAGTCTCAATTTCAGACTTTTTTTCAATAATAGGAGTTCTGTTAGTTTAAAAACAAATAGCACTTATTTCTTTAAAACCAAATCTAACTATGTTCTGGCGAGCCCACAATGCCTAGCAGGATACCAGTGGCCTGATTGGTATTCACACCATAGAAACTAATGTTGTAAACAGCAAAAATAAACAAAGAGTTGGAAATGAAAATAATGTGCTGAAAAATTTGCAGTAAATATCAGCTTCACTTGTCCCAGTTGTAATCAGTGCTATATTTTTTGCTATTTTGAATCATAAACAATTCATTCCCAGCTAAGGTTCAAAGCTTGCTGACCTTCAACTTTGCATTTTATTACATAAATTTCAATGTGTTGTTTCTTACACATATTTGAAATCCCCCTTTTCATTTTTTTTTTTTTTTTATTTCTTTCTTTGGTCCTTTACTCCTTCCTGATTTCCTTTCTTTCTTACCTTTCTGTTTTACTTTTTTTTCACATAAAATTTCTGAATTTTCAAGCCACTCCTGAAAGACAAGGAAGAGCACAGGCCTAGCATTTGAGATGTGGTACGTGAAGGGGAATCATGATAAATAGGACAGTTTTTAAGTTACTCTTCACTTTTTTTTCCTTTTTTGTCTTTTTATTTCAGGAAAGTTAAAAAAAAATATTGAGTTCATTAAGGAAGACTTTCATGTGGTTACCTTCTGTTGTAATAAAAAAAAAATTCATAAAGATGGAAAGCCATCCAGAAATGGAGTTTTACTTAGATTATGAATCAGGTTAATGTTTTCAGTGTATGTTTTAATTAGCAAGGGTAACCCTTGGCCACAGTTTGGATTCATTCAGTTTTTGTTCTTCAAACGTTTTACATTTAGCAACCTCTAGAAGTTATTATTCATTTATTAGATTTATAAGATGCACTCATCACCCTGGCCCCTGGGCGTATTTACAACAGTGATGCAAATTTAATTAATACAACATTGCTTGGTTCTCTCCCAGCAAGTGGATTTCTTCACCTCCCTCCTGTAGCCACCACGAATCAGGAGAAGAGCCAATTGGAACAGATGGACCGTGCAACTGGGCTTTAAAGGAGAAATTTAAATGGTTATTATACCAAGAAAGGAAATGAGTGTGTGTACAAAATAGTTTTCTGTTGCTGGTCAGGTGGATGGATGTGCTACTTGACCTACTCAGCTAAGGTTATGCATCCCTCTTCCCCCTGAAAAAGAGCCAGGATAGCAAAAATAAATTTTAGAATATTTCATGCACACAGTAGGCTGCCAGAAGACACTGGAATGCAAGTGGCATGAGCCCTACACAGCCGGTGTCTTTCCAATGTTGTGTTCTGTTGTTTTCAGATTTCAAGTTACAGTGAATGCAGGATCATACAATGGTTAAATACACACAACTGGATTCATCTTGCTTTGGCTTAAATCCAGATCTTTCTAAGGGTTTCATCGCAAAATGAGGATAAAATAGCACCTAATTCACTGGATTGTTGTGTGGATCCAACAAGATAATGTGTACAAAGTGTCTCTAACAGGAATGGCACAGAGAAAGAGCTCAAGAAATGTGAGCTTTAGTTTTTTATGGAATTTATATTTAGAGAGTTGCCTTCCTTGGAGGAGGCCTAAGTGATCAGTTTTTGGTCTCTCCAACTCACTCACATTACAGTAGAATACGCTTCCATCACTGAAATATTTTACCTGACTGATGAATATTGATGAAAGTTTCTCGGGAAACGTATTGGTGTACGACCAACATACAATGAACTGATTGTCATGAGGATTTTAATACGGTGTTGACAATGGTGTTGACAAAACCATTGTCAACATAAATCTCTGGACCACACAGTATGGTCGGGGAGTAAAGCTGATCACGCTCAATACACCATTTGCATCATGCCCCACCTATCCAGTAAGAGAGAGACATATCTGTCTATCTATCTATCAACTAAAAGTGTTCCATTAATTGTTCACAATAGGAATGAGTTTCATAAAATGATAATTTTGGGGCTATGGAGAAGATAGTAATAATTGAGAAATTTTTGAGGATATTTTTGTCCTGTGAAACTTTAATTTTATTGTGAGGCAGAGGTCTGGGTGAAGACCTAGGATACATATTCTCTTCTATTCCCAATGTTTTTCCTGTAGCTGCATTTCCTGTCTGTAGGGATACCAGGTGATTCTGTAGAGGCTCTGAGCTCTAGAGGAATTTGTGGACACTGAGCTCTAAAGACCCAGTTTGCAGTCTGTGGTTGAACTGCTGTGATTTGTATGTGCGGAGGGTATGTGTTCACCATGGTATCTAGGCCCCTGTTGCTTATTTATTTATTTATTTTTTTAGAACCCAGGTATAAGATCCTATTTCAGCACTACATGTCAAGAAAGAAGTAAGTAATTGAATAATTGTGGCTTTGTTTAGTTAATTCGAAAATGTTTACTTCAAAAGAGAGAAAATTGATGTTATCTTGTTATTTACTGTATAAAAATTTAGAAATATGAGTAAAATTTTTTTTTTACTTTTTGTCCATATATTTTTATGTATTTAGCCATGGTTCTACTTTTGTTTTTCTTGCTTCGATTTCAAATGCACAGTTCAGTTGACCTTAGAACAACGTGGGGGTTAGGGGCACTGACACAGCGCACAGTGGAAAAATCCACATAGGACTTTTTTTTTTAAATTAAAATTTTAAATTAAATAAAATTTAATTTAATTTTTTTAAATTAAATTTTAATTTAACCGGTGACACTGGTTAGTAAAATTACATAGTTTTCAGGTACACAATTCTATAGTACATCATCTATATATCACTTTGTGTGTTCACCACTCAGAGTCAGGTCTCCTTCTATCACCATATATGGCTTTTGATTCCCCCAAAACTTAACTGTTAATAGCCTATTGTTGACCAAAAGCCATACTGGTAACAGTTGATTGACACATATTTTGTATGTTATGTATATATTATATATCGTATTCTTAGAATATGGTAAGATAGAATAAAGTGTTAAGAAAATCATAAGGAAGAGAAAATACATTTAGTATTTATTCAAAAACAATCCACGTATGAGAAGACCTGTGCTGTTCAAACCCCTGTGCATGAGTCAGCTATATTCCCATACCAGTAACATCGCTCATTCAAATTCTAGAATTTTGTGTCAGCCGGTATTAGGTTTCTTTTGGGATGTAAAGATAACTCATTCCTTCTTCCCCTATACAAAACTGGAAATGATTGATTGGATAGATTTTTGCCAGCCCTTTTGACCTTCAAGGGAACTTAGAGCCCTGTTCTGCCATCACCACAAGGATTGACCCTAGTTGCTAATACATCACATTGTACACTCAGAAGGTGGAAATGCTGCTCTAGACTGACCCAAAGAGCAGGCCATTTAAGAAAAGAGTGCTCTTTCTTTTCCCAGGAACCTAAGTAACATAGGCCTGCAAGTGTCTTCCTTGACAGTTCTTTCCCTCACTTCTAAGAAAGTCCAGAGTATGTGCAGTATAGGAAAGCCCACTCTAGATATTAGGAAAATATTCTCAACACTTTGTCCCCTCGGCTCTTTATACTTTGCAAAGGAAGGCTCTTACTTCCCTCAGATGGATAGACTGGAATTTGGGTCTGGGGTTTGCGTTGATGGTTGGTTCCTTAGATTCACTTGGAAAATTGGGTTATTCTGTGAGGCCATCTCACTGGAATTCCATAATGGAATTTGGGGACCAAGGTATCTTCTAGTAATAAAGGGTTCCTTGGCCCTTGCAGAGTCTTTGAGGAGTTTTTGTTGTTAACGGGTAGCTGGTGACAGGCAGAACTGGGATAGTCCACATCCCTGAGCCAACTACCACCTTTCACTGTAACCCATGTGTCCTCATCTATTGCTGTATTAATAGTGAGCCTCAACTCCTGAGTGGGGTGACCTGTTTCTTTTTTTCAGTGTCATCATTTGGGGAAATAAGACTAAAATTCATTGGTGATTATTATTTTCTCTTGCTCAGTAATCTGCAGAATATGGTTGGTCCTGTCATTTGATTTCTATTATCTCCATCTGCATAGATCATTGAACTCATTACTTATGTAAAGGACACTGTGTATCTGAACCCACGGAAAACAAAGCAGTGGGGAGGATATTTATTAAGATCAAAATGTCTGCAATATGTAGCCGTGTGCATGACCTATCCTGAGGGGTGTATAGATTGCCTACCTGATGCATCTCAGAAGGAAGAACATTACATTACATGTGAAAGAAAGTGTGGAAAATTTCTGTCCTGGAATTTTACATTTTGTGATACTCGCAAATCCAATAGAAGTCAAAAGAAAGATTCTATGAATTTATGAAGCAAAATATGTTTGAATTTGTCCCATGTCTAACAACATAAATATGAGGTAAAGGAAAGCATCCTCATACCACCCAAAATGAATTTCTCTAAGAAACACTAGTTGGGAGGGGCTACGATCCTTCAAGGTTCTAATCCAGATACTCATTGTAAAATGGGTAATCAAAATGTCTTCCAAATTCTCAAATTCTTTGGGGTGCAGTTGAGTTGTGGTTTTTATTTTAAATGTTCAGCGGAATGCTGAGATGAATCCTATCCTGTATCTTTCTGTCAGCAAGAGGTTTCCCACCATGTATATTGGAACTATGCCTGTTATTCCTATTAATTCTTTTGCCATTACAGTAGCACTCTGCGCATTCTGACAGGCTGGTCAGTGTCACATTTGTTTCCAGCCAATTCCATACAGTAAACGAACAGGGAATAGTGTGATGATATAGCTGCCTTTCACTTATTTTTTATTATTGTTTAGCTATTTACACTCATTCGCATGTATGTAACCAGACATTGTAGGTGGTATTACTCTCTGTGGTCTGTAGGAGAAGACAGACATACTATGGAAAATATGAGAGAATTTTTATTCTTTAGCGGGGGAAACAATTTCGTAAGTGAAATTTACATAAAAGCTTAAGATATAACTGAAGATGAAATTGAAGATAGGGGGTGCTCAGGGTCTCTGTTTGACCTCCTCCTTGCATAAACTGTAAGAATCAGTTTTCCCTAAGTACATGGCAATATTTTAAACTCTTGAAGGGAAGCGGAGTTATTTAGATCAATGTTAACCATTTGTACATTATCTTATTTAGTCATTCAACAAATATTTATGGAAAGCTCAGCATGTGCCAGACTGTTTCTCGTGTTGCTCCTGCTGATAACAATAACAACTAGTATTCACTGAAATTTATTGCACATATCAGGGATAGGTGATCTCAATTTTCTGAATAATCCTATTAAGTACACAGTATTAGCACCTCAGTTTTGCTGCTGAAATAACTGAGTCTTAGAGGAGCTAAGAACCATGTCCAAGATCACACAGGAGTAAATGGAAGAGGTAGAGATTTTGACTCTGCTCGTGTGATTCTCATTCCCACTCTTAGACCTCATGCTTCCTTTCTGTAATAATACCGAACACTGATTTAAGGTTCACTATTTCCCAGGCTAAACAATTACATATATTCTGTTTCAGTTCTCTCAACCGGCCTATGTGCAGACATTATTATTATCCCTTATATTATGCTTAACAAAACTAAAGCAAAAAAAGAAAGAAAGAGAAAAAAGAAAAAAAGTTATCTTCCTGAGATCACAGACCAGGCAGTGGCAGAGTTAAGATGTGTACCCAGAAAGCACATGTGTGCTCTTAAATACCCTTCTCTAGTAAGTAAGAACAATTCATGTTCTCAGGAATTTTACAGCAAGTAGTATTAAGATATAGATATGCAATTTTTAAAAAAGATTTTATTGGGGAAGGGGAACTGGACTTTATTGGGGAACAGTGTGTACTTTTTTTTTTTTCCAAGTCAAGTTGTTGTCCTTTCAATCTTAGTTGTGGAGGGTGCCGTTCAGCTTCAAGTTGTTGTCCTTTCAGTCTTAGTTGTGGAGGGCTCAGCTCAGCTTCAGGTCCAGTCGCCATTGCTAGTTGGAGGGGGCGCAGCCCACCATCCCTTGCGGGTGTCGAACTGGCAACCTTGTGGTTGAGAGGACGCGCTCCAACCAACTGAGCCATTTGGGAGCTCAGCAGCTGCTCAGTTCAAGGTGCCGTGTTCAATCTTAGTTGCAGGGGGCGCTGCCCACCATCCCTTGCGGGAGTTGAGGAATCGAACTGGCAACCTTGTGGTTGAGAGCCCACTGGCCCATGTCGGAATCGAACCGGCAGCCTTTGGAGTTAAGAGCATGGAGCTCCAATGGCTTGAGCCACCGGGCTGGCCCTAGATATGCAAATTTTTAAAAATCCAATATAAAAAGACACTTGCCTCAATGGATGGGTAGGCAAATATTTTGGAAAATGTTAATTTTAGCCTAGTGTCCTAATGGCTCCCTCACTGTCTCTAACTTACAAAAAGCTTTTACAGATTCCCTTTCATTAGCTCCGGGATTCCTGCATTCTCTGCGTCCCACCATTCACTTAAAATCTTTGCTAGCATTTGGTTTGATTTATCTGATTTCCCTCCTATTGGCTAGTACCCAACATTTTCTTCTTTACCTGTCTCAGAAAGACACCCATTTTACTCATCTGCCTGCTCTTCTGTGTCTGCCGCAGTCTTTCCCACCCCACTCTGCCCTCTTCTGGATGCAGGCTCCACAGCCTGCTTTGTGCCACACTCCAGGCTGGCTCTCCGTCCCAGTGGACTCTTTGAGTGGCTTCTTGCTACTCACAGAGTGGTTGGCACAGAAACACAGATCCCCTGGGTGCTTAGAAGAAATGCAGACTCTTGGGCTCCACCCTAGACCTAAGGAATCAGTCTGAATGTCAGTAACATCCCAGGTGATGCGCATCCCCAGAAAGCATTGGTGTAGGAGGGGAGATCGTACTGGAGCAGGGAGGGAGTGCAGGCTCACCTGGCACTGGCGGGGAAGCTCTCACAGTGGAAGTGGTGCTTTCATGATGATGATGCTAAACGAATGAGGAAAGGTTTTCCACGGAGGGAGAATGTCTGTAATACTCAGGGTTCTCTAGAGGGACAGAACCAATGAGAGATGTACGTGAAGAGATTTTTAAAAAATATTTTGGTTCACATGATTTTGGAGGCTGAGAACCCCGTGATCTGCCGTCTTCAAACCAGAGACCCAGGAAAGCTAGTGGTGTTCTTAGAAGGCCCGAGGGTCAGAGAGTAGGTGGTTCTGTTCCAGTCTGGGTCTGAAAGCCTGAGAACCAAGAGTGCCAAGGGCAGGAGAAGACTCAGGTCCCAGCTCAAGTAGGCAGGCGGGTTAATTCAACCTTCCTCTGCCTTTCTGTGCTATTCAGGCCGCAACAGATGGATGCCCACCCACTTTGAGGAGGGCCATCTGCTTCTCTCACTCCACCAGGTAAAGGCTCATCTCCTCTGGAAACCCCCTCACAGACTCTCCGAGAAATAGTTAGTGTTTTACTGGCTACCTGGGCATCCATGGCCCAATCAAGCTGATTCATAAAATTAACCATCACAGTATCTCATGTTGGGAAAACAGCTTGTACAATGGCTTAATTGGGGAAGTAATAGTTCCATTTTATTGTGTGTTGTTTTTTTTTTTTTTAATTTTTTAGGGCATAACATTTGAAAGAGAGAGATTTTAAAATGTATTTGCCAATTCTTTGACACTCTTCCCATCAGGTGTCCCTTGAACCTGGGTGGGCTCGTGACTGCTTTGTCTGGTAGAATATAGTGGGGGTGATACTATCCGATCTTCAAGGCTATGTTAGAAAATGTCACTCAGCTTTTACATGCTTACACAACCCTGAGCTGCCATGTAAGATGTTTGAGTAACCGAGACTGTCATGCTCATATGCATTAGGATTCGTTAAAGGGTTTAAATAGTCAAATATGGCATTTGCAGGACCATTGGCAAGGTAACTTAGTTAAAAAGCTATTGAAATATGTTTGAAGAAAAATAAAGTTTTGGACTAGGAAAGTGTTACTTAGAGTGGAGAGAATAAGTGTGAAAACGACTTAGGAAGTAAACTACAGGCCTTGATTGATTAGGTGTAAGGGTGAGACAAAAATACTGTCTTATTTGGATGTCTAGATTATTGATTGGTATTGTCATTTATAAAAATAGGAGTGTAGAGGGAGAAGGGGATGCTTTGTGGGAACAAAATGAGTGTCTGTCTAGGGACATATCCAGTTAGAGACATAGAGATGGCAATTGGGTTGTTTGATTGGTACTAATTAATGTATCGGTCGCAGTTTCAGCTGAACCCTTTCACTTATGCTCCTTCTGAGTAATTGGTAGTGGCTGTCTGGAAGGTTCAGTTGAGGATTCCGAGGGTGGTCTTGGTTTGATGGGATGTAGAAAGGCAGCATCAGTTTCAAGGCCAAGGAGAGTGATCCTTTGCCTGATGTGAATTTGCTGCTTTGAGTGTAATGGTAGGAAGTGTTAAGTGTTATTGGGAAGTAATGATAATCAAAGTGGGGGGGGTCCATGGGAAACACCAACATTTATCTCATTTGAACTCGTCCTACCTTCTGTTGAGTGTAAGACGTATGAAAAAATGTTCAGAAAGCCCTCATTGTTTGTGGCATGATGCTCTGTAGGGACTAACCCAGTAGGATCCTTGATAATTACAAGAGCTGGCAATGGTGAGGCAGTGTCTTAGGCTTCCTGCTAAGTCAAAGCAACACGAAGAAGTGGAATCGTGGAATTACAGAATTGGACAGAACTCTGGAGTTTGGTCACTCTGGTCCTCTCATTTTACTGGGCAGGAGATTGAAGCTTGAGAAGCTGTGTCTTGCCTAAGATCACTTAGCTTAATAAGCTCGGCAATGACTTTGAAATCCATACAATAAATTTTTCTTCTTAGGACAGAGCTAGTACTGGAAGCCAGCCCGACTGCACTGTGGTAACATTGGCTTAGGATGAACGGGATCAATTGATCAGCAGATGGAAACTGCCCAGGGTGAAACAAGGATTCCTCCCACAGTGAGGGTATCTGTTCCCACCCATGCGTGCTATCAGGAGCTGCTCTCGCTGTGGAGCCCAGAAGATACCTTCACGTTTTCAGGGAAGGATAATAGATGTTTGGGAGAGTTTCCAGAATGGTGGTTTCTATAACATCTGTAGCCTTAGAACTTAGGAAGAGCCAGCACAAAAATGTGTTTTTGCAAATGGTTTTCATGGATTTAAGACTTAAGCTGTTTAACAGATTGTCTTGCTTAAAAAAGATATGACTGCTTTTAGCTGACAAGTTGGATTTTATGAACTGATTGATCCCAGCTGCCAATTGTCAAGGCCAGAGGATGTTCCAAATTGGCAGTCCCCAAAGCCCTTGAATTGATTGGTTTAAAGTGAAGAAAGCAGGATTTGAGGGTGGAGAAAATAGAGTTTTATCAACCTAATATGATTGTGAAAGTATTTACAATACAAATATCTATTAGAACACACAAAAAGTCAAAATAGTCTGAGCTTCATTTTGCTTTGTGGGTTGTTCTGATGCTTTTGAAGGTTGTGGGGTGGATGCCCTCGCTCATCTTTTGTTTGCTTCTTATTGAGGTTTCTAATAGTAAAACCCTACGCATGTTTAAGTTGTGCGAAGGGTATGTACCTCTTGACTGCTGCAAGTTTGAGTTATGTATGTTCTTAAGAAAGAAGCTACGTTTTGAATTCATGAAAGTATTCTTATTGTAACAAAAACACTAAGCAGCTATGTCTTTAGAAAGTCACCGTGAGACCTTTCACTTGGATAAATTCCTGAGTGGTAAATGAGGCAGTTGTTTGAAATGCAACTTTTAAATGTTACTGTGAGATCTAAGTCCCTATTGGAGCACGTGATTGTAATTAACAACGGTAATAATGCTGTAGATAGCGCCGCTTCCTTCCACTCTTCATGTCTTATTTCCCACGAGTGGCACCTATATCATGGAGCTGTACAGATAAAATGAGCTCGTTCCTGTAGAATGCTTGGGGTAGTGTTTGTTACATAATTGGTGCTTGATAAGTGCTACTATGACTACAAATTATAACAATGTGGGAGTAGTTTTACAAATGTTATTAGTTAAGTACATAACAAGCCTCTGAAATCATTGCTAAAGTCCCATCTAGCTAAGTAAATCACTGATTATTTTTCAGAGTTCCACATGCTTAAACAGTGTTTAGAAAAGTTCATTTATGATTGTTCTAACTATATAAGATTACAAACATATTGGTTATGCATGTTGGCATTTCCACTTGTAGCTGTGTTTTGTAGTCAAAGTGGCCTTGGAACGGGGGTGTACCTCGGCACTGACTTTCTAGAGTTGAAGCTCTGCTTGAAGCATAAGCTTCCAAAACCCACATAGGTGTCTAGTTATTGGGGTTGGTGATACTTCTTTATTTACCTTACTATTGCTTAAAGGGAGGTGGCCATCTCTCTTAATTAAAACTGCATGGCCCCATTGGAAGAAAAGTCAAATAAACACTTTTGATATTGAGTTAGGTGAACAATGAGGGGCACTTTCCGTGCTACTAAACTAGTTCCTGTTAAGTTCTAAAGTAAAAGAATAAAATAAGAGCCCACTCTCAGTATTCCCTCATTTTCTTCAAAGGGAACTTCCCATTGAAGGGAATATTTTGCCAGATCTCCTGAACAGTAAATATTTTAAGAAACCAAAGCATTTTGAGACCCACACCCCAGAAGAAAGTACTTTGTATTAAGTGAGTTGTAGCATTATGTAAGTCAATTAATATAAATAAATGATTGACTATTACAAGGACATCCAGAACACTGCTGGTGACAGTGAAAGCGATGATGAAATTGTTAGAAGTGTCATGACGTAGTCTCACAGGTGTTGGCTCACATCACATCTTAGCCACTGTTTCGGATTGTGACCCTGAGCTTCTTACAAACTGTTTTGTGCCTCACTTTGTAAATAATCAACGTTCGCCAGAGATTCCTTTGTTATCAGTAGCTAAGCAAGGTCGAATTCTGAGAGTATGACTAAGTACATTTTATTATTTAAGGATAAAGGCTGGACTCAGTTTAAGCTTACACTAGCAGAAAAACCATAAAATTTTGAACAGCCGAGGTAGTATTTTAAATCCAAAATGTCCTAGTCTATCCTTTCCCCTCCTTTCCTGTCTCTTCTCCTCCCTCTCCCTCCCTCTCCATAATGGGGAAAAGGTTATTGTGGGAGAAGGAAAATTAAACCAACTAATTATTGTCTATAGTTAAAGAGCTTAGATGGAATTATTTCTGGTAGGCACCATCAGGTAGCCCAGGTGACTCTGCCACCCCTTTCAAAAATATTTCATATAAGAAACATCACAAAGAAACATATATTATGTCTAAGACAACAAAGATATGGATACTAGGTATTGTGCCAAGTGATTTATGTTCAGCGATTTAATCCATGAACAAATGGGTACTATTGTTATACATATTTAAGAGATGAAGAAATTGAGGCTTAGAAAGATTAAGTAAATTTCTAGGGTCAGAGCTGTAAATTACAGAATTTTGACTCTGTGCTATATTTTAGATTTGCCAAATGATGGTTAGGTTTAACTCTGTGCTATATTTTAGACTTGCCAAATGATGGTTAGAGTGTATTAGAAAGTTAGAAATTCAGAGAAAGGAGAAATCTGTTAGCTGGAGCGGTCTGGAAAGTCTCACTGGAGGATGGGTAAAGTCAGCTGTTTTTGGGTATTTTAGTCGGGAGGATGGCAGCAAGGAAAATGCAGATGTGCAAAGCTTCACAGTGCATTTTGTGTTAATTTGTTGACCAGTGTGACTCAAGGAACATGTTCTGGAAGGTGAGTGATCAGAGATAAGATTTTCATTTTTTCCAGTTTTTTTGAGGTATAATTGACACATAATGCACAGCAAGTACTAAATGTGTACAATTTGATGAGTTTTGAACATATGTACACACCTGCAAAACCAGCACCACTGTCAAGATAATGAACATGTCCATCGTACGCCACCTTTGGAATCTCTCCCTTCCAGTTCTCCTACCTTCGTACCTCTGTGTTCCAGGCAACCACTGACAAGCTTTCTGTCACTGTCCCTTAGTATAAAATACATTAGGATGCATTTTTAGAACTTTATGGAAGTGTTTTTGTCTGACTTTTTTCACTCAGGATAATTATTCTGAACTTCATCTATTTGCAGTATGTATCTATGATTCATTATTTTTATTACTAAGCACTATTTCATTGGGTAGATATGGCACTATTTGTTTATCCATTTCCCTTTTATGGGCGCTTGGATTGCTTCCGGTTTTTAGCCATTGGGAATAAAACTACTAGGAGTGTTAACTTAAAAATCTTTGTATAGACGTATGCTTTCCTTTCTCTTGGGTAAATAATTAGGAATGGAATGGCTGGATCATATGGTATGAGAAAATTCAAATTTTAAGGAAACTGCCAAACCGTTTTCCTAAGCGGTTGTACAATTTTACTTGTCCATCAGCAGTGTGTGAGCGTTCTAACTCCCTGTTACTCACCAACGCTTGGTTTGGTCAAAGAATGGAGGGCAGGTGCAAGGCAGGTAGGCACTCAGATGCCCAGTTAGGAACTTGAGCTTTAAGATGGAGGCCACAAAGACCCACTGAAAGTCTGTGAATAGAGGAGGGACAAGACACATGAGTGCTTCAGGAAGGTAAGCCCCCGAGCTGTGTGCTGGGGGGAGTGGACTGGGGGACGGCTGGTGGCTGGGACTCCTGCTCAGGCCTTGCTCTTTGGTGCTGCATGAAGACATTCAGCCACGAGGAGATACATGCCTGAACCAGTGGGACAGGGCTGGAAATGGAAAGGAAGGGGCAAGAGGACGTTTGAAGGGAGGATTAGTGAGGCAAGTTCCATTTTGTTTTTATTTCTTATAGAAATGGAAAGAGAAGTTCACTGCACTTTTCTAGCTTGAGAGACTAGGAGAAGAGTCGCATTAATAGTAACAGAAAAGTTGGAGGTGTATTTTGGGGAAAGAGTAAGATTTAGATATGTTGAATTTGAAGTGCATTCAGCTCTTGTCCCAGGAATCTTTTATTTTTATGTAAGTGCTTCCACCCAGCTCCAACTATACATAAATTTTAGGTGGCCATATAAACATAGAGGAGGATATTTGGAAGTGAGTGAGAGGCAGCAGCTGCCAGTGAAGTGGGGACAGGGAAGAAAAGCAGAGTGGGGGGATAACGGAGGGCCACAAAGGTGCTGTGGAAGCATATATTTGGGGGCCTTTGCCCACAGAAGTGTTAGTTCAAGTTTGGAGACATGGATGACACTCCAGGGGGTATTCATGGTATTTCAGAGGGCCATTTCAGGGGTAGCATTATTGAAAATCCTGTTCTGTTTATGATTTTCATCATTTTCCAAGGTGGTAGCCATGAACTATGGTTAATCTTTGTCCAGTTCTTTCTTCTTGCTTGGATTTTCTCAAACTCCCCACGGCTGGGAATGATGTCATCCATTTTCCTCTACTGGCTCATCTAGGAACATACAGCCAGGAATTTGATTCTACTGTTGCATCTTTACAAGATGATTCTAGGACTCAACCAACAGTGTTGCAGGCAATGTTACTGAGCCTTGGGGAAATGTAATTTAAAATTCAGCTTCAGGGAAATGATTCTTTAGGCATTTCTTACTGCATTCAGAATTCATATTTAAATGGCTCATGTCAAATATTAGAAAAGTCTCTTAGATTTTATGAACTACAATAATGCTTTATGGACTGCTGGCAAATTATGTCTGCGTCAGTGAGGGAATCAAAATATGGCACCCACTGTGTCGCCATAGAACACGTTCCCATGAGTAAGTTCTGGATGACCATGATGGTGTTTGTTTTCATGAGGATTTCCCACCTCAATCCCACCCACAACTAGCCACACACATGCTGAGACCACTTATTTCATTGTGAAATAGTAATACAGTGATACTTCTTAACAGTTTATAAGAGAGAAAGTGTTTAAGTGTGATTTTTAAGAAAGAAAACACTATAATGATGTCTCAGGAGACATAACGAGCTAGGTTGAATTTCTGCCAGTAGTTTCATTCTAAATCGGTTTGATTTAAATATCGTGCTTTCTGTGGACTGAGATAGACATTCAGTATTTTTTGTCGATTCTTCTTCCATACCCTTTGTTTTGGGTAGAATAACATTCTTGATGTCAATATTAGCATTTCTTGAGCACTCAGTATTTGCGACCTTGTGTTAAAATGAGATTTAACACAATTGTCATATGGCCCCGACCTCATTTCGTACATATGCTTCTTAATGACTTGCTACAAGTCAAAGTAATTGTTCTGATTTGTATATTGATCTTCTTAGATTCATTGTATATTAACATTTTGCACTTATTAATTAGATTATTGGTCTGTGATTAGAGCGTTACATTTGCCTTGGGTATACAAAATACAAAGCAATATTATCAGGGTAACAATTTTCACTAGGCTTACTCAGCCAAGTTTGTATATTTATGGTTCCATTTCAGTTTTGTCATCACCCCTAGAAGTTTACGATTGAACTCAGTCATGAAAAGTGCCCAAAGCAGTAGAGCATGATGGTGAAACGCATAGGTCTGGAATCACACACTACTCTGGGAAGATGCTCCCTCAGTGGATAATTTTTTTACATTTAGGCAGTTACTTAACTGTGCGTTAGTTTCCTCAAATGTAAAATGGCAATAAAATAGTAAATGGTTCAATGGGTTGTTGGGAATAATAGGGCATAGTACAAAGGAAGTAGTGAGTGAACATTAGCAAATAACAACAAAAACAAATGAGACTCTTAATCATCCAGCTCTGAGGCTTAACCACATGGATTCTCTCTCCACATGTAGGTGGGGCACCCCTCTTTTTAGGGTGCTATGTCAGTTACCATGTAAGACTGCTGTATCAGTTATCTATTTCTGCCTAACAAATCACCCCAAACTCTAGTGGTTTAAAACAACAAAAATGGTTTTTTCTCAGGTGGTAGTGTCTGCAGTCAGAAATGCTGGAGTGGCTGAGTCAGGCAGTTTTGGTTTGGGTCTCTCACGCTCGTGTGGTAAGATGGTGGCTTGGCCTGAGGGGCTCTTGAAGGCGTCCGCACTTCTGTGTGAGGTTGTGAGGGCTGACAGCTCCAGCAGCTTGCGGCTGGAGACCTAGCGTCTCCTGGACAGCTCTTTGTCCATGTAGTCTCTTCATGGGAGTTTTCCAATATGCAGGTTTCAGGATAGCCAGACTTCTTAGCTGTTGGCTCTGAGCTCCCAAGTTAGGCATCCAAGGAGAGAGAGAGAAAGACAGGTGGAGAGCATGTCATCTCCTATGACCAAGCCTGGAAAATCAGGGTCCTTTTCACCATAATCTACTGGTTGAAGCAGTTATGAATGTTCGCTAGGTTCAAAGTGAGGGGGCATAGACCTCACTTCTTGATGGACAGTTGTAAGCATCTCACTGTAAGCGCATGTGGGGTAGGATGCATAGTGGGGTATTTTTGGAAAATACAGTGTGCCACCATTGCCAAGCCTCCGGGTTCTTGGATAGTTGTCTGACTTGGGTGACTGACTTTGAAGTGTCTGGTTAAATAATAGGGCCTCGAATTCTCTGCTGTTCTGTGCATCAAAACCCTCGTTATGAGAAATAATAGTCAGGGAGGACTTTAAGAAATACTGCCTTTTGCCCCTGGATTAAACCAGATCATCAGGGAACTCTTTGAGTCCGTATAGAAATGTTTTACCTGATGTGACCTTTGACTGTAAGCCACTGGCATGCACGGAGGTGGCTGTGAGGAGAGAAATGGCCATACAAAACTCACTGGCGCGGTGACCACAGAGCTGTTAGTGCTCGTCACCCTGCTCCTCACCCCGTGCTCCACCAGGGCTCCTCTTCTAAGCCCTAGCTACTCACTTCCTGAAGTTAGCAACCTCTGTGTATTCCTTCCCCTCATCCTTCACTCCATATCCAATTTATTACCCAGTTTTCATGTTTATACTATTTCATGTCTGTACGCTTCTTCCCACATATACCTGGAGATAGTCTTACCCTAGAGAAGATCGAAACCCAGGTTTGATTTCAGTCTCTCATTTGGGGATGAAAATCCATGAGAGAAATGAACTAAAAAGAGAGCACATTTTAAGTAGCATTTATCATTAATTTTTCCCAACAAATTTCTTGGGGTCCTAAACCCCAGGCATAGGAGTCATTGGCATTATACAACTGCATTTCATTGAACCGTCTTGTTATCCCTGGTGTTTTGATACTGTCACATTTACATATAAGCTTTGCTGATTGTGACTACAAGTTTTGGCCTCTGGTACATACGGTGATATAATCATATTTCTTAGCTCAGTACAGTGCCATCATTGATCCAAGCAAGGTTTATTTTTTAAAAATGTATTCTCTTTATCTCCATTCTCCACTCTTACTTGCGTCCCTTGCTCCCACAGATAGCTATTCTAATGCATTCACTGTATGTCCTTTTATTTTGATGCAGACTCTTATCAAATGCTCAGTATTGCTTTGTGTACATGTATTTTACATTTACATAAATGATATTCTGCTATAGATCTTATTCTGTTTCTTTCATTTGAAAACTTCACTTAGGACTATGTTTAAAATATATCCGGGTTGCTGTGAGTAAATATAGTCCATTGCTTCAAAGTTTATTTTTAAAGTGCTTATTGTTTTGAAAAAACAAGTTTCTTTTCACTTAGCCTCAACTATTCTGCTTTCCCCCCCCCCACAAATTATTACAGAAATGTACGTCTGTTGTTCTTTATATGTAGTTTAAGCCCATAGTTTAATTTTAGACTTAAAGTTTGTAATAGCTTGAAAAAGTATCAATCTTCTCTTTTCAGTAGTACTGATTTTGTACTCATCTTTTTATTTCAAGCCTATCATTCAAAGACAGCTATTCTTTATTTCTATGAAACCTCTTATTGTTCAAGAACCTTCATTTAACCCTTTCTGACTATGTGAATGTTTAAAAAGTATAAAAAAAACAATGGCACACTGAGCTCAGGGATCTGACTATTGATATCTGAAACCGATTTTCGGACAGCATTTAACAAATACTCTACAAATTTGTGTCTGGCATTTTCACTGAATATTTTTCTCATTATAGAATTAAAGCATCAGCACTGATGTGTTTATTCACTCTATTTACCGTCCTCTTGACAACCGGTGTGGGTAAAGGGAGGTCACTTCCCCCTTGGCTTGTCTTGGTCTGTATTTGCTGGCTTTGATTAGCAGCACCATGGAGCAATCTGAAATAAATTAGTATCAATGGAATGGAAATCTTAGTGGTTTAAGTATCACCGTTAGTATACACAGCATGTCTGAAACCCTGCATTCTGCTCCTGGCTGTGTCTCCTTGTTCCTTGGCTTTCCAAGGTTCTGTCAATAAAGTCCTAAGTAGTTGACTACTTGGAGGAGATCCGGAAATCAAGAAGGCTTTCGGCTTTTAGACAGAAGGATCATTTTGTTGACCTGCTGAAAGTTTAGGTCTGGTGTGTCCACACTGAAACAGATTACAGCCTTAGGTTGAAAATGACATTTACTAACTGTTTACCTTCCTCTTAAGTGGTACAATGTCACTGGCATACATTTGCATCATCCAGACAAATAAGGCACGTGTTACATAAAGACTTTGTGGGTAGCATATGGACAGAATCAAATGGAAACACAATTTCTTTTTGGTCTTGTACTTGGCAAAGCTCGACCAAAAATAGGTAGGAAAGGCAGACAAATGAGCATAGGTTTAGTATTGTTGACATGAATCCGTGGTTCGATTGTTCCCTTTTTTGCCTTCCTTCCCATGCAGTTTTCCATGCCAGCTCCCACCCCCCCCCCCCAACCCCCTCTGTCTGGCGTAGAACTCTGGATAGCCATTAGTGGGGAATAGGTCAAGTTGGAATTGCTAACGGCGAGAGTATTTGTTAACAAACATGAGAAGCCGTAAACACCGGCCTGCTGGCAAATAGGCGCTGATGGGAAGGAGAGGGGTCCTCTGTGTTCATTAATGCCCTTCTGACTCGGAAAGCATGAGACCATTGACAAGTTAGGAAATGCACCACCCTTGCCAGGAAAAACACAACCTTTGGAGAATGGGGCATAAGAAACTGCTGGCGGAAGGCCTTTCTGAGCCTGCTGGCTCCTGAAGTCCCCACTGCTGTGGTTGGTCTTGCTGTTCCTTCTTGGTCTTAGTGAGCGTGACTGTGACCCGATTTATCTGCCATTACTCCAGGCTGTACAGCTCAGGAAGATATGAGTGCAAAACTTTCTCCTGAGATTACTGAAAGGTCTTTTCCTCTTGAACTGATGCAGAAATAACTTTTGAAGCCTTTTGAATTTAAACTGTACCCCCACTGTATAAGAGCAGACTTGTTTTATCAAAACAGTAGCAAAGACAACCATCCAAAAGTAACAACAGTAACTTAGGTCCGGAAGTATATGTGTAGGTTGCTTTTGATTTAGTTTATATTATTTCACTTTATTTTGTAACAGCTTTAGTGGTATCTCTGTGAACCACGCTTCCAGTTAGAAATGGACTTTCTCAGATCAAGATGGAAGTACCCCCGCCCACCCCAACCAGGAAAAGCTACACAGAGATAGTGTAAACAGTCAATTTCTTAAATAATCAGAATCGTCTGTTATTAGAATTTTTAACCCTGTAATTTTATAAGAAATAGGTGAAAGGACAATAAATGCCAATCTATGATGACGTTCTACTAAATCCGTTCAGAATGTAACCTAATAACAGTACAACTCTGCCTCTGTTCCTTAACCTCTGACTTCATAGTTGTAGCACCAAAGTCACCGATCCACTAACGTGTGACCTTAGGGACCATAAGTATCTGACTCATCAAACAGAGATTGAATTATATTCTCCATGCTGCAGCTAATAAGTCAGGAATATAGACAAATACAGGTATAAACATTTTTGATCCTGAGGGTTGAAATAGGAAGGATTTTTCTACTCAGTTCTGACTTGACCAGAAAATCCAATGACCTAGAACATCTCCTTCCCTGAGAAATCCAATCACCTGTGGTTTGGGAGTATTTAAATGGGGCTCATGTTGCATGAGCTAAGTGGGATCATATTGAACAGGGTCCTGGCCTCATACATCAGGGAACCTCAGCCTAAAGACGCCAGCTGAGTTTTCCAAAGGTGAGTGAGATTAAACTTCTGCCTTTGGAATCAGACCCACATGTGTAGTAACACCACCAGGATCCAGTTCTCCCTGCGCCTCCACCCGCAACCCAGCAGGAGGGAAGTAACCAGATCTAGCTCCAGTTTAGGCTCCTTTGGCCTCCTTTTGCCAGGACTCTAGATTTTCTCTCACTAGATTCACTACTTTCTATGGTGATATTAAATCCCTGACGAAGGTTGTGGTAGAAACCCATTACAGGATAATGGTTCTTTTGAAGTTTGGTTTGAAACTCAAGCTCCTCATTAATACAGGCCGTGGGAAGACGGAAGACCTGTCTCTGAAAAGGGCTTGTTCTAGGCTGGGGAAGCAGCTCGGCTCCTCAGCGTGGACTCACAGAGTTAAAAAGCAAAGCCAGGCAAGACATGAGATCAAGCCAGGAGTTATGTACCTGTTAGGAATGTCAGATGCACGTGGCTAGGCAGTGACCAGCGTGCTCGTTCTCTGGCTGTTTTTAGGGGGGAAAAAAGTGTCAGTGTAGAGCTGAAGCAGGATTTTAACTTTGGTTTTTATTGTAATTTCGAGATTTTCTTCTTCCTAAATTTAGGCATGCAGATATCCCTGTGAAATACTTGAGTTAGAGCAAAATAAGCTGTTTCATGTATTGTCAGATTCTTTGCGTGGCGTGAGGAAACAGCAGAGCAAGGACGGATTCCTCTGGGGACAGAGAACACGCTTTGTAGTTTGTGTGTGTGTGTGTGTGTGTGTGTGTGTGTGTGTGTGTTTAAATGAAAATTATCCAGGCAGAACTTGGTTGTCAGTAAAGACGCTTGTTTTGGTTGGCTATCAGCCTGTTTAGTCTGAGCGGCACGGACTTCGGGCTCAGAAGTAAGGCCTGAAGGTACATTGTCTCCCAACCGTGAGAGCAAAGAAACTGGTGGAACAAGGAACAATGGCTTCAGGTCCATTTCACAGAGTGAACCTGATTTTCGCTTACTCAACTGGAATTTGTTACGAGTGTGAAACGTGTACATGTTTTTCAACATACGCACTTGTGTCACAAGCAGTCCCTGAGGTGGAGGTGGCCAGAAGGAATGGCATGGCAGTTCTTCTTCTGAGGCTGTGATACTTTTCCAAATTCGGGGAGGGAATGGGTCCAAACCACTGCAGGGAACCCCTCCAGCTTTTTCCTTCCATAGTTCACTCCATTCAACAAGTGTTTATGTAATCTGTGAAACGCAGCATAGCAGTAAAGAGCAAGTGTTCCCATTCGATCCCGATTCCAGTCTCGTAAGCCTCAGTTTTCTCATCAGTACAATGCAGATAAATATGTGATCCACAGCAATGGTTATAGTCAGGATTAAATCACGTGACCCCTATTCAGCACGTCATGTCGCGCCTGCGAGACAGGAAATGCTTAACAGTGATGTTGCTCATTTACTTGGAAAGTTTCTCTGGGATGAAATACAGATTTTTAGCAATAAATTGCATAATTAGCTGAAATTATTATTACTAGTCTCAAGTGCGTTTTCCTCTAGAAGTAATTTCTAAATTGGGAGCAAGGGGAAGAGGGGTAAGAATTTAGGTGAAAATTCTTTTGATGGCAGTTTTCTCTGGGGAATGTGTATCTTCCCTCCTCTCCAGCCCCTCCCCCCCACCCCTCCTTAGGGAAGGGGGAGAGGTCTCCGGAAGGAGGGTATATGCGTGGAACCAGAGCCTGTGTGGATTTGTTTGGGCACTCAGGGCACGCTGGGAGGAACCACTCATGATGTTCTGAGGAGAGCTTATTTGAATTTCG
Source organism: Rhinolophus ferrumequinum (assembly GCF_004115265.2). Classification (NCBI taxonomy): domain Eukaryota; kingdom Metazoa; phylum Chordata; class Mammalia; order Chiroptera; family Rhinolophidae; genus Rhinolophus; species Rhinolophus ferrumequinum. Next base: position 8,200,220 of record NC_046301.1, on the reverse strand, counting down.
GCTGAACTATGGACTCAAAGCTGGTGTTGAAATTCTTAAGAAGAAGATTGTTCAGGAGCCAGCAGGGTGGTTCGGACCTGCTATCGTCAGTGAAGAGGCAGAGTGTGTCATCAGAGGCTGGGCCACATTAAGCTGTTTTCAGATCAAAGCACTGAAGAGATTTGTGCTTCCTATACCCATTATTTAAAAATGAAAAAGCCTGTAAATCATAAAACATAAAACTCACATGATAGCTGAAAGGGAAATGACTTTTTCTTTACATTTTTTTCTGGACAGATTTATTGAAGACAAACGTTATTTCTGTGTGGCCTGCCTTGTTGGTGTTCTGAGCAGGCATGTGCTGTGCCTACTGAATAACGACACGGCACACCTCCCAGTCCTGAAGACACAGTTGGGGTCGCAGAGATGGCCAGTCCCATGAATGTTCACCTAGACACGTGGGCATTCATCACACAGAGACGGCTGAGTCAGCTGTCCCGAAATTGTCATTTCTAGGATCAGCTCCCACATAAATTACTTGCATTCAAAACCTTCTAGAAGAAGCCAACATTGGACAGTTTGTACCAGAAGTGGGGTACTAGGACGCAGACCCTGGGATTAGATCACTGAACTGATAGTGAGAGACAAAAGCTTTATTCCTGAGGATGAAGGTGCTGGTAAGACCTCTTGGTAATCTGTGCCACTGCAGTTATTAACACTGTTACCTGTGGAGCGTTGGGATGAGTATAGGCGGAGAGAGGAAGCGTTGGCTCCTATAATAAATCTATACTTGAAATATAAAGGGGCAGTGGCAATTATAAGGCTCGTGTAGTTGGATGGCATTTGTTAATGTTCATAGAAGTCCTGAAGGAAGAATATAACAGACTCAGGACACCCAAACATTGCTTTCAGATATGGTATGAAACCCAGACGTACTCCATGATAGCTTTTAAAGAGACCCACATTTCCAGAAAACAGATGGTGCTAAGAACCAGGCCCAAGGTTCAGTTGTAAGAATAGAGAAGTTATAAATGAAACTGAATCCATAGCCCTGGCCACTCTCCTGCATTTAAGAAAAGGGCCCTGATAGGGAAGGAATACAATCCCGAGGTCTGGGATTAGCCCCTTTGGGTGGCTGGGCTTGAGAAATTGGGTGCCTTGTGTCTCTCTGCAGAGGTTGCTCTCTCTCTTGTTAGAAGAAACTAGCCTCTCAGTCCCAGAAATACTTACAGAAGGCATAAGGTTCATATTTTGCGGAGTGATGTTGTCCTTTACAAGCCCTGCCCCTGCTGCTCCCCGTGGCTTCTCATTGTGAAGATCAGTACGAAGAGTCAGGTCTCAGCGTGACTTAGGTGAGGAGGCATTACTACGCCATGAGATGAAAACACGGCCGGCTCTAATGAGTGTGCAGCTGCAGAATCTAAGATGCTAGAGCAAGAGGAACACAATACAGTGTTGAACAGGGGCAAGTTTATTAATATAGGGGAGCGCTTCCTTAACTCAGGGCTTAATATCTTGGCATGGATACCTGGAACCACTTCTAACTCGCTTCTGGAATGGCTCCTTGAAGCTTGAGGACAACAATGATGTATAGCCATTGAGGTGGAGATACCAGATGTCTTGACGAAGTATTCACGATGGGACAGGGCCCAGAGGGGTGGGCATGTCAGGTAAGGGTCAATGTGCAGGACGGACACGCACAGCTCTCTGCTCTCTGTGACACTGCTGTGGGACTGAGCTCTCTAATGTTAGTGAAGATCATTCGATCCCAGAATGCGAAGTCAGGTGCTGACTTGGAATCGTCAGGAGCAAGGTGGACGTAACTACCATGATGGGCCGGCCAGCAACAGGGCCAGGATGGCTAGGGGACCTTGACCATCAGGGATCTGTGGAAATGGCAACTATGCCATAGGATTTCTAGGAGCGAGACAGATAGACAGCCAACAAGGGCATTGCTTGACTTGTATAATAAAACAAATAAGCAAACAGCCAGATAGACCGACAAATGAACTGTAGGCTTGCACAGGAATAATGTAAACTCCTGCAGTAGAAAAATACAGTCCCAATACCCAGCTTGTAGACTTGACCCAGCTTTTACATCCAGAGCCTTTTTGTTGAAGGAAATTAACCTGCATGTCAATACACTCTATTAGTGTTGTTTTTCTGTCTTACTGCCTTATTTACTACTGTTGGTTGCTCGGATCGCCTACAAAATAAATTACTTATACTCAAATCCTTGTTTCAGATATGCTTCTATGAACAACCACCCTAAGAATATGTGCCTTCATTGTATGTGTGTTTATTTGTATTGAAGGACTGGTGAGAGTTCATGTCTCCATGTGTCCCGGGTAATGTATATCCCATAATAATTGACATAAACAGTTATTATGCACCTACCAAAATTTTCCCTCGCTCAAGGGTTGCAGACTCAAAGGCAGACAGGGAGCATTCAGGGGAGGAAAATGAAGTGTGAGTCCGTGGGAAATAGTGGGAACTTGGACGAGCTGAAGGGTGCACGGCAATGGTTGGTAATCCTTTCGATTTTGTTTTCCTAGAGAAATGAGAAGCATGGTTTTTATGAAAAATTTTGTGATTTATAAACGTTGGTAACTAATTGCAAATTATGAAAATCGTAGATCTTCTGTGGGAGTTAGCCCAGGGAACTAGCATTGGCAACCTCTGTTCTCACCCAGTTTTCAGTTCTCACCCAGGGCAGATACTCTGACACTGTATTTTGGATAGATTCAGCTTTTTCTGTACTTTTATTTTGAAATTATAGCTTAATTTAGAAATTATAATTTAATGCAGAAAAGATATTTCATCTTCTTATGTTGTTTAATTCAGGGTATCAAAGCAAGCAAGCCAAACTAAGTAGAAACTGTCTTTTAGAGAACCATGTAAGAGTCCACTGAGCATTTTTCATCTATATGATATATATATCTGATACAACAGATCAAATCATTGCTACCAATCCCCTTGGAATATGGTTTAAGGAAAAGTTGATTTAAACCTCGACTACCAATATGAGCTACCCTTCTACTATATAACATGTATAAAATTAGATATTAAATTATAGACTTACTAATGACTGACTGTCTGAATCCAAGGGGTTAAATCAGAGCAGGTTTCTCATTCTGCTTCTCCAATTTTAGTTGTAGGTCCGGGGGGCTGGGGCTTACCAGTCTTTTCCCCTACTATGAATTAGGGAATGTTCCAGAAAATGTTAATTTATGTTTTGATAATATTTTCCATAAGTAAAAGAGTTTTGGGTGAAGGATATGGGAATGTTGAACAACTCTAAGCTTAAAAATCAAAATTGTTGCAGTCACTGGGTAATGCTGGATGTCTGTCAAAGGATGAACACACATTCTTTGGCCTACTCGATAGAAAAATAATGCAAGCCACATATATAATTTAAAATGTTCCAGTAGTCACTTTAAAAACACTAAAAAGAAATAGATGAATTTTAATAAAGTTTTATGTAACCCAGTGTATCAAAAATATCACTTAAACATAAAAATTCTTAATGCTATCATTTGCATTCTTCTTCATACTAAGTATTTGAAATGTGGTGTGTATTTTGCATTTAATGCATATCTCAGTGTGGACTAGCTTGATTTCAAGTGCTTGATAACCATAGGTTGCCTACATTTAGTTTTCTATATAGTCAGTTACATTTACCCCAGAGATCATGAAAATTTATTATTTTATTTTTGTACCAAGGGCGTTGCTACTTTATGTTTTATGTCAAATAGTAATAATATGTGCCAGTCAGTGAAAGTAGATCTAAAATGAATACTGTGAAGTCCTTAGATTAGTAAATATTTTATTTTTGAGACTGTAAGCAGGTAGAAAAGTAGGGGGTTGAGAGTTTTCCAAATCTTGCCAAGATTGAAAGAACCACGATAGCTTTAGAAGAAGGTAAAGCAGTATCTTCATGGGTTCTGTCATGAGTAGTTCTTCCTGATTTAATTTTCCCATAAGGTCTTAGCTTCCTATCCTATGAATTCTCCAACCAGGGATTTTAGGGGCACAAATACTATGGTTTGCGAGGGAATGCTTTAGCTAAGGGATTTAACTGCTGTATAGTAGGTGGTCAATAAAATGTTATTGAAAAGAATAGAATGGATTTAAGATTAATGGTCTTGGGTGTTAGCTCTCTGTCCTTGTTGCAGTGAAGCCTTGGGGATTAAAACAAATTCTATTTACTAATAGTACTGTCTTTTAGTGATTGAGGTAAAATAGGCATAAAACAAATAAAAAGTAGATTTCATTGCATAAAGATTTTCCACCATAGTCTTGGCAGGGGATGGTCGAAATCTCTTGGGAAAGTTAAATACTGTGGATGACCATTAGTTGTCACTTTCTATCTCAAGTATCGTCGGTGTACTGTTTGCATTTCAGTATCACCCACATTTCATTTTACTATTATTTCTGTGGAGCCCTTTGTAAGCAGAGGAGAGCTTACTTCTCAGTTCTAGTGATGGTTGTTGAATGAATTAACATATAATCATTTTGCTCTTTGTTAGTTTTAATCTTTAGGTCTATTCCTTCAGTGTTTCCTGGGATGACAAATAAGGTTGTGCCTGAATCTGAGTCATACTAATCTTACAATGTCAATTCCTTACTATTGACTTTTAGCAATACAGTAAATTTCTAGATCCATGCCTTTCATGTTCATATAAACATCTTTTCTTTCAATTTTCTTTTTTTCCTCAATTGAACTTTTGTTCTCTTTATACCCCAGTCTAGATTCTTCTCAAATCCCTTTTATTCTCCTTAATTAAAACATCATGATGAAACATAATGGTCTAATATATGTGTATATAAAACTCCAGCTTGGTCCACAGATAAGATTTCAGTTTAATTTCACTTACTTTTGAGTTCCTCATGTTAAAAATTAAAATTAAAACCCAATGTATCTCACATATAACAAAGAAGAAAAATAATCCAACTTAATAGTCTCAAAATGTCCACATCAAATTCGGAGTGGTTAAAGCCTATTAAATTCTAAAGATCTGTCTGGCTTAATTGTTTTTTCTCTTTCTCTGATTGTATCACTTACTGTGTTTTGTGTGAAGAGAGTAAATGACACCTGGAGTCTACCTTTAACACAGAAATCAAGGATTTATTTTTACTACCCACAGGGCAGTGTGGTATGCATAGGCTTATGTCTAGTATTTTGTGCCTCCTTCAGTTGCTGAGTGAGATGGCTGCCACCTTTGTCATACTTGTAAGGAAGGTTTCAGACACTGATAGTCACAAAGCCTGACATTTAGGAAATAGTATTCCAGTCTACGGGAGTGGAGACAGCAGAGGTAACCTAAACCAGAAATAGACTGTTGTGGCCCTAGGGTCTGGGAGTGTGACCAGCTCTCAGTTATCCATTGAGAGCAGGAGGTACACAGATAATTGACATCTACTCATAATCCCCAATGCTTCAGTTTAGAGCACAGTTTCCATGTCCTCTTCAGTGAGAGCTATTACCAAGGGTAGACTAGGTTTCTGCAGATTTTATTCCTCCTGCCCAGCTTAGGGTGGGGTTGCTAATGAGCAATGTGCTGTCCCTAAGGCCGGGTGCCAGAGGGAAAATGAGGAGAAATCAGTGGCTAGTAGAGTCCGTGACTGTCGTCAGCCTCAGAATAATCTAAAATTAACTGTGTGTCCATCAGGAAGAGAGAAACAAATAAGTTCCCTTGTGATCCTTGATTGTTAAAAATACTTGCCCTCTCCTCAGAATATTTTCATTTCAGAGAAACATGTATTCTCTGTATCCCAATGGGTTGAAAACTAGAAATAGATTTTGTGCAGTATCATGGCTAATTTGAAGAGCAGCTTACTTTTTGGAGTTAGCAGTACTTGGGGTCTGCTTTTCCTGTGTGGACAGCCCACAGCATGGCTGGTTTTGTTTTGTTTTGATACCCCACCATCACCACAACCAGAGTAAGTGATGCAATTTACTGTGAAGGGATTCCCTGTTGGGAAACAACTGGCGCCTGAAAGGCTTTCCCTTGCGTGGATAAAGGCAGTTAAACGTTGTTTTTGCCTCAAAACAGGGTGAAATTCAAAAATGCCACAGAGAGAGAAAGCCATGTTTTGCATTTAAGCAGAAGGGCAGCACTGCATAATCTGTGCACATTGGAATAAACATTGTTCCCATTCGAACAACTGCTCCATAATTAAATGTGAATGCCTCCTTCCCGCATGCTATAGCCGAGCCTGCACACACACACCCATAATACCCCCAGGAATCCTCTGACAGGCCCTCCTTCTCTCTGTCTTAAACTGGATGAGGAACTGTAAAAGCATTCCTGAAGCAGTCATGCAATTATCTCAGGTCTCTGGCCTACAGCCTGATAGAAGCTAGACCATGTCTAAATAAACTCAGGCTCCCAGCAAGTAAAAGACGTAGGCACTTAGGGCATGGAAGAGAAAAGTCTGAACAGTGAAACTGCTTCACAGTCATTCAGTGTAAAATCAATACACTGGAGACTTGAGTGGAAGGATTACAAAAAGCTTCAATAAAGTGCCACTTTTTTAGGTTTATAACTAAAAACACACGTAGGTTAAAACAAAACAAAACTGTATGTCCCCATTAAAGGCTGATTTACTTGTTAAAATACAAACTATGAAGTGATACTCTGGTTATGAAAGATGTTTTATTTTTGTGGAATTTTAAGAATGTAAACTGTCTTCAATAGATATGCCTGATTAATATACTTTATTATATTGACTATTCTTTGAAAATATAATTATAATTAGAATAATGGAGAATATATTTATAAATGGCCAAATTAAATGTGGAAGTAATTTTTTCCACTCTCCCTGCCCCCCACCCCCCAAAAAAGGGTCAATCGTATAGCAAAAGTTTAAAAAATGTTTTGTTTCACATTACAGATGGTTCCGACAAAGTGGAGCAGAAATAGACAGTTTTTGGTTGCACACATTTCACTTCTTTGACTACTCTATGAACTGCATTATAGGCAGTGTAGAAACTGATGTGAAGCGGGTGGAATATATCGGATGGAAAGAGGAAGCAGAGCTGGAAAGTATAGAGATGGAGAGTAGAGTACTGTTTTAAGAAATTGGTGAAGTTTTTGGGGGTGAAATATCTAGAGTTCTTTTTAAATTGGGAGAAATTTGCTCTTTTTTTTTTTTTTTTTTTGATTTAGGGAGGTAGGTGACAATAAAGGATAGATTGGGACAGTGGTAATGAAGGAGACTGTGTGTGGAGCGTTAACTGAGGGAATGTGGCAGGGAGTGAGATCTAAGGCAAAGGAGGTCTCAGAGCAAGGATGAACAAATGATGCTCTGAAGACCATTGAAGCTTGGGGAAGGCGAGTTTGCTTTTGAACACCTTGGTGAAGTAGAAAATATCACCTGGGAAAATGAGCAGGGCAGAGTGGGGCAAGGACGTTACATGGTGGTGAACGTTTAGAACACTTAGTACAGAAATGGGAAAGTGACCTAGTCAGAGAAAAAGACAAAAATTTCATGATGTCCACTCAGGGTCTCTCTCAAACTTGGGCTGGAGGTAGAGACTAGGACTGGTCTATGACAGGGGCCTTGTGGGTAGATGGGGCAGGAGGACAAACAGATGAGAAGAAGTGAGGGTGCTCATAATAAAGGCTAGGAGATTTGGAGAGAGCTAAAAATGGGGAAGACAAAAGGGAGGATTCAATTGACTGAGATCTCAGGGAACTTCAAGTGGGTTTGGTGGGAGCGAAATAACCATAGGAAGGGAGATTTTCTTCTGAGGAGAATACTGATGTTTAAGGTTTTAGAGGAGGAACTGGGTGATGACAGGGGCCAGACAGTGGGTTGCTTCTATCCACGTTGTCTCACATACATACGGAAAGATCAGGAAGGGGAGCTGGACACCGCCTGCCTCCTTGAGGGCATCATGGGAAAGGGCCAGAGAGACTCGTGTGGGTCCTGGCCCTGCTGCTCCACAAGTCTACTCTTTGCTAAAGTGTGTGTGTGAAAATATTTGTTACACTCCTGTTTCCGGTATGCTATGAAGAATAAATTATGTATGTACAGTTCTTTGAAAGCTGCAAAGTGCTATATACATATTCAGTATTGCTAAAGAACACATTTTTAAATGTAAATGCGACCTCACTGTGAGCTGGGGCAGTTAGGAAGTATTTTAACAAATAAAATAAGGATCTTAATTATTGGGACTTATTGTTATCAGGCTCTGAAACCCTGCCTTGTGAGCCTTTTGCCTGATCCCTGGTTCCCGCTCTCCATGGTCCCAAGTGCTGGTTAGAGGCTTGTTAGAAATTAAAAGGATCACTTGACATTAAATGCCTACCACCCATTCACCAAACCCAGAGCATGACCACTGCTTGGAAATTCTTATTTTCACAGCCCAATGGCTAGAGTAGACCCCGATGTGGAAAGATGTCGGCTTGGATTAAACCCACTTTGCTATGAGACATTGGCCCTATTTGGACTTCTGGTAATCTGCCTTGAGGTCAGCTGCACAGCCTAGTTTCCAAAACTCTAGTTCTACTGTCTGCAGGCTTCTTCTTCTTTCCAGCTAATCTGATGTGAAGGTTTCAGTGAGCTTTGTGATCCTCCATGGCTGTGGTATGAGAAGGTGACTGAAATGGTTAAAACAAACCAAAGGAAACAACATGGAATAGTTTCCTTGAGAGTGAGAGCCACATTATCATTATTTTTTTTTGAGTCTTTAAAGTGTACATTTTAAAACTCTCAGATGTAATTAGTTTTATCTGATGTGTATGTTGATACAGATGTTGCTTTATATTTAGTATTAATTTTGCAATGGATGGAATATTGCACCATTCATTGTCTTAAGGTGTGTTTTTCAAAGTAGCAAAAACAAACAAACAAAAAACCAAAAAATAACCTTGTTATAAGAACAAATTTGGGATGAAATCATAAAAAAATTTGACCTTTTATAGATGCCAATGAAAATAAGAACAATGAAATTGCTTTCTCTGACCTATTCTGTCTTATAGGCAATTTTACATTCATTTGCAAATGTTACTCCAGAATAAAACAATTATATTTGGTGAAACACATATGGAAGTTGAGGCCCCCATGCTCTATATCCCTCTTTCAAGTTCCCCTTCTTTCCCTCCCTAACTTACATACATAGAAACCATCAATAGATTCCAGCTGGCTATCTGTACTGAAATGGTTCAGAAAAAGAAAATCCCAATTTGAAAAACTTTCTAATGATGTTTGATAAAGCCATAGAATTATAAGTCTCTCACAAACAAAAAAGAAATTAATTAATTGTTAAAAAAAAAAAAAGGCCTGGCGAAGTTTTATGCTGATGAATAGAAGTTTAGCGATCTCTTGGACCTGCATCTAACATCAACAATACCACAATTATTAACAGCAAGACCTGTGGAGCTACACTTTACCTCACTGTCAGCCAAGAATGTGCTTGCTGCAATGTATTAGGCTTTTCTTTGACAAGTTTAAGACACCATAATGAAGCAGTTGCATGGGACAGACAGATAAAGTAATCCATCAGATAAATCAGTTCTTTATCCTATTCATGCTTGTATTCAAAAGCTAAGTCCATGAGGGGAGTGGGTAGGGAAAGATTTCTTTGTTGTAGCGTTCTAGACAGTTTTCTCTTTTGTATGGTACAAGTCTTTGTATACATTGTGTAGCGTTTGATAAGGCCCAGGAAAAAGATTTGTAAGCTATAAAGTGCTTTGCACATATAAGTTAGGAGTAAAAAGCAATAATTAAAGCAGATTTCTGGGTCTGACATTCAGTTCTGCTATGGACTGAATTGTGTCCCCCTGAAATTCGTATGTTGAAGCCTTAACCCCCTATGTAACTGTATTTGGAATCGCCTGTCAGGAGGTGGTAACGGTTTAATGAGGTCATCAGGTTGGGCTCTAATCCAACAGATTGGGTACCTTTATAATAACAGGAGGAGACAGCAGAGCTCTCTGTTTCTGTGCACACTGAGGAAAGACGATGTGAGCATCCAGAGAGAAGGCAGCCATCGGCAAGCAGGAAGAGAACTCTCACCTGGAAGCAAATTGGCTGAAACCTTGACTTTGGACTCATCGTCTCCAGAATGTGGACAGAATGTTGGTAGAGATATGTTAAAGGGCATTCTGGTGAGGTCTCAGAAATGAGGGGCAGATTATTGGAAACAGGAGGAAACGCAGCTCTTTGTTGTAAAGTGGCAAACAACTTGGCTGAACTATGCTCTAGTAGTTCATGGCCGGTGGAACTCACAAGCCATGAAATTGCATATTTAGCTGAGGATATTTCAAAGCAAAATGTCGAAGGTACAGTCTGGGCCTGCTGACTGCTTATAGTGAAATGCGAGAGGAGAGAGATGAATTGAAGAAGGAATTGTTAAGTTAAAAGGAATCAGAATTTAAAGACTTGGAAAATACTCTACTTGTCCATATTGCAAAAAATCGAGAAAGTGTTCAGAAGAGAACACCAAGGGTGAGGCTGGGCTGTCATTTAGTGCAGACATTCTGTAAGGCCTGCAGGCAGGCCATGGTCAGGAGTGATGTTTTACTTTGTGATGGGAAACCATTGGACTGTCATGTCAATTTAAAAATATCATTCTTGGGCTGGCCCGGTGGCTCAGGCGGGTGGAGCTTCATGCTCCTAACTCTGAAGGCTGCCGGTTCGATTCCCACATGGGCCAGAAGGCTCTCAACCACAAGGTTGCCAGTTCAATTCCTTGAGTCCCGCAAGGGATGGTGGGCAGCACCCCCTGCAACTAAGATTGAACACGGCACCTTGCGCTGAGCTGCCACTGAGCTCCCGGATGGCTCAGTTGGTTGGAGTGCGTCCTCTCAACCACAGGGTTGCTGGTTCAACTCCCACAAGGGATGGTGGGCTGCACCCCTTGCAACTAGAAAACGGCAACTGGACCTGGAGCTGAGCTGCGCCCTCCACAACTAAGACTGAAAGGACAACAACTTGACTTGGAAAAATGGCCTGGAAGTACCCACTGTTCCCCAGTAAAGTCCTGTTCCCCTTCCCCAATAAAATCTTAAAAAAAAAAATCATTGTTGATACATGGTAGAGAGTAGACTTTAGAATTAAGGAGGGAAAAACGGAAGCTGTGCAACTGATAGGGGCTTTTGTAATTATACAGTTTAGCGAGATGGTGGCTTATTGAGGGTCAGTGCTTTTCAACATTGGTTTCTCTTAAGGAGCTTCTAAAAATACCAATGCTCAGGCCAAACCCAGAGCAATTGATAAAAATATTTGTGGGTGGGACCAAGCATCGGTGATTTTAAACCTCCCCAAATGATTTCAATATGCAGCCAAAGTTGAGAACCACTGTCCATGGTAGTAATGATGAAAATGACAAAAGTGATTGGACCAACTCTGTTTAACCACTGGGAGCAACAGAGTTTTCTTAGTGGTTAGATGGGGGGCATGAGAATAATAAATGCAAAGAGTGATTCCAAAATTTTTGGCCCGAACAACTGGCAAACACTGCCCCAGCTGGTCGTGCTGCAGAGCCTTTTCTTGCTCTAGGCTCACTTACAATTGGCAGTCTTTAGGGTTACTTAATAAATGCATCTGAGCAGTGTGTTCCAATACTGTATGTGTTACCTCCAAAATCCAAAGGCACCCACCAAGCATTACCTCTCTTTTCAAATGGTAGGTGGGTTCAGAGTTGAATAACTTGTCTTGCACATTGGAGGAAATGTACCAACACGCTCAAGACCTCTGGGCCTCCCGAAATGGTTAGAAGGTATTAGGCTACTGAGTTTTAATTTGCAAATGGAAAATTTTCTATGCTGTCCAAGCCATTAAGTCATGTAGCCTCTCTTTAAAGTTGCAAGTCCTGAGTAAAGCCTTCCTTGGTTATTTAACTTATTTGGTGCCGTTTTTCTTTGACAAGTCCACAGGTAATTTTCATTAATATTCAAATACACGAAACATATCACCAGATACTGCAGAGTAATCTTAGGGAATTAAGCAATCATTAACAAACAAAACCTCCCTATAAGAATCCACCCGTTGCTGTTTCTGACACATTATTAGCAGGGCGTGGTCTTTGAAATGGCTTTTTCAATGGGAGAGTTTTGACTAAGTGCAAACTCTTATTTAGTAAACCTGATAATAGATACCCGTATTTGTGAGATGACTAGCTAGGGGCAAGCAGTGCAGCCTGTAGTAATGACTCAGAAAGATGCTAAATGAATCCATAAAAGAGATACTCATGTACAACTAGAAGTGTTTTAGGAAACAACAACAACAACAACAAAAACTAGAGGAAATAACCAACACCCAAGCTTACTATTCTGTAAGTTCAATTCTATTCCAGGTCTTCCCGAGGAAGTTTACTCCTATTAGGAAGTTTACTCCTATTAGAATCCACTGGCATTCTATTATGGGAGTGGCTGTGTCCCATACGAAGAAGCTCAGTCCATCTCATGTGGGTGTATATGTGACAGCCATAAAGCTTCATGCGCAGAGGTGCTGACGGGAGATGGCAGAATAAACTTGTTAAATGGGCCTTGCCAGCTAGGTCGGTGGCCAGAGTCAACGAGGAGGGTGATGATCTATGGGCTAGTTAGTGTCTCGGACTTCCGTTTCTTCATCTGTAAAATGCAGGAGGCTTAACTCGCTTTGGAAACATTTCTATGCATTTTGTCTCCTTGCTTTCCAGTCTCCTCTCTCAGTGAAAGTCAGTGGTTCAGTACTTCTGTGAGCCTGTGAAACAGGACTGTCGTTTTGATGTGTTTTCAGTATTCACATAATCTAAGAATCCAAAAACTTGAGTTCAGTAAGAATGATTGAGTGAGATGAACATTCCCACTGAATATTGTATCACCTTTTTCTTCCTCAGATGCTGGCCATATTGTTTTCAGGTGTTTATTCAGACATACCATTTGGATTATGATGAGGGCTATTAAGATGATGATGGATATTGAACAAGTTGAGGATGGAAGAAAAGTGTCTTTGTTATGTGGTCAGCTTTGTCCCATTATAAGTAAGAATTTAATACTAGTTTTGATATTTAGTTTTGCTACAGCTGAAATTACTTGAAATTACATTTGCTTTTTGTTTGGCTGAAAATTTGTTATAATTCTTATTGATATTCATGGTTATCACTGTTTTCTGGGTGTAATTACAAATATACCTAACCATAATCATCTATTTATCTATAAATTCCAGTAATGACTGAATGCTTACTAGGTGGCTCTGCTAAGTACTGTAGATACAAAAATCAAAAAGGTGCCACAGATAACTACAATAGAGATAATAAGTGCCAGTGAAGCAAGGCGCCAAATATTAAAGGAGTACTAAGGATGGTATAACGACCACATGGAGGGAGGCAGGGTTTTGTCAGGAAAAGGTTCAGAGAGGAAGTGGTATTTGACCTGAGTCTGATACAAAGAGCAAGGATTTGCTGCATGAAAGAAAAAAAAAATGACAAAGAAGAGAGCAGAGGACAAAAAGGTTATGAGGAAAGAATTTGGGAGGAATGATTGCCTAATCAAAGACGTGAAGGCCTTTTTTGACAATTTCCTTATCTGCATTTCCAATAGGAAGTCATGAAACTTGACCTCACAACGAAAGTCTGTATGATGCTGATGAAATGATAACTGAGCCATTACCGAGACCCATGAACATTTTCCCATGGAAAATCCTCATAAAGTCTATTGTTTCTCACAGATTCATGAGCCCGTAAGGCAAAAAGGCCTATAAAGGGAAACATTTGTGCTCATGAATGTAAAATTTCGTACCCTCTGCTGTGATTACAGCAGGTTGACTTGAACCTGTATACAATAAGGGAAAGGAAGTGCTACTGATGTAGACCTCCCTTTTTCAGCTGAGAAGTTTAGCCTGGGTGGTCCTTTTGTATTTGCTCCAAGTGATACTGAAGGTACAGCCAATCAATTTGGGAGCGATTTTTTCCCCCTTGAATTTGCAGAATAAGAGAAAAATCAATTTGACTGAAACCTAAAAGGGAGCAAGCAACTAAATAGGTTAGTTTTTTGCAGATACCCGTTCAGGCTCTTTTAGATCATCAAATAACATGGTGTCTCCTCTTTAAGTGCTGTTTTATAGCTTATTAGTCAATGTTATCAACTCAATGCCTCTTGTAGAAAATCAAAATCACATTATTTTAAAGGGCAGTTAGGCTATAATACAGTTGTTTACTCAATATCAAAACTTCCATAAGAATGTGTACAGCAATGTGACAAGGAAAACAAAATAATGCTGTTTAAATGACTGTACCATTTCTCGTAAGTTGGATATATTGTAGGCCTTAAATTAATTTCTTTGAGACCGATAATAGAGACACCTTACCTTTATCATAATTATTTTGGGACATTGGGAAAAGAGATTCATTTTTTTAAAAAGATTTTTTCCTTTAATTGAAATCTCAATGAGGAAATTTTAGGAAGCTCACTGGTATCTTCCAGGATATTTAAATTTCTCTCCCAGTTTCTTCATTTTAGCTTTCCTTTCAGTAGAAAAGCTTATGTTTCTGGCATACTCTAAAGCCTACAAGGATATTCAATGGTTATTGAAACAAGAAACTCTATTTACAAAGATGTTTAGAGCACCCTGGTTCTTAAGGGATTAAAGATCTTGTTTCACCTCTTCTTATTGGAAAAAGAGGAATCAAGTGATGCATGTGCGACATTGATTCTGGAGTTTTGTGCTTAAGTAATGTGTAAAACTTTATGACTTGACTTATACACTTTCCAAGTTGGATTTGTTTTATGTATGGGTATCAGTTTCTTAGTTTTCTCAGTGTTTTTCGGGGCTTAAATAGAGGGTATTCTTTTACTAATTTGGTTGACTTGTGCTGCCCAAAATTTTCTGAAAAAAATCAATGTAATGCTTTGTAAGTAGAAGTGACACATGGCCTTGTTGGCTTTATTTAGTTGTAACAGAGAGAAAAGAACTGTTATACATTGGGCATCGCATTGTTGTTTGGGTTTCTTCTATTATAGTAAAGAAAGTTGACTACTGTTGAGACAGAAAAAATCATATACTACATCTGGATGATTCTTTTCCATATTGGTACAATTAAAATCTTGGTAATTTTCACAAAGTTGTTTTTATAATAAAACACATTTTCCTGATGAGATTAAAATGGGTTCCTTTTCAAGTAAGGACTAACCAATTGATCCTATGAAGAGATATTACATTCAGATGTAGTTGTCAAGGTAGCCAAATGTGAAGTTAGAGAGTACAGTCCACACTTCTGACACCAATTGTAAGTTTGAGGATTCCCAAGACCTCCTTCAGGTTCAATAATTTGCTAGGACTCACAGAACTCACGGAAAGCTATTATACTCAACAATTATGGTTTATTACAGAGAAAAGATACAAATGAAAATCACTCAAGAGGAGGAGTGTGTAAGACAGAATCCAGGAGGGCTCCAAACCTGGAGCTTCTAGTTGTGCTCTCTTCGTGGAGCCATGGGCATTGTCATATTCCCAGCAATGATGTGTGATAAGACACAGAGTATTGCTAATCAGGGAAGCTCACCTGAGCCTCGGTGTGCAGAGCTTTATTGGGGCTCCATGGTTGACTTCCCACATGGCGGACCTTTGGTCTCCAGCCCTCCAGGAGGCAGTGTGATTCCTATGTGGCCCAAAGCCCTCATCACAGTTCACACTGTTAGACTGTTAGGTGGCCAAGGTCCAAGTAAACAAATGCATTCTTCTAGAGATCACCTCCCAGTTGAAGAGGGCAAAAGCAGACCTCTCTTTGAGTAAAGTTAATTCTTTAATACACAGAAACCAATATGAATAACTGTGAAAAGAGCTGAACATTTTGAAGGTGAAGTCTGTCTTTTAAAACATGACCTTCAGAAGCTTCATGAGCAGTCAAAAGTGACCATCTAGGAACCAGAAGATCTCCATTCATGTATCCTGGTTTGTGTGTGTGTATTAGGTACATAATCTAAAAAGCTGTTTTATTTTCTGGAGCTTCAGTTTTGTGGATGATAAAACCAGAGTAATCAGGCTTGCCTATTTTACTAAATAATAACAGGTGTATAAAAGAGCTTCACAATATTACAAATGTTACAAATATTACAAATGTAATTTATAATATCTAATATTTCTGAAAAAGAGCTGGCAGTTATGAGTAATCAAACCATTCGAGTTAGTGATTTTTGACTTGAAATTGTGAAGAATACTGTTAACAAGTGTCATGATTATTTTAAATAGAATTCAGTGCTATGATACAAAGAATAATTGTTTAAATATTTTATTTCAGATAGATGATTCCTAGTAATAGATTGCAGGGCATTTTTATAGACAAATCTTTTTTACTCTACAAAAGTAAAATGTAAAAGAGGGATAGTTCAAGAAACATGTGCTCACTGGGGGACAAATTATGCATATAATGCATTGGCACACACATTTGATGTGGCTCAGGTTATCATTAATAGTGAACGATCTCACCATGGCAGGGATACACTCTGCTGATGCATTTCATCATTTAAGAAATAATGTCAGCTAAGATTAGAATGAGAGTAAGCTGCATTTGGACAAGGCCCTGAGCTCCTGGTGTGAATAGGCGTTAGTTTAATTTGTTCAGCAAAATGCAGCTGCTGACAAATCATACTTGTACTTTTTTGAGACTGTCATCATTTGAGAAGTTGAATAACCAACATTACATTCCAGCTCCATGCAGAACATTTCATTTAAAGAATATTTATAGTACAAAAATGTATCCATGGACACCCGGTGACTTTTGTTAGCGGTTATAAACTTGATGTATTGTCCTAGTTTGTTCCTTTTGTTGCAAAAAGAAAGGGGAGGAATTATCCATCTGGCTTTGGTCCTGAAGTTGAGCCCAAGAGGGAGGTGATGTCGGCTGAAGACTTAGAATCCTCGCACCAAACCTCAGTGTCTTGCTGACATCACGAAGCCATGCGTACCTGGGAGATGCCAACGTTCTCTGCACAGCCCCTGGTACCCACCTCGAATTCTTTCACACACAAGGGCTTCCAGATGTTCCCAGGAAGAACATGTCTCTTTATAATAAAAGTTATATTAGCCATCATTTTCCGCATATTCCTAAGGCACCCATTTACAAGAATTTGTGGTACATTCCCAAACATCTGCAGATAGTATCGCCATAATTACTTTAGAAATTACTAGCCACCTGTCAGCACAGGGATTACTACTATGAAGAATGTCAAATGGGAATTAAGGGTTTTTTTATTAGGTCACCAGCATTCTACCATCGACATATTGTGGGCAGATAGGAGCATTTCAGCACACAATTTTATTAGGTACAATAAATTTGGAGGCTACATACTTCGCTGTTACTACATATGCATATTTACTCTGTGCATATGTATTCAGCAGTAACTGAAAACTGCTCAGAATGACAGTAGTACCTTGGGGTTTGAGTTTCAGATGAAAAAAAAAAAAAGATGTTTGGCTTCTTCATTTCTTCTACCAAAATATATTTGCTTAACAAGCAACTGGAGCTACTTAGAAAACATGCAGCTTTGCCTTATGGAAATGCTGTGAACTTGCAATTTGCAAATGAGTAACTGTATGGGACGTATGTGAGGGAAACAACCATGGGGTATCTCTTTGAGAAATAAGAGAAATCAGTGCCCTTGACCTCTGTTTCCTCTTCCAGGACTCACAGCCAGCTAATGTGTGAAAGGTTGCAATGCAACAGGCCCCGTGTTGAGCGTTTGACACACGCACGGCGCTTGGAATTAGGAATTATTGTTGTCAGCGTCATCATCATGGTTTTCGTCTCCAGGCTGGGGTTTTGAGAGACAGAACATCAAAGGTTGCCTGACGTCTTTAGCATAATACACAGCAAATTCTAGCTTAAATCTTATAGTCTTCACTTGAGTTTAGGGCCCAATGACCAGCTAATTCTAAAGGGTTTTTCTCTTTCTCTTTCCTTTGCCAGTGTTCCCTGTGGTCTGCTTTCTTAGGAACCCATGGCAAGGGGCAGCTGTGTCTAGGGCAGGATTCAGGTATTTCTGACATCCCTGACAAAAACATCTTATTATGACTAAATCCTATGTCAACTTTTAACTGTTTTACTTGCTCATTAATATACTTTTCCAGGGCAATTATAGGCGTATTGAATCTCACGAATGTAAAGTGTTTTTAGATGATAGTTTTTCAGTGGAAGTTGAACCACTCCTATATGATTTGACGTACTAAGATACGACATGATATGTGCACTTTGCAAAACTCAGTGGGCTTTCCAGTAGGGCTCACCTGGGCCAAAGTTGGATTTGTTTCCTGGAAATATCAAGGGCGGTTTTTAAGAGGTTATAAAATTCAAGTTGTTTTCAATCTTTTTAATAAAGGGCAAGAGTTTGAGAGGGTTCCACAAATGGGAAAATGGCAGGTTAACAGTTCTTGTGGTGAAAACAAGAAAGCACATCTGGGAAATTGCAAGTGGCATGGTATGTGTCCAGAATGCATGTGGAGAGCGGCAGGATGATGCCAAATGGTGGGCAGGATATGAAACATGAGGTGTCTTGGAGATTGAGGGAGCCTGTAAATGGCATCCTTGCTTTTCTAGCTTGAGTTATACATCAGTTGAGTGATACAATGGTGTCAGCAGAACTCAGTATCACCTTAATTATATAACTATGGGAGAACGTGACATGGATGTTTGACAATAGTGGCCTTCCTGTTACTGAAGCCCTAAGTCAGTCAGACTTCCACCGTCACACTCAGCACTGACTAGATACAGGCTACCACATATGGAGCCCTACTTTTGTGACACATGCCATAAGGAAGAGCAGAGAAAGATGTGTGCTCTCTGAGTCCCATAGAGAAAGCAGAGGAAGGAATTGAGCTTTCTCTAACAGCCCCATCGTAAAGTGAATACTACTTCAACAAGGAGGATTAGGAGCGGGATAAAAGATCTGCAGTGTTTAGAGGACTTGAGGACCGGAGAAGTAATATTGCCCATACCTTCTGCCCGAGGATTGAATTCTTTAGGCGATGGGAAATGATTGAAGCCCTTCAAGCAGGAACTCAAGGCATGCTTGTTTAGTGGTTGAATGGAGGCCTTAGGACGTAGATACAGGGCGCTTGGGGCCTTCACTGTTAATCTGCAGGTTTTACATGAATTCCCTGGGCAACAGAGACCCATCACTATTACTGAGCAGGAAATGGTTCATCTGGAATGATGTACGGGATTGGAGGGATTTGAGGTGAATGGGAAGTGGGGAGCCCAAGCAGGAAGCAATGGCAATAGTGATAGCCAGTAACTAACTAAGGGGGTATTTTAGAGATAAGAAGGAACACGTGAGAGTGATGTTAGTCACAATGGATCAATAGAACTTGATGAGTGGTTGGAAAGAGAAAGAGAGAAATCAAACACCAGCCTTGGGTTACAAAGCCCATGTGATCAGGAGACAACTGGAGCAAATGAACAGAAATAGAGAAGAAGAAGGTGGTGGTTAGAGGAGAAAATGGTAGATTCACATGATAGTTGAATGTGAAGAACTGGAGTTTGGGATAGGAGTTAAAGAGTTTCTTTATATTTGAAAGCCTTCTAACCAAAATGTGGGTTGACGATATGACATAACTACAGGGTAATGCATAAAGAGAAGAGAGAACCAGACTGAGATCTGAGGCATAATATTTAGGGAAAGAAGAAACTAGGGATAGCAGGAGTCAAGTAGGAAGAGAACTGGGGACATAAGACATTGAGGCCAAATGTATACTAGAAAATCATTAGATAACTGTCAAAAATGATGGTTGCTGAGTGATGAAGACTACAAATTATGTAAAACTGTTCCTTCTTGACAGTTGTATTGAACATAGTGTGAAGATTAATGTTGATTGAGATTTCTGGTATGTGGTATTGTCAGGTTAAGAAGAGGGACTTGGAAAAAGTGTACCAGTGAAAAGTGAGGATACAGATGATTTGCTCACAACAGAACAGAGATACTAAGAGATACTCTTAAATCAGTGATGGAAGGAGTACAGAAGTGGGGTAGAGAGAGGAATCAGAAAGGAATGGAGCTTGGAGAAAGCAGGCAATGAGGGTTTGTGCCAAGATTGCCAAGTGTGAATGACAGATAATTAGAATGTTAGAGGTTAAGAACTATTATTCTTCACTACTGTCAAGTAAAGTTATTTAGTGTTTGATAACAATCTGGATAATTCAAGAAAAGGTGCATTTTGGGAGGCTATGTACCATGTTTCCCTGAAAATAAGACCGGGTCTTATATTAATTTTTGTTCCAAAAGTCACATTAGGGCTTACGTTTAGGGGATGTCATCCTGGAAAATCATGGTAGGGTTTATTTTCCGGTTAGGTCTTATTTTCGGGGAAACAAGGTATGTGAAACCCACCCTGACTTGCTCAGACAAAAGACATACCATAAAGTATAGTAAAGATTGTATACTAATATATTAATACATTGGCTACTAGTATCGATTGACTGTAAAAAAAATTATGAATCACTGGTTCCTTTCTTATTTGCTTTGCTTGCATTAATATATAAAACCTGCAGAGCAAGACAATATGTGTGAAATTATCAGACGTCATAGTTCTTCCAAGTGACCATAATTGGACCCTTGAGTTTTGAACACTCTGAAGAAAAATTGATACATGATATTTGTAGCTATCTTCAGTATCTAGGCATTCAATATCCAGAAAATGAGTCATTCAAATTATTTCTTTTAGCAAGTATTAAAAGAAATCTTAAATATGCAATATGGTAAAACCTTGTGATTTTTCCCATAGCGTGTTGAGTGAGACTGCCAAGTGATAGTGACATCTACTATGTGAGTCAGAGCTTTGTTGTATATTCTTTGACTTAGAGGATCTTACAGAAAAATTTCCCTACACCTTATTTGGCCTAGAAGAATTTTGGGGAATACCTTTTTTGCCTATTGATTAGCAAAAAATACAAACAAAACAAAACAAAAGCCTCATATTTCATTTGATACTTTTCTGTTCATAAAACCCTTTCCTTAAACAACTGTCATTTAAAAAGGATAAGATGGTGGTATAGGTTAGAAAAGAAATCCTCTTTTATAGTTCAGAGAAGCTGTCTTTCTCCTGAAATTGCAACATTATGTGGGTGAGATTGTATGTTAATATATATAGAATAGATCAACCTTCTTATCGCAGGACTCCCTTTCATGAAACCCGTGATAGTTGGTTATCCAACCTCTGCTTGAATAATTCTTTTGGGCAACTTATTTTTTTTTTTTTGGATTGAATCAAAACTTACATTCCAATTTCATCAAATTTATCTATCAAGACTCAGGTGTACTTGTTGGTACTTTGATCTCCCTCTTACGCCTATTTTTAAATACCTGACGGCAGCCCTTCCTTCCCGGTCCCTACCCTCATCGCTTCCCTTCCTTGGATTTAAAGCCCCTTTTTACCGCTACCACTGTGCATGCATATAACCTCCATCTCTTTCGGGTTCTACCATGCACACTTCTAGGTAAATTATTTAATTAAAGCCACTGGTATCGAAGAAGTAGCTTTGACTTCTGCTCACATGCAATTTAGCTGGAAGTACTTAATTTGTTTTCTCCCATATCCAATAAAAACAATGCTGAAAGTATATAGATATGAAAAGATTAATCAGTTTTATCCTAGACCATAGAAATGGTTTTGACTAACTAAAACGAACGAAGCCTGCAACAAAACAGGAGGCTCAGATATAGAAAAGGGAGCTCCCTATTTTTTCCACAACTTACCTATTCATTCTTCCTACCACCTAAATGGAAGTATTCAATACGGTTGTACATCTTCTGACCACTCTTCTTTTTTGGTTATTTTCTTGAGTATCAATCTATTTTCAACTTTCTAAACCTCTGTGAAGATGATTTCCGAATGTCTATTTGAGGTGTCTCCCTCTGAGCTCGGTACCTGTACATCTAAATGTTTTGTGGTCATTTTGCTGGAACTCACACTCAGCATTCCCCAAACTCTCATTGTTTCCTTTGATGACAGCACTTCTTTTCACCTAATTTTGGAGTCACATTAGACCTTTCTCTTCTTTATCTAGTTAGTGCCTTTGGGTGAATTCTATCTAGGCAACATTCCTTGGTCTTTCTACACAGCCTGAGAGGTAGTGTGCAGAGTTGTTAGGGGCATGGCCTGTAGAGAGTATTTGAGTTCAAGGTAAGGCTTTATCACGAACTAGCTGTGTGTCTTTGGGCAATTTTCTTAAGTTCTCTGTGCCTCACTTTCTTCATTGGTAAATTTGGGTGGTAACATTTTTAATACATATCTCATAGGATTGTTTTGAAGATGAAAAGGTAATGCACGGTATGTCCTCAGCCGAAGGCCTAGCGTGGTACTGCTCAGTAAATCTTATGTATTATTATTTGCATTTCAAGTGCCATACCACTTTATTTAGGCTCTTTTTATTTCTATTTCTTATTGCTATTGTATTATGTCATATAATGCATATTCCAGCTTCTGCACAATAGATCTATATTATTTTATTTGAGATACAATTTTAAAGCTTATGTGGCATCTACTGAATTCTGCTAAGACTTACACCTCATGGGACTTCTGATTGAGTAAATGGAAAAACTGCACAGTGGAAACATTTTATTTCCGTCCTACAGTGGGGCATTTGGTGTGAGACCAGCAGGTTAAGAAGAAGCCTCAAAAAGTCCAAAGACAGATGCACAATTTGGAATGGAAAAATAAAACAAAACAGGAGTTCTCACGTAATAGTAACTCAGGCAAAAATAGCTTGGGGAGAATTTACGGAGCAGAAAATCTCAGAACCGGGAAAGGGGAAGCTGTGGTGTAGACTGGACATCTAAGCGAGGAAAGTTTGGTTAAGCAACAGCATCAAGTTCATTCCTCTCTGAAGAGTCATATGTATTCTGATCACGACGTACAGCAAGAGTCACAGAGTTCCCCTTTCTGTTTTTCTTTCATCCACAGGCAACCGCTTTTTACCTCAAATACGCTATTGGCTCAGAATTAAAACCTCATTTGTGTAATCGTTTTACATGCTGTGTCTGCTAATTTGCAAATTGTTTATTTCTCTGAAAGACATTTATGATATTTCCCCCTTCTCACTGTGTATTTAATAGTACTACTAATTTTAAATGGTTCTATTTTGAATTTCTAACCAAATGTGCATTTTAACAGGGTGATTAAATCATAGAAAGAGTTCCCGCAGTTTTCTCTTTTCTTGCATCATGGTTTCTTTGAAAATGGTACCTGGGAAATATTGACAGTTTTATTATACTGTGTTTCCTTTGTCCTGTGGCTTTTTTCGTCTATTTCTGTCCAAGTTATGAAAGAGTTATCCGTATGTCAAAGAATTGTGAAGTATTTTATAGATTCTTCACAAAGAATGACTAAATATTATATGAAGAACTTGGCAAATTTATTATAGACCTGCAACAATAGAATTAAGTTTCCATCATTCCTGGTTCTGAGTACCATGGAAAGACACCAACTCTGACTTGCTGACACGTTCATATTTCCTGCATCCAGAACTGTGGGGTTGGCTTTTTTATTGTGCTATCAACTGAGGGGAGCAAAATTTGCCTTTACACATTACTCTGAAAGCGAAAATTCAGAAGCCAGTAAAATGTGATTATCTGTGTAATCCAATCTTATCTATCTACTACCTACCATCCATCCATCCATCCATCCACCCACCCATCTCTGCAGTTCTTCTCTCTCCATTCATGCTGGTCATCCGTGTCTCATCCCTGCTTCATCTCCTGCCTTCATCTCCTCTCGACATGAGGTAATATATTAATAGAATAGTATTAAGAACAGAGAATATGGAGTTAGGCTTGAATTTTAACGGCGGGATGGCAATTATGTGGGGTGTAGTCATGCGTCGTAAATCAGTTAATCTCCCCGTCTCCTCACCTGGAAAAGGGGTGGTCAGGAAGGACCCCCATAGGTGGACTAACGAGGGTGATGTGGATGAACACTTGACTCTGTGATGGAGGGACAGTGCTAAGGTCCCAAAACTCTGTGCGCCTGTCCTTTGTTTGACTGGCTCTCGCCAGAGCTCTCTTTCAATCTGACTGATTGATTACCTCTGAGCTTTTGTTTCTGTTCTGGATGTAACACTTCTCTCCTTTTTCCAAGACTAAGGCTTGCATCTTCAACTTTTGGATTTTTCACTTTATCTATTCTTTGTCCTTCGCTAGGGGTTCTGGAAGTGTTATTTCATTGCCAACTCTTTTAAGGAATTTCTGGTCAGAGGGATGTGTCTGTGAGAAAAGGAGTAGGAGAGGATTAAGGGGAAAGTAAGGGGAACTTTTTCTTTAAATTTTGTGTCCTGGATCCCAGAGGAGGGCTGTGCTGACAACTGTCAAATCCTGAAGATGTAAACAGAGTTGTAGCATCACTTGTGGATGATAACTTGCCTCAGTCCTAGGGCAAGAGGATTTCTATTTCACCAGCCAGGGACAATCCAACACTACAGATTCAGGTACCTCCTCATCACGTTCCTCCCCACAAACCACATTTATTTAGTCGTCGTGTCAACACTTTCCCTTATCTTCTTGTATCCGATTGAGAATTCCCAGTTTTGATTAAAAGTCACACAACACTTGCAGTACCTTCTCGTGTCTGCAGCACATATTCCTTGGAGGTCAGTGTCTTTCATGATAGCTGTGATTTAGATAGTCAGTGATTATGCATGCGCCAGTGGTAAAATTAGAGCTATTTGGTGTATGTAGATTGTTTAAAAAGAGACACTCCTCGTACTTAATAGGATATCATAACCTAGTGAGATTTGAAGGTTTTACAGTCAGGGATGTCACCTCATGCTTGATTTCAAATCAATTATTTGTCCAGCCATAGATTTAGGAAAATCTCTTGTTACCTGATGCTTTTTGTGAAGTGACAGAGTCTTGTCTCTGGAATCTTGTGTCTGTGCTGAGTACATGGTGGTTGTATGCCCTGTGCTGGAAAGGGACTCACGTTCGATTTCATGCTCTGCTGTTGCCTGCCTGCAGTTTTTATGAATTTTGAAGACGGGACTCCCCATTTTTATTTTGCAGTGGGCTTCACAGCTCATTTGGCCAGTCCTGGCTGAATTAACGTTTCATGCAGAGACCCCCGAAAGGCCAAAGCTGGGACTTCATTGAGTTTACACAACATGTGGAAGGAATGCTTGTGTCTGCTTATTGAATAGATGTCTGTTGTGGGACAGAACCTGGTCTGAAGCTTTAGTTAGAACCAGTGACGCTGTGGGGAGTAGCTAACCCGCTCTTCTCACTGACCTTGATTTTCTACCAAAAACCACCTAAAAATGTACAAGACTAAACTGGCTTAGCTCAGTTCACAATAGTGACATCTTGTTTTCAGGGGCTACTTAGCTCATCATAACATAGAGAAATAAAACTCCTGATATAGGAGTTTTGTTGGTACAAACTTGTATCAAAGTACTCTTATGCTATCAGAAAACTACATAAAATCAGATTATAAAAATTAATTATTGTTTTCCTTACTTTGCTAAAAGCAATAAATTGTCATCTTATCCCTGTACATCAGAGCACAATATCTTCGTCTACAGTTCAACTGGAAACAGGAGTTAGAATTGTTTTGAAATAAAGCACATGATTTTGGAAAGGACCAGCTCCTGGATTAGGCAGTACTCCTAAACCTCAGCCTTCAGAGCGAAATTTGATTTAAAACCTTGTGCATAGAGGACAATTATTGCCCCGTAACAATGACTGAGTGAGGCTCTGATGGGGATCCTGAGAGATGGGGCATTACTTTAAATTTCTAGAAATTTCGTGTAAGCCACATTTTTGTTCCTCTTTGTTATGACTGTACTTTTTCTTTTGATTTGCAGTTAGCATGTAGACATGTTTTCCAAGTGAATGATAACTCAGTTTGCAATGAGATGG
Source organism: Rhinolophus ferrumequinum (assembly GCF_004115265.2). Lineage (NCBI taxonomy): Eukaryota > Metazoa > Chordata > Mammalia > Chiroptera > Rhinolophidae > Rhinolophus > Rhinolophus ferrumequinum. The sequence continues at coordinate 8,174,409 of NC_046301.1, read as the reverse complement.
CAAAGCCTCCTTTATGGAGAAGTACAGCCTGGGGACTCAGCGAGGCCTGCTTCAGGCTAGACAGGAAATAAAAAAAGATGATGCTTTCTGGCCTTTAAGAAACTTTTTATTGACTCCAAGCTTTTAATCTTATTGTGCAAATGCAGAATTCCTCTTTCTGCAGAATCACTAGGGATTCTTCTCCCTGTTGGTAGGGGATGCCTTCTCAAATCCATGTTGCCTTAAAAATGTTTGACCCTATTGGAATGAAGAGCGAAGGAGAGGGAGACCCCAGCCCTGCTCTTTCACAGATTTACTTAGGCAACAAAAACAAAATTCCAATATATGAAAAAGGAATTCCCTCCCAAACTACCCACGGTCTTTTTCTTTAATAGGACGTCAAGGTCTCTTCAGCAGTGACCGTGGTGGCTGCCGCTGGTCTGACGGGTCTTAGGACATGCTCAGTACGCTCCACAGGTCTTCCCTCAGCCCTAAGAATGTGCCCAGCATTTGCCAATGGGCTGTGACTGGATTGAGAAAGTACCTCCAGCAAGGGCAATTCTTTTTCTTTCTAATTTGCCCATTGTGTGAGATATTTCACACTTAAGTGGATTAGATAAACTAAACAACAGGAAAACAAATAAAAAAAAAACCCTCAAAATTAATAACTCAGCTTTCTCAATTTCTTCTATTTTTGGTTGGAGTTACAGTCTGGGATTATAGGTATGTCCAGTTATTTAGAATAGAGATATTTGTATTCTCTTTAATCAGCTTCTGTAGATTTTAAATAACATTTTACCCTTGTGTTGTTATGTTAATTTTAGAGGTAATCAGTACTTTCTAACATGCTTCCACCACTAAAAACTCTGTGCAGTTTATCAGACTGCATTCACAAGGGTCATGCAAAGAGAAAATGGAGGGCTTTATTTTAGATAAGGGCCACATATTATCATAAGACCATGTCACATGTTGTAGTCAGCATTTTTAATACCAATAATAAATATGGCAGTAAGTCAGTGTCGAACACATAATTTAATACTGGTAATTATAGACCCACAAACCTCATACAAAGTAGGCTCATACTTTCAGTTCCAACACGCACATATGTATCACTAAATGACTGTGGGTTTTCAAATATTTCACCGGAAAAGTATTTTTTATTCCAATGCTGTGTGGTGTCAGGTCAAAAGACTTTCTTCAGGGGTGCATTTTTTTTCAGGGAAACCTTAATAAATAGATTTTATGAGAAAGTCACAAGGCCGGATGTATTTACAACTCTGAACTGTGACCAATTTGAAGGAAAGAGCCAGTAACAATCACATAAATGAGAAAGCACGATTGTACAATCTTCATGGTTTTCATAAAAGTGTTTTTTCCTATAATATTGCAGCTTTTATGCCTTTTTTTAAATTTGAAAAAACCATAGGAGAATGTAAGGGAAAAATACAGTAATGAGTTTTCCTAACTGGTCATTTATATCTTTGTGGAATTCAAGATTTAAAAAAAAAAATTGAGGAGGGAAGAGGTACAATACTGCTATTGTTTTAAAACCTTTTATTTTGAAATATTTTCAAATTCAGAAAAGTTGCAAGGACATTACAAAGAACTCTTGTTTAGACTTCGTCCTAATTCCCCAATCATTAACATTTTAGCACATTTTCCTCTTTTATCTACATATCTATGTATCCATGTATGTATGCATGTATGTATGTAGCTATCATCTGTCTCTATCATTTTTCTTTCCATTTGACTGTATTCAGCAGATGTGATACTGTTACTCTTAAATACCCCTGCCTATTTCCTACTTTCATAATTTTCTGATATATATGTATATTTACATATATATATATTTTACATATATACATTGGAATATATATATATATCGGAATATGTATGTGTGTGTGTATATATATATATATATATCAGAAAATTACCATTAATACAAGAGTACTATATAGCCCACAAACCCTGTTCAAATTTCAGTGATTGTCCCAAAAATGTCATTTATAGCAATAGACAAGAAGAAGAAGGAGGAGGAGGAGGAGGAGGAGGAGGAGGAGGAGAAGGAGAGAAAGAGGAGGGGAGAGTTGTGGGGGAGAGAGGGGAAGGGGAAGGAGGAGAGGATACAACAGGAAAAACAAAACTTCTGGTGGAGGAATCAGTTCAACTACAAGAGTGTCACTTAATTGCCATATCTTTTTGATTTCCTCAACGTGTAGCAATTCTTCAGCCTGTCTTTGTTTCTTGACGTAGATGTTTTAGATGTGTTCAAGCCAATTCTTTTGTAGAAAAATCTCTTGGTTTATCTAATATTTCTTCATGCTTAGGTTCAGAATATAGAGTTTTTTGGCAGGAATGTTATAGAAGGGATGCTGTTTTCTTCACTACACTTTATATTAGCAAACACATAATATCAATTTGTGCCATTACTGGTAATGTTAATTTAGAGTTTACTTGGTTTCTCCGCTCTACAATCCATCAATCAGTAGTTTGTACTTATTAGTAACTAATTAGTAAGCATTTGTCAGAGATATTTTGAGTTCATGTAAGTATTCTATTCCTTATTGAAGTTTCACTCACTGGTTTTAGCATCTTTTGCTGTTTTTGTCTGAATCAGATATATAAGAGAGTTGCCAAATGGTGATTTTGAAGTTCTATTATCTTTCTATAATTATTAGTTGGAATTTGATGGAAAGTAGAAAAATCTCTCTCTTTCTTTCTCTCTGTCTCTCTCAAAAATATGAACATTGAATTCCTGTTTTAATCAATGGGCTGTGGATCCCATTACTCTGGTCATGTAACCACCACAGTCAAGATATAGAACATTTCTATCAATCTTGAAAGTTGTCTCATGCTCATGTGTAGTGAACCCCCTTACCCCACCCTACACCTTGGCGCTTACCACTGATCTGTCCTCTCACTGCAGGTTTGTCTTTTCCAGAATATGCCATAAATGGAATCATGCAGTATGGAGCCCTTTGAGTCTTTTTTCACGCCACATGTTGCATTTGATATTTACCCATGTTGTTACATGTATCAGTAATTCATTCTTTAGATTGATGGGTAGTATAGTATTTCATTATGTAAACATGCCACGGTTTGGTTATCTATTTATCAGCTGATGGTCATTTGAGTTGTTTTCAGGTTTTGGAAGTTATGAATAATGTAGCTGTAAACATTTGCATACAGATTTTTCTCTGGACATGTTTACATTGCTCTTAGCTAGATATATTGTATTGGGATTTCTGATCATACAGTAAGGGTGTGATTAATTTTATAAAAAGTTGGCAAACTTTTTCAAAGTGGCTGTGTCATTTTGCATTTCTATCAGCAAAGTATGAGAGCTCCAGTTTCTTTTCATCTTTGCCAGCTTCTGATATTGTCATTTTAAATATTAGCCATTTTAATAGTTGTGTAGTGGTGTCATATTGTGGTTTTAATTTTCAATTCTCCAGTGATTAAGATATGGAACATCTTTTTGTGTGTTTATTTGCCATTTGTATATATTCTTTGGTGAACTATCTGTTAAAATCTTCTGCCTGTTCTTTATTGAGTTGTATGCTTTCTTATTACTTATTTTTGAGAGATTTAAAAAAATTCTGAGTGCTAGTCCTCAGATACAGGAGATACCTTGTAGATATTGTGGGTTCACTTCCAACCACTTCAATGAAATGAATATGTAATAAAGTGAGTCACACGAATTTTCTGGTTTCCCAGTGCATATAAAAGTTGTGTACACTATACTGTAGTCTATCGAGTGTTCAATAACATTATGTCTAAAAAATGTACATACCTTGATATAAAAATACTTTATTGTTAACAGATTCTAACTATCATCTGAACCTTCAGTGAGTTGTAACCTTTTTGCTGGTAGAGGGTTCTGCCTCGATGATGATGGCAGCTGACTGGTCAGGGTGGTGGGGTGATCAGGTTGCTGAAGGTTGGGATGGCTGTGGCAATTTCTTAAAATAAGACAACAGTTAAGTTTGCTGCATCGATTGACTTTTTCTTTCATGAATGACTTCTCTGTAGCATGCAATGCGGTTTGATAGAATTTTTACCCACAGAACTTCTTTCAAAATTGGAGTAAATTCTTTGAAACCCTGCCATTGCTTTATCAATGAAGTTTATATAATAGTCTAAATCCTTTGTTGTCATTTCAACAATCTTCACAGCATTTTTACCAGGAGTAGATTCCATCTCAAGAACTACTTTCTTTGTTCTCTATAAGAAGCAATGCCTCATCAGTTCAAGTTTTATCACGAGGTTGCAGCAATTCAGTCATGTCTTCAGGCTCACTTCTAATTCTATTTCTCTTGCTGTTTCCACCACATCTGCAGTGACTTCCTCTACTGAAGTCTTGAACATCTCAAGGTCATCCGTGAGAGTTGGAAACAACTTTTTCCAACTCCTGTTAATGTTGCTATTTTGACTTCTTCCCATGAATCACAAATGTTCTGAATGGCATCTAGAGTGGTGAATTTTTTCCAGAAGTTTTCCAATTCACTTTGCTCAGATCCAACAGAGGAATGACCATCTATGCAGCCATAGCCTTATAAAATGTATATCTTAAATAATAAGACTGGAAAGTCAAAATTACTCCTTGATCCATGGCCTGCAGAATGGATGTTGTGTTGGCAGGCAGAAAAATAACATTGATCTCATTGTACATCTTCCTCAGAGCTCTCAGTTGACCAGGTGCATTGTCAAAGAGTAATGATATTCTGAAACCAATTTTTTTTTTTTTTAACAACAGGTCTCAACAATGGGCTTAAAATATTCAGTAAACCATATTGTAAACAGATGTGCTGTCATCCAAGCTTTGTTGTTCCATTTACAGAGCACAGGCAGAGTAGATTTAGCGTAATTCCCAAGAGCCCTAGGATTTTTGGAATGGTAAATGAGCATTGGCTACTACTTAAAGTCACCAGCTGCATTAGCTCCTAACAAGAGAGTCAGCCTGTCCTTTGAAGTTTTGAAGCCAGGCACTGACTTCTCTCTAGCTATGAAAGTCCTAGATGACATCTTTTTCCAAAAGAAGGCTGTTTCATCTACATTGAAAATCTGTGGTTTAGTGTAGCCACCTTCAGTAATAATCTTAGCTAGATCTTCTGGATAACTTGCTGTAGCTTCTCCATCTGCACTTGCTGCTTTACCTTGTACTTCTATGTTATGGAGATGGCGTCTTTCCTTAAACCTCATGAACCTACCTCTGCCAGCTTCAGAGTTTTCTTCTGCACCTTCCTCATCTCTCTCAGCCTTCATAGAATTGAAGAAAATTAGTGCCTTGCTCTGCATTAGGCTTTGGCTTAACGGAATGTTGTGGCTGATTTGATCTTCTATCGAAACCACAAAAACTTTCTCCATATCAATGTAAGGCTGTTTTGCTTTCTAATTTGTGTGTTCACTAGAGTAGCACTTTTAATTTCCTTCAAGAACTTTTTCTTTGCATTCACAGCTTGGCCAATTGTTTTGTGGAAGAGACCTAGCTTTTGGCCCAACTTTTGGCTTTTGAAATGTCTTTCTCACTAAGCTTAATCATTTCTAGCTTTTGATTTAACATGAGAGATGTGAGACTCTTCCTTTCACGTGAACACTTAGAGTTCTAATTACCCTTTTCTAGGGTTATTAATTGGCCTAATTTCAATATTAGTGTGTCTCAAAGAGGCCTGAGCAGAGGGAGAAAGGTGAGGGACGGTCATTCGGTGGGTGGAGCAGTCAGAACACACATTTGTTGATTAAGTCACTGTCTCAATATGGGTGTTGTTCCTGGTGCCCCATAACAATTGCAGTAGTGACATCTAATATTACTGATCAATGAACAATTTTGAAATATTGTGAGATTCACCAAAATGTGACCCAGCAACATGAAGTGAGCAAATGCTGTTGTATTAAATGGCACTTCTTTACTTGCTGGATGCAGGGTTGTCACAGACCTTCAATTTGTAAAAAACACAATATCCATAAAGCACATAAAGGGAAGTGCAGTAAAACGAGATATGTCTATATATCTTTTGCAAATATTTTCTCATAGCCTATGGCTCGTCTTTTTGTTTTCTTAGCCATCTTTTGAAGAGTAGGGTTTAATTTTGATAAAGTCAATTTATTGATTTTTTTCTTTATAATTTATGCCTTTTGTATTCTAAGAAGTTTTTGCTTAATCCAAGGTTGCAAAGATTTTCTTATTCTAAGGTTTGTTTTTAAGTATTTGTATATGGTGCAAGGGATGGGTTGAGTTTGTTTGTTTGTTTACTTATTTATTGCATATGGCTGTTCAATTTTTCCAGCATCTTTTGTTTTTGATCTTAAGGAGGAAGCATTCATTTTTTTTCCTATTAAGTATGATGTTAGCTTTATCAAGCGAGGAAGTTCTCTTTATGCCTAGTTTTGTTAGAGTTTTAATCACGAATGGGTGATGTGTTTTGTAAAAATGCTTTTTCTGCCTCTGTTAATATCACTATTTGTTTTGTCTTATTTAATCTGTTTATATGATGTATAGCATTGATTGATTTTCCAATATCAAACCAACCTTGCATTACCACTATAAATGCCACTTGGTTATGATGTGATCATTTTTATACGTTGCTAGATTTGATTTGCTAGTATTTTATTGTGATTTTTTTTTTTTTGTATCCATGATTGTGATGGATAGTGGTAAATAGTTTTTTTTGTAGTATCTTTATCTGGTTTTGGTCAGAGTGATATTGTCTTTTAAAATGAGTTGGGAAGTCTTATCTTTTTTTTCTTTCTATTTTTGGAAGAATCTGTGCAGAATTGGTATTTCTTTCATAGGTTTTTGATAGAATTCACTAGTGAAGCCATCTTGTCCTGGAGCATATGAGATCCATTAGTTATCAGCCATATGACAAATAGCCACAGACCAAAGGAGTTTAGAGAATAGCTCATCTTTTCCTACTTTTCAACTTGTTACTTAGAGATTTTTTTGCTGTGTATCCTTGTGTTTCCGTCGCCTGGACTCTGAGCTACTATTTATGTCACTATGTCTCAAGTTATCTTATAGATATTGCCATTAATTCTGTCAGTTAGGTAAAATCAGGTTATTGCCAATTATGTATTTAGTACTAATTAATTCTAGAGATCTCACTGTTTTGTGAGGTTAAGAAAATTGCTTATAATGACAAGGCAATTGCAGTGGAGGTAGTTTTAAACCTTGGATTTCTAGTTTATTCCATTATACTATGTGATATTTCTGATCCAAGGGCTAGTTAATATGAGTTAAGCATTTGCTCCTCTTTGCTTGTATTGGATAATGTCTAGATTTCCAGGAGACTGAAGTATGTAATAGTTTAAAAGACAAATTTTATGAATTAGAATTGCACCTGCATTATTAAGTGAGCCAACCTGGTTTTGTGCGTATTACCTCATGTAACCAATTTTCCAAAGAAATCAAACTCACAGAAGAGATAATTGGAAAACTGTGTTCACTTGCATGAAGTTGAGGTATTTAGTCTTTGAATGATTAAAAAGTTACTTTTAAATGAATCCATAGTTTGTTCCGGAGATTCATGATTCAATGACAAGAATTGTAACTGTGCAATATAAAATAAAGAGCTTGGTGACACTAAATGGATAAAAATATTTACTTCCTTCCTCATGCTGTTAGAATAAACTAAAAAGTTTCGCTTGTTCAGTCTCCAGTTGAGGTTTGGCTTTGAATAAATTACTCATTTAGTTTTGGAATGCATGGCACTGCTCTTTCTTTCACGCTTGGTGTTTTTCTCAGTGTTGGAGAGGAATGATCCAATCTACATTTTATGGCTTGCTCTCAATATGTTATCATTATTATTTTGTACTCTTGTAACTTAGAGTGAGGTAGGTGATATTTGGCAGAATATATAACAATGAGTTAATAACTATAGCAAGTCAAAATGCCACGAAGTGATTCTTGATTAAGGAACTCAACAAAGTCCTTGGTTTGAAAATGGTGAACAAATCCCTTTTTATCAGCAAGAATTTTCATATAATCCTTGACAACATAGGTAGGTTAGCAATAAGCTTGAGATGAACAAATAAATCAAAGTAGTTATTTCTAATGAAGTGAGGCATGAGGGTATAAATTTGGGATCTTTGTCTTTGTCTTAATTCAATTACTAGGCATTGAGTTGACACCATGATCGTGCTTTAATCAAATTCCTAATTATAAATTAAAGGAGAATAATGAGTGTTACCCTCTCTTTAATAAATGTATTTATTAAATTGTTTTAACAAATATAAAGTATTATTAAGATAACCAAGTCTTATTAGAAATCTGTCTATGACCGTGTGAATAAAAGAGGAAAGTAGTAATTTGGATAGTTCTAAATACAGTTTGTAGTGGAATTAGTACACCTTGGGTCAATTCATATAATGAGAGAATTAAGAGTGTTTGAAGCGATTGTGGATTTCAGTGCCACTCCTGAGTGATGGGGAAGGACGAGAAGCATTTTAGGTCTCTCATCTATCAGCCTGGATCCCCAGTTTTAGCCTAACAGAAAGACAAGAAGACCCACTTCCTTTATCACAGCCTTAGAATTCTAGCCAGATGGGATGGGACCAAGTGGAAGAAATATTTTGTCTTCCCCCAAAGTTCCTTAAGGCTCCTTAACCTTTGGCTTTGTAATGCGTTGTATTATGTTAGGTGGACCATATTTGCCCTACAAATGTGCTTGATTTAACCATGTTCTGAGTAAAAACCAAATGATAGTGAGAGGAATGTATTCTTGGATGCAAAATTTGGCAAAAAATTTAACTGTACTGTGATAGTGACACACATTTTAAGGATATGATCTTATTCCTGCACATCAAAAAAATAAAAACTAAAACAAAATGGGGCTGGTGATGCTGTTTCCACCTGTATGACCTTGATCAAATCTCTTAAACTTTTTGTCTCCCTTTCCTCATGTGGTTTCTGAAGTTTTTGAACTTCCTGATCTCTGTAGTATTCTGTGATCTGAGCAGGCTGAGTTTCTGTGCTTTAAGAGCATAGAGAACGTTAAGAGACCTTTGGGATTTGAGGCGAGAGACGTGGGGTTGTGACTTGGTATAAGGAATAAGACTGAATACCAAAAGGGAAATATATTGTGCGTGAAAGACCTGGATTGTGATTGTTTTTGCTGGTCAGTAAGGGAGGAAAGTTTTACAGGGTAGGAATTTTCTTTATTCAAACCACAGTATGGATGTCTTAAAAATGAAATCATGTTTGGAAGATTTATATTCTGGTGAAGAGAGAAGATCAGATAAGTACATGTGTATGACTCTAAATGAAATGTGAAAGGAAAAATTATTAAAGGTCGAGTCACCTTCCCCATATATTACAGGAAGGGTAGTATTGGGGGTGGAATCCAACTGTATTTTAGGAGGAAAAAACCAAGAAGGCACATTCCTAGTCTCAGTGTATATAAATATAGTGTAGAAAGGCAGTTTTCTTGTTATGCTTGACAGCACTTTAGGGGTCCTAGCAGAAGTTCATTCTTGATCGTAGCTAATTTAGACATGTGTTAGCTTCTCTGGGAACTTACTTGCCAGGTGCTTCTTTGTAAGAGGAATTGAAGATTCTTTCTGAAAAGAACCCATCCTAAAGGAAGAAGATGTCAGCCTGATGAGCTGACTCAACCACCTGAGTCAGGGGTGGGGGGGAATTGTCATGTTTGTTTTGGAATCTATTACAGAGATACATTCCTGGATGCTGAATAAAAATGAAAAGAGCTGCTTTCACTGAAATCTGTTATACTAATATGAATTTTCAGTGTAACAGTGAGTGGGTTACATCAGAAAAGATGTTACGCTAAAAAGGAGACACATTCTCCCTAAATGAGCTTCGAGTAGAGTGACTCCTGTAGATGGACACGGATGAAGTCCATCTGTGGCTTCAGCGCATGAAGCAGCAGGTGGTGAATGCACTGCAGCACTGTAAAGATGACAAACCATGCCGAGGTGGCTTGTGGGAGTGGGAAGTCCTGAAGAGACACAAAGGGAGGTGCCTGTCACGCAGTGTTCAGAGGGAGTTGAGTGACCAAAAGACACTGGGTGCCTAGAACACCTCGGATGTAAGAATCAATAAAGATATCCACCTGCAAAAAAGTAATGGAAATTATGAACAGAAATAGAAAAGGTCAAAAAAAGAGGTGGAAAATTTATACTTAAATACATTTGAGCAGTTATAATCAGAGCTAAGAATATTAGAGAAGAACAAGATTATTAAGCAATAATGCAAATATTACGTATAGAGATTTTTATGGTGTGTCAGGAGAAAAGAAGCAAAAGGGATGGTAGGAGTAAGACTGAAGACAGAACATTAATCATAGTCCCCAAAGACAAAGATTATAGTTTCTATAAAATATGTTTTAAGAAAGAGAATTGTACTGAAATACAAGAATGAAAAGGCAGCAGTTGACAAGAAACTCCTATAAGCAGGCACTGTTTTAGAAGCTTAAAATATATCATTCCATTTAGTTTTCCCAGTAGATTATATGCTGCAAGTATAGCTACTAAATGGCACACCTGAATTTGAACCCAAGTTGTTCTTACTCCAAAGCCAATCTTTTTCTCTCCTTCTTTGGAGAAAGAATAAGGACTGATGCTGAAGTCTCAGTCAAAGGCTAAACATAAAAGCAGGCACCTTAGTTCAAGCACTGAGCAGCACACTCTTGTTGAAGAGGGGAAATTCTGGCTCCAGTGTTCTTATTTCAGAGTTTGGAGACTTTTAACATTTGTTGAAACAATTGCTTGGCTGCTGTTTTCATGGGAGAAAGTTGAAATAACCAACAAAATGAAGTCAGGAGTTTTAACCAAATATATTTTTAAAAAGGACAAAGGGAGAGGATTGGAAACTGGAGGACAATAGCATCATCCAACCCCAGTTCTGAATTTTCTATGGATCTGGGTTTAGAGACAACTAGAGATAGCAGAGCACAGCGACCCTCAGGGATGGATGTGCAAATAGATCTCTGTGAGCTGAAGAGATGCACATAGGTGCTCTGTGAACTACGTACAGTGGCAAGGGACTGAATGGACATTTGGTTGTATAGAAGAAAAAGCTTGTGTTGTGACATGCCATGAAGAAATCCAGTGCCTGATTACTTGCAGAAAAAACAAAGACGTTGGAAGTCAGTATAGGTAGTCTTACTACAATGGGTAAACATTGACAGTTTGATTCCAGAATTCTGATAGAAATGCCAAGAGCTAAGTAGAGTTAAAAGGATTAAAAGGAAAATGTCTCAGACTTACTCTACAAGATAATTAAGATATTGTGATATCGGTGCTAGGATAGACTAATAAACCAATGGAATAGGATAGAGAGACCAGAAATGGACCATACGGAATTCATGACAAAGTTGGCACTGCAGAAAAGTGGGGGAAGGATAGTTCTTTAATGAGTGATGTTGGGTCTATTGGATAACCGTTTGAAAAAACAAAAACGAAAAAACAAAAAACTTGACCCCTGCATCAAACCATATAAAAAATCAATTTCAGGTTGATTGCTAATCTAAAAGTAAAAGGTAAAAAACAAAGCTTCAAGAAGATAACATAGGATATATATACACGGCCTTACATTAGGCAAAAATTTCTTAAACAGGGCACAAACGCACTTGCTATAAAGATTAGTAAATTGGACTACATAAAATTAAGACTGTCTGTTCATTAAAACATACCAATAAGAAGTGAAAAGGCACATTCAGAGTAGAAGAATATACTTGCCATACATTTGACAAAGGTTATTATCCATATAACTGACACAGAATATAGAAAGACTCTCAGGAATCAATAAAGAAAATCAGACAGTTCAGTAGAAAAACGGGCAAGATATTAAACAGGGACTTCACAAAGAAGATATCCTATTGGTCACAGAATGTATGAAAAGATGTTCAACTCCTTTAGTAAACAGGGAAATGCAAATTGAAACCATAATGAGATACCTCTAACACCTACCAAGATGGCAAACAAACACAAAACTGACAATACCTGAAGATGTGGAGCAACTGAATCTCTCATTGTTGTTGGTGCAACTTTTTGGGAAGCTGGAAGTATCTGTTAAAAGTGAAGGCACGTTCCTATGACTTAGCACTTCCCCTGCTGGGTATAGAGCCAATGGAATTGTGTACATATTTACACCAAAAGAAGAGTTAAGATTTTCCATAGCAGTATTTTTCATAATAGCAAAATCTTGGAAACAATCCATTTGTCCAGAACAGATAAACAAATGACATACTGTATATTCATGCAGTGAACTAGCATACACCATTAGAAGTGAATAACTACAGGTATCAACATGAATAAATCTCAAAAACATACTGTGAATGAAAGAAGCCATTCTCAAAAGAATGTATAAAAGAATCCATGTGAAGTTCAAAAGCAGGCACTACCAATTTATGGCATTAGAAGTCGTGGCAGATTTCCTTGAGAACTGCGGTGGGTAACTGGGCAGAGGTGGGGCTTCCAGGGTACTGGGAGATACTTTTCCTCAACGCAGTGGCTAGAGACCTGGGAAAAATAAGGTGACAATTCATTAATATCTATACTCATGATTTTTGTCCATTTATAATGCTATGTTAGTTAGATTTTAATAAAAAGTTTATTTACTTTTTTAAAGGATGCTAACAAATCACTGTAACAAAATCCCCATGCTTATGGGGAGGGGAGAGGAAATATTAAAATGACAGAGCTGCTATTATCCTTTCACGCTGTGAGTATTCTGAAGTTCCCTACTGGAAAAGTTTAAACGAAGATTAGTATAAAAGCAAGAAAAGGCTGGTTACAATGTAGCTTGAATGTAGTTATTTAGATATTTTCATTTACTAATAATGGGAGAAAAGGAGTGAATACGTAACATAAAAAAGGGCCAGATAAAACTAATGCAGCCATCAACAAATTGTCAGAAAGGGAAGAATATAATATTAAAAACATAAAGGAGGAGTTAGGTGAGTAAGAGTATTTGGTGTACTCTTTCAGAGAGGAGGTTTAAGAACACAGACTGAGAGTGAGATTTTTGTGCTTTTACTTTGGTTACGTATGAGCCTAATCAGGACAGTAGGTGGTTATATCTTTGGGCATCTTTGGCTTCTGCTAACAGGTGGTTGTAATTTATGTGATTGTTAGTCCAGCTTATGCCCCTGTTGCTCTTAGAACCAGGACCCTTGTAAACAGTTTGGACCTGTCTTCTCGGGTATGTCTCTTCCCAGGAGTACACTTGCTCCAGTGTGGGGCCAATTGGTCACTACTGGCTAGTTTGCAATTTTGAGAACCCTCAAATTGTATATAGAACGAATCTCAGCAGGAATAACACCTTTACGGACTCTCGCTAAGCAATGATTTTCAGTTCTACTGCTGTCCTGGTGGGAAGGGCATAATTCACTAAGCTAAAAGAGTTTGAAAAACAGAAAAAAATCAATTGATGGAAAAAATGGAATGAGGAAAATGAAGCAGTAAGGTTGCAGTCTGAAGACCTAATGCTGGGAAGCAAGTGGACAGCCGACGGCTTAGACAGCAAGGACAGTTATTAACATGAGGCTTAAAGCATCAAAAGAAAGCTTCAGGAACCTGGGAAAACTAAAGAATGGGATAAAGCAGAGATATATGGGATGCGCTGTTAAGAACAAACTATTATTTTTAAACGACCATGAAGTTACACGTCGGGAAAGAATATTCCCTCAGCAGAGGGTACAGTGAGAATCAGACAGCCACAGTCTGTCTTAAATGTGCCAGAGTAAGTGACTTGAGAAGAGAATAGGTCAATTTTAATTGCAAAGAATCTATTCCTTAAAGGTAGAAAAAGGAAGAACAAAGAACAAAGAATTCCTGGGTAGTAAAAATACTGAAAAAGTTAAAACTAATACAGAGCACACAGCGCTGAAGAGAAAATGCTTTATACTTGTGTAACAACACACAGAGTCCATATCACATTTTGCTTTTAATACTTTGTGGTGTTTTAGGCTCACAGTCCCTCTCACCCCATGAACTTTGGCTTTGTAACTGTTTCTGTCTGCGAAGTTAAGTGTCCTATTGGTTAGAAGTCTGAACTGCCTGAGACTGAGTGTAATTCTGTTAACATCCTAGTTTTGACTTTGGGAACATAGGTAACCTCTCTGTGCCTCAGTCTCCTTAACTGCAAAATGCAGGTAATACTATAATGTACTTCAGGTTTGGTGAGGATTGAATGCTATTTAATTATTAAGAGCTCAGTAGACGTTAGCTGTCATTATCCAAAGCTACAGTGCTCATGAATGGCACAGCCTGGACTCCAGTCTCGTTTTTCTGCCTCCATATCCAGTGCCCTTCCCTGAATACCTTTTCACCTCCCCTCCCAGATGAGTGAGAATCTGGGCCTCTAGCCAAGTTGTGGTCTTGAGAGTCAGGGCCAAAAAGTGAGAGGGCAGTCTCTGAAGGGTTGGTGCAAAGATGAAGTGTGATCCAACTTCCAAGTCAGTTGATATAGGTTAGCAAGAAACAGTCCAAAAACATAAGGCCCAGAGGGACAGACAGGGAGCAAGAATCAGCTCCAAAATGCATGCTCTATAATGGAGATCAGGCCGGATAGTGAGTTTGTTGAGATGGGGGACTAGCAGAAACCCCTAAGGTAATGGTGTAGATACTTTATTATTGTTACTTTTTGGCAGTGGGGGTCCATTTGTAAATGTTTATAGAATAATGATCTACTTGGCTTCTACCTCTGGCAGCTGGGACTACTTAACACCTACCTGTAGGTCCAACTTCATCTCCAATTTCTGTGCCAGTTCTAGCCCTTGCCAAAGAGATTCTTTTGAGTCCACTAACTAGTCAACAGCATCACATCCTTCTTTTAGGGAGACACAATGTGATGCTGTGCTTTGTTTTCCCAAACAAAGCTCTTCAATACATTAGTTCCTTGGGATTCCGTAAACTTCCTTGGGAGTGGTCAGAATGGGTGCACTACCTGAGTTCTGGTTAATGAAGCTAGGTTCCCACTGCCTAAAGCTGCCCTTCTCTGAAGTGGAACTTTGTATCTTTCTGTTCTGGAACTCTGTCCATTTTCTGCTGTCCAGCCCTCTCCAGCGCCAGGGCTAACTCATTTGAACCGAATTGTGATGCTGGCCTATTCTTTTTGGTCTCTTGGGTCTGACTTTCTTGATGAGACCTGTCCTACCACAGATTAAACATTCCTTTAGTTTGATACACATGATGTTTTAATCTTAAAAAATAACATTTAACTAATACTAAACATTTCTATGTATCAGGTTCTGTGCTTTATACCCATTTTCTTATTTAATCTTTCCAATAACCTATGAGGGAGATACTATTAATATCTTGTTAGACTCAGTTTTCAGATGAAAAAAATAAGGCTAGTCATACTGCTGGTAAGTGGGAAATTTGGGATTGAAAACCAGTAACTCTAGAACCTGAACTTTTAAACATTATGCTGTATGTTGACGATAGAAGAAATAATAAAAGCGTGAACACGTGGAACAATTGGGAAGAAAGTTGATCTGTAAAGACAAACTGTCATTAGTACTATTGCAACTAGATTGTTACTTATTAACTTATTAATTCCCCCAGAAATATCAATGAGATACTGTTTGAGTTTTTTAAGATTATCCTGTGTCTAAAAGGAAGCTAGAGACAGTAAGAAAGGGAAGAACATATCTTTTTTAGAAAAATATTTTGTGGTCAGTATGATGGGTGTTAAATGAATGAGAATTCTGGAGAGTATGGAATGACCTACCCTAATCAAATACTGAGATGTAATCACTGTAAGAGATATGACTAGTTACAACTGACATTGACCAAGTATAGCTAAGGGGTATCATGAATTTTACTCTATTAACAATCATTTATAAGTTAGAGAAAGTCATTGGTCATCAGTGACTAAGTGGGAATGTTCAAATGTCTTATGTGTCTCATGTAGCCTTGTTAGGCTTATTAAAGGGAGACCCGTAAACAGAAAAACTAGGACAAATAATATGGTTTCTTTCGTTCAGGACCAAACTAGTTGTTCTTACCTTTTTCTTTAATTCACAAGTCCCTTTGCAAACCTAGTGAAATCAGCATACTCTCTCCGTAGGAAAATCCATAAAATTTACATCCGCATGCAATTTATCAAACACTTTCATGCTCTGCCCTGAAGCCTATTCCCAGACCCCAGGCCAGGGACCTTGCATTTGGAAGAGCTCTTTCTGACTCGTGGGCAACGTCAACATTAGGATTAAATCCTAGCGAGTATCTCCTGCCAAAAGCTCTCGAATTGCTGTGGTGTGAGTGACTGCATCGTGCACACGTGCTTGTGCGTAGAATGGCTGCTGCTGTTTCAGAATCTGAGGTTTTGCATAACAAGAGACACGTCTAAGTCTCACGCTTTTATTCATTCTATTCTTGTTCACATTTTTCTATAGATAAATCTTTCCCCACATTCTGTTGAAATATTCTCAGATGGACAAGTGTTTGCTTAAAATCTGTTGTGGTGGCTTTTTTTTTTTTTTTTTTTTTTTTTTTAACAAACATTGGAATATATTGCTTCCTTAAGCCACAAAATTTCTGTAGGTTGTGCCATAGAGAAATTTCATAGTCTAGGCAGCTTTGGGGCCCTAATTCTAGTGTAGTTATCAAGCCCACTGACAGGCATGACAGAAACATAACACAGGCTTCGGTCATCAGCCAGTCGTCTCGACCATTTTTATTTTGAATCAGTGCTGTGGGCACCTCTTCAAAGTCATGCTGTGGACTAGTCCTTGGATATTTATTCTCATAATATTCTTATGTAACTAAATTCTATGCATCCATCTTCCCTTCCATTTTATGTAAGAAAATGAAGGCACAAACCCTACGGCACACACGTATAGTTTGGAGCTATTTTGCATCTGTTTTCAACCTTAGGTCAATTGACTCTTTACAGTCATCTTTAGCTTCATCCTTTGTAACCATATGAGTTTGACACATAAATAAAGTTTTATTAACACAAACCTGAAAGGGTAGCTTTGAATCATAGCTGTACTGCTCTAGGCTATATAAGAAAGTCTGTTTTTTTCCTTCCTCTTTTTCCAGAATGACACCATTACTTCTCATTTATGGATTTATCCTGGTACAGTGATTTATCCTGGTCTCAGTGATAGAGCTGAGAGTTACTTGTCAGGTAACAGGACCATTTGGATCCCTAAAAAATATAACTAAGTTATTTAAAATAATTGTTTTAGCCAGCTTAGAGTTAACCTGCTGTGTGGGCTGGGACATATAGATTGGTCCGTCCAATGGCACAGTACAGGTGATCGCTGTTATGGTAAGATGGATAGGGCTGGGTTTGAGACAGAGAAATATAAAGTGAAATGGTTCCTACTAACAAGGATTTGTCTGAAAATGCCATTCATACAAAAAGTAAAGAAACAAAAACAGCTCCAGTAAATTAAAAGTGGAAAATGGTATACATTTACTTTCTGGGAAAGCAAGGGAATAGTAACTTCTCAAGTCACTATCTGGGTGGGTGCTATGTGAACTTTTCCATCTGTCCCTGCCAATGAACATGGAATCTGACATCAGCGCCCTGTTCTTCTACTCCAAGACCTCCCTTGAGAAGATACTGCCAACGAGCTGATATTACAGTTAACTTCTGATGACACCTTAGGAAGAGAATCCAAAAAAGAAAAAAAATTAAAAATACAATGAAGAGGAGACGATATTGACATTCTGGCATTCTGACTCAGATAAATCAGTTCTTGGCTGGGGACATCCAGCTTACTTTCCAGTATGGCCCAATCCCAGATGGATTACCAAATCCACAGATGTGAAAGGTCACTGTGGTCACCCACTTGGACAAACAGATTCTCTGCACGTCACATGCCGTTCTAATTAGTTGGTGTTCAGGGCAGGGCACCAGCCATTTTTATTTGATGGTGGTAGTTTCATTGATTTGTTGACAATACATTGACTCTACAGAGCATGCTATAGCTGTTAGATGGAGAAACACTGCGGACAACTGAAGAGACCCCATCTCTGAATGAAACATGTAACCAATTCTTTGGCAAATTTTGTTACTAGTGAGGTTCTCACAGTTTGAAGTGCATTGACCGTCTCTTCCTGGCAGCTCTATAGCTGCTATGCCAGAGGGTGATTTACTACGTATGGTTTACAGAGTCGGCACTCATCCAGTTTGGTACCGTCCTCTTCCACCCTAACTGTACCTTATTAAATGGACAGACGCCTTCCAATGAGGAGACTCTACTCCAGTTGGTAGGTATTTTCAGGGTGTCTCTGAACAGGCCACGCTCATTCTCATCTATAGCAAACATTTTGAGTTAATTTATTGCTTTTCCAAACAATCTGAGCACTGCTTTAGGTGAGAGAACTGGGATTTGAACCTAGGCCTGTCTGACTTTGGCAGACTAAATAAATAAAATCTCCAAGTCAGACAGACTTGAGGTAGCCTGTCCTGTCACTAGCTAGTTGTGTCAGTTTTGGTCAAGTTATTTAACTCCTCTGAAGCTGTTCTTTTTTCTTTAAATTTATTTGTGATAATAACTCAAAAGCTTGCAGCTGGAACAAAATGAGATCAGATACATAAAGCACTTGATACAGTACGTGGCATATAATAGGCTTGCAGGAATTAGTAGCGAATGCTGCTGCTTACAGAGGATCATAAAAATATGCTTAGTAATTCTGAAGGTATTTAGTTTTTGCTTCCCTATCCATACCATATAATGAAATCTTTAAACTCAAAGACTAATATTTTCTGTTATATAAAGCTTTAATAGTTTTTAGTGATATTGAATGGTTAGTATATATAAAGATAGGGAAAAGAAGAGGAAGAGGAAGAACAAAGGGTAGGATGTTAAGAAAAGTGTGTCATCTTATTTCCAAACTTTCGAAATAAGATTTCGAAAGTTAAGATTTTGGGGAAAAAAAAAAAGAAAATAAAGATTTGAGAGACATCAACTGTCACACTTAGAAATAAAGATTTTCAGGATCTGCTGTATACCACAGATTCCTTTGGAAGGCATGGTTGTTGTTGATGACTTAGATTAGTATGAAACATCGGAGGGGACGTTGAGTAACATATCCTGGGATACAAGTCCTGGCACTGGGCCACCTGTCTGAATGGATGAGTCCGGGTGAAGTTGAATTAGCTTTATTTTATTTTTTTTATTTTTGATAGTGGGAATTCTTATATGACATTTTCCCCCCCAATGTAATCTGGTGTGTGTTGCAATCATATTGGCCTATGTTAGTTTACTAATTCTGTCACCTAATGGTAGTGAGACTTTGAATAAGTTACTTAACCTCCCTTAACCTCAGTTGCTTTTTTTCCTCCGTTGTAATCTGAAAATAACAACAATTCCTTTGCCCCATTGCTGTGAAAATTTAATGAAATTAAAGTGGATGTGAGGAGGAGAAAGTATAGAAGTACATAGATCACGAAATATTACTGAGGTAAAGGTTAGTTCTGACTCCTCTAGAATATAATCAAAATATGGATCAAATATAATCAAATATTTATATAATCAATATAATATCAAAATAAGAATGTAATAAAAATAAGGGTCCCATATGCAGTTGGCTCTGGATGCCTGTTAATATCAACGTAAATTCTTGTCGATACACAGATTGTAAGATATTATTTGAGAAATTGTGGTACTAAAGCAATTTTTCACATGTAAGAGCTGAGGAGGAACTTTTACTTTTTGAAAACTCTTAGGACAGTTGTGTAGAGCTAAAGGGAGCTGTGTGTCCTAATAATAGGTAAGGAGTCAGGCAACTATTGCTGTCTTCTGCTTTTCTAAGCCATTTCATTTTTATGCTTAAATTAGGTTAAACTAAAAAAAAAATCTGATTTATCACAGATGACAGGCTGAGCCAAAAATGATGCATTTTTGCTCTCTAGTTGATGCATTATTTTAACTCAGTCTTTAATTCTTCTGGAATCCAAATATTGCAAATTGAGTATAAATATATTTTAAATGCTTAGAAGACAATTTTATGCACATGTTTTTTTCTTTCATATGTGCAGTTGAGACTTTACAGTCTTTATTTCTAACTTGTTTTCGACATTTCTGTGGTTTTATGTTGTACCCTAGCAGATCTGTGGACCGAGAAGAATTAGAAATAGTGACTATGGTAAAAAAGCCAAAAAGAGAATGCTGAACTCAGGGAATTTGTGAAATGTCCTTTATCTGAATACATGCCTTGGTCTGGCATATAACAGACATGGTTAGGAGTGTTTGTTCCTGCATATTTTTTGTGTCATGTTCTGTTAAACAGGGTATTATGAAAGAAGAAAAATTAGAATAAAATTTTCTATTTGTTTAGGGACAGGACAGAAGGATTGTGTGGGTGCGTGTGCTTGTGTGTGTGTGCTTGTGTGTGCTTGTGTGTGCTTGTGTGTATACATGTGTGTGCACTTGTGTGTGCATGTGTATGTGTGTGTCTTTCAGCTGCTTTGGGGAAGGCCTTTGATATCGATGGGCAGAGCTGGGTTTCAGGTTTGCCAGTGATAACTGGTATCTCCTTAAACACTGAAAGAGTGGGAGCTGGCAGATCCTACTTTCTTTTTGGACTCTTGGCAATCATTCTTCACGAAGCAAAAATTGTTCTGAAGAAAGAATTAATTTGATCTTTTAATATCCTTTTGTTCGCCAATATTTTTGTGCAATATGATGAAAGTTTTGATCAGTTGGATTTAGCACTCAATTCCAAATAATCCAGATTTTGGATTTAGTGGAACTAAGGTGAAATTTATTGAGGATCTCTCACAAAGCTGAGTGATTTTCAAGATAGAGAAATGGTCTTATTTTACAGAGGAGAAAACTAAAAATCAAAGAGTAAGAGAATTGCTCAAGAACACTGAGCTAGTTAGTGGCAAAAATTCGTATTTTAATAAAGAAGAAGCACACTGTGAATACAATTCAATACAACAAAATACTGTGATGAAGAGGGAATATCTAGACTACGAGGTCTATGTTACCTGAAAAATCATATATGCTGTCTGTTATTTTCCATCCCCTCTACCTCTTTTATTGCTTTTGTCTTTGCTGTTGTCATTAAAATCCCACCTCAGGCAAACCACCCAAAGGTCTCAAACACTGAGGAGAAACCTGTGCCCAAGGCATAAGGGACTTAGGGCCAGAAAGAGGTGGGGTCAGGAAGTGCGAGATGTGGGCATCGCTGACAAAGGGACTTAGTTTCCAGTGACGTTTTGTTGTTAATCAAGCTTGTGTGGTGATAATTCTTTTCATTTGTGAGGAAGTGAGGGCATATCCTTATGTATCTAAGGACAAATTTCATTCAATAATTCTTGTAAATACTTTTAATCCTTTTGATGCCATTTTCAGCAGAACCTTTAGAAATTTAAAACTGAATTTTTTTTTCTTTCAACTGATCTATAGGTAAGAGTACTCTGTTATATATAAGAGGTATTTTTTAATTATTATTATGATCTATAATTGTTGGGCAACTCAGAAGAAAGTTCAAACAAAAAGAAATGTTTTGCTACCTCCCCTCTATCATAATGCTATGTATGCTGCAATGGAGGAAACAGCTGATAAAGAATGTTCGGTAAGGTTATCATTGATGGTTACTGCTGAATTACAGTCTAAGAATGCTATTCCCCCCACCCCCACTTCATCCCAACTCCCGAATTCCTGCTCCAGGAAATCAGAAGACTCTAAATAGCTCTACTGAGTTGTTACCGCCCCTCTCACCCATTGCTTGACTTCTCACTCCAGAGCCTAATACACACCTCAGCTAATAGACTTTTAACCTGGCAGGAAACTTTTACTTAGTCCATAGGACTATCAGGTGACTCCACTTTCGGAAGTATGGTGGCCAGAGAAAAAATGATTACTTCCTTTACTTTGTGGTCCTGGTGAGAACGCAGGAGGTGAACCTAAAAAAATGAGTGCCAGATGGCTGTAGGAAAGGTATACTGAGGACAACTCCTGCCCAGAAACTGCGGAAGGAATCCCTTTGAAGTTGATCATCTATAAGCTGGACTTTGTATCGTCCAGGTCTCTACTCCATGGTCACAGAAAAACCTGTTCTTCCATTGTTATCGCCACACTAATCTTTGTATTGAAAATGAGCTCACTCAGTGGAGGCAGAGTGGTACCCAGAAAAGTGCTTGTTGCACATTGATGGCTCAGTTACATCTGGGTACAGGTCTTCTTTCATCACTGAAGTGAAGAATTCTGGGGGACAGGAAGGGCACACTGGGACTGAACGTGCAAGGCATTTGTACAAGCCAGGGAAAACCTGGCAGGGGTCCACATATGAAGCTAACACTGGCTCTACCAGGCAGGGCTCTTGGGGCTGAAAAGCACCCAAACTGGCAAATTTGTTGGAATGGAATAATTTGATATGAAAATTTGAACAAATGTATGTGTGTATGTGTTCTGGGGTATTAGTAATTTAGGGAGAGAGAGAGAGAGAGACAAAGCAAGTAAGAGCACAGGCTCTGGTATCAGACTGGCTGGCTCTAAATGCCACCTCCACCATGTGTGAACCGAACTGTTAAAGTGGCCTTGAGTCTGTGGGTTTGAATCCCAGCTCCGCAATGTACTAGACACGTAACATGAATAAGTACTGAGTTTCTCTGAACCTAAGTTTTCTCCTCTGTACGAGTATGTGCAAAACATATCGTGGAAAACACTTAGAATTGTGCCTTTACGTAGTAAGCACTTGTAATTCACATAGTGTACGTATTTTGGTACACTTTTGAGTCAGGTATTACTCTAAATACACTACATATATCACCAATAAATGTAAACCACTATTATTATCACCAGTGTTATTTTTTTGAGTGCCCAATGATTATAGTTTGAAACTATATTATCTTCAGTGCTTCTGTAAATTCCTCCTTTTTCTTTTGTTTCTAATTTATTTTCAGTCTATGATTTCTGCTATGAATTATTTACAACAGCGAAAGAGTGGGGATAACTCAAGTGTCCAAGCATTACATATTAGTGCTGGGGTTCAATATTTCAGAGGTGGTGTAGTTTGAATGAGAAAAATAGTAAAAATTCACATTAATTAACTATTACTATATACCAAGCACTGTGAGATAAATATATTTTATCATCTCAAATAAGATAACTAAAGTCTTTAGGGAGTCTAAAAAACTGTAATCCCTGAGGAAGCTAGCTAGCATTTTTGTCAAAGTAGACTGATCCCAGAGAGAAGGTGTATGCATGGTCACGGGACTTATATAACTGAAAGAAAAGAGGTCAAGTGATTGAAGACGAGAAGATCAGTGAAGTGTGAAGACATGGCTTGATGAGTTGTTCCCATGGATGTTGATGTCACTCCAGACAGGGTAGACCTAGGGAAGGAGAGAAAGGCCACAAGGCAGGAGCTGAAGCCCTTGACACCTATGTGGGATTAACCAATAGCTTGGTGAATGATAGTGATAAGGAAAAATAGACGGTGATGTACAACCATTATCAAAAGAACAGTAAGCTAATATTTATGGACTTCTTATTAGGCGCCTGGCTTTGTGTGAAACATTTGTAAAGCGTAATCTCAAGAAACCTGCACAACAATCCTTTGAGCAAGATACTATTATTATTCCCATTTGTTGGATAAATTAACTCAGTTTTAGAAAAATTGAGTAAATTGCCCAAGTCTATTGTTTCAAGTCATCCAGGATATCTCTTTATAATGGTTTTCAAAAAGTCACCCATCTGTCTACTGGCCCATCCATCCATCCATCCATCCATCCATCCATCCATCCATCCATTTGTTTAACAAACTGGAATATCTGCTAGCTATTAAGCTCTAGCGTTAAATAAGTGTTTTAAATTCTAGTCCCTGCCCTTGAGTCTGTTGTGAAAGAAAGATATGGGAATAACTGGTAAAAACTATGGTAGAGGTATGATTTAGTTCTTCGTAAAATGAGAGTGTTGTGTTGCAGAATTTTTAATATTTCTTCTCATTCCACCTCTGTGATTCTAGAAACAGCAAGAAGTAATCAGTAAAAAACAAAACTGTGCACTGCTTGGTGGTATAGCACTTGAACCTACTTAACTGTTGTTAACATAAGACCATCCATTTTCTCAGCGCTTTGCAGACTAGCAAATTTGGCAGCAAAGGAACTCACTGTGAGGCAGCTGGGCATGATTTTGGGTGGGAGACCGAAATTCAATGTTGGTGAAGTGTTTACAGTTTGCATGTGCATTGCAGGTGTGTGACATCACTTCCCATGACTGATGCAAATGCTGGGAACAGTGGCAGGAGACTGATAGCCTGCCTTTAACCCTTTCCAAACAAGCCATCTTGTGGGCAGATGTTGACCACACCTTCTTGCATATCTCTCTAAATAGACTGGAGATGAGCCAGTTTTTGCTGATCTGGCTTTGGCTTTAGAATGCATATCCACTGAACCTCTTCCTGAAATGGGCATAGGAAACCAAGTACTTTCCTTTAATTCCCCTGTGATGGCAATGATGGAAAAATCAGCATTATTGTCTGGTGTAGGCTACAATCAAAACTCATTGTTGAGATTGTATAATTTGAAATTTTAGAGAGAGTGGGAGTGGAAAAAGTCTTCCAATATAGGAGGAAGACCTATTAAAAAACAGTTTCCCAGACTACTAGTACAAAGAAAATTGCCGAGAGAATATTAAAACTACTTAAGGGAACAAATGTTTTCATGTTTTTCATTGCAAATAGTCCTCTAGTTTATCCAATGCAGGTTTTCTATTGACATAAAGGAAACAAACAGAATAAAAGTTATGGTAATGTAAAATTACCTCCATGCATTTGTTAAAACAGATTATGCTTTTTAGTTCATGAGTGTTCTGCAGTGTTAAATCAGGCATTGGGTATAATGGCTAAGCATTTGGAATAACCATAGAAAAGTTGCTAGGAATTGGCTAAGAATTTTCATATTGCCTGTGTTGTATATTCTCCTACAGCGTATGCATACATGTACATATAAGTATAAACTAAAATGTAAGTTTTATATGAATAAAAGTAATAGCAATTTATTTTAAATAAAGTAGCTTGTATTTTAGACTTTCCATTAATTTGTGTAACTTACCCTATAATTAGTTCACATCTATAAAAGACTTACTGGGCTGATACTATTTATCCTACACATTTATAGTGTTTGAGGTGTTGTTGTGGCTTTTATTCTTACACACAACTGCAGAGTGGGTAAAAGGGTTGTTTCTTATAGGTAATCACTGGAGAACGTAGAGCCTGGTTCTGGGGACTCAATGTATTATTAATTATTATTTGTGGAATTATTAGGGCTACTTTGAACAATTAGAAATAAATGGTATTTGAAAGTAGAATCCACTAAAGAAAATGAATAGCCATATTCCAACCTCCTTTTTTTTTTATTCCCATATCAGAATTAGTACACTGTGTAGGTGTGTCTGTTTGGGTTACATTATCTATGAACGGCATTTGAAAAAATTACTAGCTCTCCTGCAGCTGCAAGTACTGGTTATTTTCCTTGAATTTGTAGTTCCGTGATGTTTTCTGGCATGCATGATTTTGGAAAACATTTAGACACAGCCTGCAATTACTTTTCAAGTCCTAGACAATTCCGATTGAGCAGGTCTGATTAACATTGCTTTAGAACTTTGAAGCCAGATCTTCACAACCCTGCTTTTGAAAGGTGTCGAGATTTGTGGGATGGAATGTTACTTTTAAGGAAACTAAGCTTCCTTATGTTTCAAGTTGGAAGATGAAGTGAGATTGTGTCTGTTAATTTGCAGAGCTTTGGAGACTGTAGAGCCAGGGTAGCAGAAACTAGGGCATGACATTTTTTAAAGCAATTTCATTTCACAGTATTAAACTGGAATCTAACTACAATGCTAGGAAATTTAGATGACAACTTCATTTTTCTAGTTCAACTCATCCATTTCTCCTATATATATACTACACGCCATAAGAATGAATTTTGGAAAAATGCAAGAGAAAACCTTAAAGGCAATTTCTCTTTTCCGATCCGAGGAACACATTTACTTCTAAGATGTTTTCCTGTGACTGGTTGTGTTTGTGAAAAAGAGACTTCGTGACACTAACGATGATCTGCTGCCATCATGGCTGTGATGCAGCCCGTCTGAGTCACAGCTGAAATTGGAATGACTGATGAGTCTACCTTGGAAAACTCAGAAGCCAACTGGAGATCTGTTGCCGCCAAACTCAGGCACGTAATCAAAACCAGGTTACCTCTTTTTTCGAAATCAAAAAATTAAAAATGACATGTATTGACTCTGCCGAGGGGTTTGGGCCCCTCAAACTGGTCGTGGCCATTTGTAATCATGCATCAGAGAGGGACCGAGGAAAGGTGATTGTGACTAGCTATATTGCACATTTTTATTGTGTTTTAAATATTTGTGGAAATAACTTATTTTTAAAGTGACGAAATTAAAAACGCCCCGAAGTTTACAATTTGATAACATTTTAAAAAACACTTTTCATTGTGAGATAATTTTTGATTTATATGCAATTGTAAAGAATAATAGAGAGAGAGATCCGTATACCTTCCCCCAGTTTCCCCCAGTGATAAAGTCTTGCATAATATAACACTACAATATAATATCATAATGAGCCAACTGAGGTTGATATAATCCATCAGCCTTATTTCCATTCATCAGTGGTACATGGACTCATTTGTACGTGTGTGTGTGTATGTGTATGTGTGTGTGTATTTAGTTCTATTTAGTTTTATTACATGTGATCACCATCACAGTCCAAATACAGAACAGTTCCATCACAAGGATCCCGGGTGCTAGCTATTAATTTTAATGGGGGATGTACTCAAACAATTTATTCACACATTTGAATAGCTTCTCTGAGGCTATGTTGGATCTAAAATAGTTTTGAAAGACACTAAATGATTAAGACAGAAGGTAACCTTCACACTAATTCCAAAGAATAGGCTGCAATTCTGGGAGTTTGTCTCCCTGTGGAGTTCTCTGGGCAAACAAACAGTGAATTACCATGCTGCTTCAGAAAGGAAAGATGTTAATGATATTTGGAGGAAAAACAAAGCAGAGCTTTAAGGACACAGGTTAGTAGATCTTCAGCACAGTTTTAACAAAAGGAAGTTAAGAATTACAGCCTCAGATTCTTTTGTGTGAAAAAAGAAAAGTGATGTCAGCAAGAACCAAAAACAGAAAAAGAAAAAAAAAATTGTTACTGGTCTGCACGTTGTGGAAAGAGCTCTCTCCCCCTGGGAAAACAATAAAAAATTATTTGCCCCTGTATCAAATTTAGGACCACTTACCAAAATGGCTGGCTTGGCAGAGGTCGCTGCTTAGTTGAGGGCCCAATTGTACGATTCACTTGCAGCTCAG
This sequence comes from Rhinolophus ferrumequinum, assembly GCF_004115265.2. NCBI lineage: Eukaryota > Metazoa > Chordata > Mammalia > Chiroptera > Rhinolophidae > Rhinolophus > Rhinolophus ferrumequinum. Next base: position 8,147,170 of record NC_046301.1, on the reverse strand, counting down.
CATGAACTCCCCTCATTGACAATAGACACTTGTGTTCACACATTTGGGAAATGAACTTACACAAACAAGTGCAATTTATACAGTTTCTTAAAACTATAAAACATCGACACTTTTAAACTAATGGGCTTTGGGCTCCACTCAAAAAGCTTTATGTTCTTTGTTGCTGCCCTTTAAATCTAGGGTAATGGAGACCATCTATATATAATGTGAACTGTTAATTGGAGAAAATTGTGAGAAGCCAGTCATAAAAGCAGTGTGCTGGATATTTATTTCCTCGTTTGTCCCCTTGGAATTAAGATATTCATTTAGTTTGGAAGAGAATGTTGGTTTAGGTATAATATAAATAAAATATTGTTCTTTTCCACCTGGAAAAGACTGTCTGACATATTATTAATTAAATTCCTTTTGAGAATTTCCGTCTCATTGATCAATGACTCTGAGGTTTATCTTCGCAGACCTGGAATTTACTGGTCAATCTAGATGGTCAAGGTCTAGGAAAGTGGATGAGCTTGAACCACATCAAGTAGGATGATATTTCCTTAGAAAACGCCAAGAGGATGAAGCACAGAACCCCAGGCGCACGTTCTTACACGTTTCCCCTTGTCGTGTTAGCTCTGCCTCGTGTCCTAAGTGTGCCTCACCCCTCAGTCACAGATCCTGCAGCCTCATCTTCAGGCTCACTCTTCCCCATTGCCCCAGGCAGGAAGTTTATCCGTGATAGTAGCTGCTCCTGAGCCTAGAGGGGTTTAGAATTCTTAGGCCTTTGCAGGCTGTAAAATCTGTAGAAGTTCCCTGGATGTTGACTGAGCGCCTGAGAATGTCCTCAGGCCTGCAGCTTTGTTCTCAGTGATGAACCCGGGGTTCTGAGCTCCTCAGCAGTAATTCTTCCCTCCTTCCCTGCATTGGCCCAATTACAGGGACTGGTCTTCTGCTCTGGCCTCTGCTTCTGAAACATTGTTCAGACTCCCAGTACCCAGGTTTCAGGAGCCCCATCTCTTTTCGGCCTTTTGGTTCCTTTCACCGGAATTGGAGCGTTGGTCTGTACCCCATCAAGGGGTGTGTTTTCTTATTACCCCCTTAAATCAAGTACATATCTATAATGATACCACTTTCTAGTTCTCTATCTTTGTTCTTAAGTGTTTTGTGTAAAGAACCTTTTTTGAGAAGCTAATGAAAACTCTGGATTCTCTTCGAAGAATAATGAGCATACATATACACATACACACAGTTGACCCTTGAAGAACACAGGTTTTGAAATGCATGGGTCCATTTAGATGCAGTTTTTTTCAGCAAGTACCTGTAGTGTTTTTAATGTACCGCTTGGAGCGTGTGGATGCAGAGGGTCGAGGGTATGCACTGATCTAGGCCATTCTGTAGAGGGGACTTGAACATTTTCGGATTTTGGTATCTGTGGGGTGTCCTGGAACAAATCTCCCACAGATATGAAGGCGCAGCTAACTTTTTGGAAGGTCAGAAGTTACAAGTAGATTTTCAAGCGTGTAAGGGAGGGCGTGGGGTGGGGTGGTGCTGGCGCCCCGGCCCCCTCGTTGTTCAAGTGTCAAATGTGTGTATGTATAATTTTGTGTGCAATAGAAAAGTACATACATCCATGGTTTTTATTACAATTTCAAAAGCTACATAGCACTCTGAATTCCATATACGGATCTCATAGAAGTCTGCAGAACTCCAGTTAATCATTCCTCAATTTATTCTCTTAATCTCCAGGTGAAAAATCGGGACCCTCAAGAAGTCAGAGGTGTGCCTTTCTTCACAGATTGCCTAGGTTTGCGATGTTAAGAGTAGTCCTTTGCTCAGAATGCTGGATGCTAAGTCAGTTGACTATTAAAGGAAGAACAAGTCTGTAAACTCTTTTCTAGCACTGATGTATCAATATCACTTCACTTACTTAGTCCCCCTTTCTCTCTGGCAGCTTTGGTTTTAGATTTTGGCTTTTCCCCATGGCCGGACGGCTAGTTATGTGACCTCGGTAGTCTCTACAGCCACTCCTGTGTACAGCAAAGCCTTCCTCCTCACCCAAATGACTGTGGACTAAAAGACCCCAGAGGGGAACAGTGGCTTATCTGATAAAAATAAAGCCAGATCTTAAGTAGTTTACAATGTGTATTGGTGGACCATGAGGCTCCTAGAACCAGATGGCGGTGTATTTTATTATGTGTATTGTGCACCAGTATTAGTCTGCTTGGCTGCCATAACAAAATACCACAGATTAGGTGGTTTAAGCAACAGAAAGTTATTTTCTCACAGTTCTGCAAGCTGGACGTTTAAGATCAGAGTGCCAGCATGGTGACATTCTGGTGAGATTTCTGTTTTTGGCTTGCAGACAGTGTCTTCCCGCTATGTCCTCTGTGGGGGTGAGGGGGGATTTAGGGGGGAGAAAGAGGAAACACTCTGGCATCTCTTCTTTATAAGGGCACTAATCCCATCCCATCTGAGGACTACACCCTTATGACCTCACGTAAGTCAAATTATCTCCCAAAGTTCTGATCTTCAAATAAATCACTTTGGGGGTGAGGACTTCAACATATGGTTTTTAGGTTGACACAATTCAGTGCATGGTGGCATCTCTGAAGGAGGAATATGGTGAAAAGCATGTAGTGCTTCTTAAGGAAGAGCAGTTCTCCAGCTGGGGCTTGTGTGCTAATAAGTGTAGGGGAAGGAGGGTACCTAAAAATCACATGTGGGAGAACAACAAAGAAAGGAAACAAAACAGGATTTCTATGGCTAGGACACTCACGTCTGTTTGAAAAAAAATCTTTATCAGAATCCAGATTGGGGACCCAACCAGGGAAAGACCCTGTTCCTCCGGAGATGAAAAGTATATTTTATTTTAGTAAATTGCTTCAGTTTGGATTTAGAGTGAAAGTAGAAGAACATTTCCAAGCGTTGGCCTTGAGTACTATTGAACTAACAGAGTAGTGAAGACAAGTGGTACCTGAAAAGCTTTATTGAATACTTTGCACCTGGCTCAGTCTACCAAGATGGAATTTTCTTGTAATTTATCCTAGCAGGCTATACTTAATGCTTTGGAATCGCCTCCTGGGTAGGCTTATTTAATGAATTTGCTCGTATGGCACTGTGTGAGACTGAGACCTCACTGGGTAGCAGGAAGAACTTGTGCTGCTGAAAAGGAGAACTGGGTTTGAGTTGGGATCCTGTCATTGTGATAACCTTTGCTTCTTATCACAAAGGCATTGATGAGAAGCGAGCTCAAGACAATGGCAGACTGGAAAGCTGGGCCGGTCACAAGCCAGAAGTTCCCTTGACTCACAGAAGAGTGGTCTGACATTCTCAGACAATTCTAGCAGCGTCTCTTTTATTGATACATTTTTTGTAAGATGGGAGAAGAACCAGCCTAAGACGTGCAAACCAAGGGTTCTGACTCGGATGGCCGCTCTCCCAGTCTCTGTTACTGGGAGGGAGTGATGAAGAACGGAAGCCTCACTGTGGGTTCAGGAAGCAACCCAGCGCTGCCCTTTAGGAGCTATTGTGACCTTGGGCAAGTTACAGGAATGGATCTAATTAAGCCTCAGTTTCTTAACTTGTGAGGCTTGGTTGAGATAATGTGAAGAAAGAGCTAATTATAGAACTTGGCACATCTTAAAGCTCTGAATATGATAGCTGTTATCAGACTGATAATGCAATGATTGACCACCTGTACTTGGGAAGTTTAAAAATCACTGTCAAGCCCAGTTTTATTCCCTAAGCTGCATTGCTGATTGGTGATAGCTAACTCTGCTTTTCTTCCTGCTAGTGGTTGTCCAGGATTCTTGACTCCTTGTTCAGAAGTCCAGGGAACAAAAGTAGATATGTGCAGCTTGCCCCCTCTTTTCCTATAATAAAGATTCCTGTAAAATTCAAAAATCACCTGAAGTGGGATTCAAATGAGAAGCGCAGCATACATTCCCCTTTTTGTGGAATAATTAATTGATTTGTTGAAGTATGGTTTAATTAGACCTGAACATACAGACCAGGGCTTATTTTTGTGTATAACTCTAATCAAGATGGAGTCAATTCATTAGGTTTTATTTGTTCAACCTATTTAATTCCAGTATGAATAGGGATATGTTGTCTAAGTAGGGTTGAGTTATTTAAGTTTTTCTTTTTTTTTTTCCAGTCAGAGATTATAGGCACAAATTGAGAAATATTTCTATATATTGAGATGTTGAGCAGTTTATGTCTGATGGAACAGTATCCCAAAGTGAAAGAATTGAAATCCAAGATCTTGAAGGAAACAATCCCTACCTGGCTCCATGCAGAGAGCCTGTGCTTTTAATGGAACATTTGGATAGAAGTAGTAAAGAAGGATTTTACTCTGAGGGTGTGGAATAGTCCGGGCAGCCACTCGTAATAGGGGTGTTAGGACTGAATCTGGTACAGTAGCCAGACCACAAGCAAAGCAAAGTGTTCAACTGTGAATAAGGAAGGATAGTTCTGTTTCACTCTCTCCTTTTCCGATTACTTTCTCCCATCCAGATGTGCGGCCTCAGATCAAAATTCTACTTCTATTATACTGTATATGAATCTAATGAGACTCAATAGCTCCATTATGCATGATTTTCTCAACATCTGTTAGCCACAGTTCCTGAACTTAACTTTAAAGCTTTCTTCTTCGCTATTAAAGTCCTATTCATTTGCAATTTTTTTTCATAACCCAGTAAAACCACCGCTTTGCAGCCCAAGTTTAAGTTGCTTTTTGCCTGCCTGAGGCTGACTATGCAGGCCAGCTGAGTGGTCAGCTAAAGTGTTAACAGGCTATATTCTAGACTCTGAATTCCTAGTAATCGCCTAAAAACACTAGATGGCACAGGAGAGGTATAAATGGACCAAAGAGAGCCCAGCCCTCAAACTTGATGTGTTTTTCAATAATTCTTAGGGTTAAAAAGAACAGCATTTTGGGATATTTTTATATGTTCTTTTCTATTAACTTTCCTATTGTTTTGAGATTTATCTTTGGGATTTTTCAGAACTGGGTGATGTAAGGTGAAATTCCTATTTCTAGCTTGAAAGCAAACACTAAAAAATATTTTTGAGTAGTACCTTTATTATTCTTTTCTTTAATTCATCGCAGAAAACACACATATGCATACACTATATATAATAATACATATATACAATATATATGTTTAAACTATGTATTTATTTATATATGTGTGTGTTAGCTTTATGATGCATTAATTATGTGCCATTCCAGGACATAGGGGAGAATGCACATCATGGTATGTGTAAATATGCATGTGATTCTATTTATTGTTTTAATTATGTGACGAAATAGAGCTGAATCATGAGAAATGCTTTTCTAAGAGAAAGCCTCTAAACACAGAAATTCGTATTATGTAATTTCTATTTTTTTTCTCAGCTTGTAGTGACTACATGTATTCTAAGTTTCAGATAGAGTGTGTTTATTAAACATGATATTAATTTATTATTTCCTTTAATGGAAAAATGGTAAGGTATGAACAGGAAAGTTTATTAAGCAAATAATGAATATTGGGACTGAAAGCTAGTAGTGATTGCAGCAAGAATATCATTAGTCTTAATTATAAAAATTCTACGCATTCTTAGGGAGCATTATACATGTAAAACTGTGGGCTAATCAATGGTTTCCCATTTAACAATTTCTCAGATTTAGCGGGGAAAACTGTAAAAGGAACCTGACAGCTGATCATGCTAAACAAAACAAAACAAAACAAAATAAAACTTGTATAGAGAAAGCTGGCATGACTATCAAAAAGTGAATAAATTCACATTTTTAAAATTTAGATCTGGATTTTTTGACTTTTTACGAAAGTTTTTTGGATAATTACTGATAACTTAAAACCTTCGGAAGCTGTTTAACATGTTGTTCCCCAAGCTTTTCCATAGTCTAATTGAGTTCACTGAACAAAATATTGTTTTCTTATCTGTAATATGGGGAAAATAACACCTACCTTGAAGGGTTGTTTAGAGAATTAGAGATAATGCACGTAAATATGTATTAATTTAAATAACTTCAGGCTTCACAAATTAACCACTTTATTACTGAATTAGGTAATTGAGAAACAAAATTAACCAGAAACACAGCACCATAATATCCCCAGTCAAAATAAAAAATGTAGAGTCCACATATTTCTGATAGCTATCTGTAAAGAATTGATCCGCAATTATTTAAACTTTTCTATATTTTGGAAGACATGATTGTACAATACGTTACACAGTCATATGTAACAGTTAACATTACATCTGAAAACGATAATTATGAAATGTTTTGGATGGAGGTGTCATACTGTGTTGGAGTGATCATGAGTTTAGGGTTTCACAGATAGGGTTTTATATTCTGACCCCACTACTTATTAACTAAGTAATCTTATTTTCTTATTTGTACCATGGGATGAATGCCATTTTATCATGGTTAAACATGATTTCTCAACCTCAGCACCTCAGCACTATTGACGTTTGGGGCCAAATAATTCTTTGCTGTGTGGGATGTCTGATGCCCTAGGATGTTCAGCAACATTCTTGGCTTCTACCCACTAGATGCCAGTAGCACATTGTAGCAACCAAAAGTGCCTTCAACATCACCAGATTTCCCTGGAGGGCAAAATTGTCCCCCTAGTTGAGAACTACTGGTATGTAATAATACGCCTTGCATAAAACCGAATAAACACTCCAAGAATGACAACTATGATTGCTTTTTTAGCTCAGCAATCACTCGTACGCTTTGACATTAGACACCTCATGAGAAATTGCCAGAGTTGTCCAAGTCATCTAATTTAGCGACTTCCATTTGAGATAGGAACCCAGTATGAATATTTTCATAAAGTTACTGGTTTGTACTTGTGGGTTAATTCAATAAGTCAGTCCATTCAATCATACTTTAAACGAATCAATTACAAAATGTTGATGGTGTTAAATAATCACTAGCCACAAGGTCATAGTATATGTCACTTTTATGGAGCCGAATTCCTGGAGGACCTGAATTAAATATAAAGGGATTAATCAGATCTCTTTGTGGACCCATCAACAGGATGCTGAGTGGCAAGGAACCCTAAAGTCCTCTTTACCTCTTTGGTATATGGCAGTCACTCATTAGGCAACTGTTTATTGTGCTCTAATTTCAATTCACTATGTTAATTCCTGTGGGGAATCGGTGCCATTCCTTAAGGAGTCTAGTGGGGAAGATAGACAAATAAACCAACAATTCAGTGAGACCTGAAATATGGACTGCATTTTTTGCTGGGTCTCTGAATTCCTGGGAAAGTAAGGGATAACTTCCTAGAGAAGGCAAAATCTGAGCTAAATGGTGAAAGTGGAACAGAATAAAGCATAGTGGGAGTCAGGAGGAATGGGTATTCTCTACGTATAACAGCATGTGGGTAAGGTGTAGAGCATAAGGCATGTTTTACTTTCTTTAAGGAAATCAATGTATTGGGTGAGAGATTTGACAGAAAGTCCAAGTGGTGAGTTCATGAAATACCTTATACACATGCTAAGGAGTTTGGAGTTTATCAGGAAAGCTATGGTATCTATTAAATCATTATAAGCTGAAGTATGATTTTAATTAATTTGAATGAAGAAAATATATTGTACTTAGAATAAGTGCTATGCTTCTGATTTGGGTGATTAGAGATGGTGCTTTCAATTTCAGGAAGTAGGAGGGAAGATGTTGGGTCTGTAGTGGCAGACAAATATGGGGGAAGAGAGATGTTGGGTTCAGTCTTGAGTATGAGTTGAGTTGCCAGTGGGGCATCTGAGTGGAGAGCTCATCAATAGTTAGATGGCATAGGTTTCTAACCAAGGGAGGAAGTCGGTCGGGAGACAGAGATACTGTAGGAATTTTCAGGATATAGATAGTAATGGTTCCATTCATCAAAAGAGTGCAGACCAAGACTTGGACTGAGGACAAATCATGGACAATATGAATACGTAGGGTCAGCAGAGAAATCAGAACCCCCAAAGTAGGCTGCGAAAGATGAGGTAGAAGATAGTAGCTATCTATTAAAAAAATAGTCACAGAACCCAAAAGGAGGAAAACATTATAAGGCAGTATAAATGAAAGAATCCTACTGAACTGACATCATTTATACTTGTTAGGACAGTTTGAATGAGAGATCATAGTAGGCTTAGGAGTCGTGGGGAGTCTGGGGGCAAAATAAGGATACTGTTTTTCAACAATTTTTGTTTTGTGCACCTTTAGTTGGAGTTACTCCTTTTCTAGCATCCACATGCTCCATTACTTCCTAATGTCTTAGAGAAGGTAGAAAATAGAGTCAGAGATGGTAGTTCTCAGTGAGAAGAAATAAAAATATACTGGCATTAGGAGACAGAGACAGGGAAGAAAAGACCGTGCATTTTGGTAATATCTAATACTAACTTCTGAGAATAGTTGTTTGAGTGTTGACTGACACGAGTACCAGGCACAGCGATACTGCCTAAATACAAGTAAGGAACCGGAAGGTCTGTGTAGTAGTAGCCAATTACTACACAATTACTACATCAATTGAAACAGCCTCTAAACTCTGATGTCAGTTGAGAGGAAGACATTTCTAGAGACTTGAAAAATAGTATGTTTTATTGTCCATAATTTAATACACTTCAGCATACTTGTATACAGTGTTGCATGCATGTGTATGCTCAGTTTTAATCTGTGGAGTGAGAGTGGGATGCGGTTAGTTAAAATTTTAAATAACCAGATAAGGAATACACATGCTGGGGGACACTCGAAAAGCTCTAATAAAATTCCCTCACTTTGAAGGTGTCTAATCTCAGATCAACACCAGATGGCGTGGTAATTAGCACATTGGATATAGAAATGTTTTTTCATTGGTAAAATTGATTATGTTCAAGATGTGTATCTGTGATTGGCTAGGTATATTGGGCTGGGGCTCCTGCATGGATGAAATTTAAGAATAGAATGAACTTGATAGCCCATATCCCTTGAGAATGGTCCCTCAGTTTAGGATTTCAAACCCATCTGGTGTGAGGACACTTATCTGAGGGTATTTTTTGCCTGATTTCTACTGGGGTTGCTGAATCCTCCCTCTAGCATATTATTATTATTATTTCGTTGTTGTTCTGTCTTGCATTAACCTTTTATGCAGGATGCTATTGAATACCTGAAACTATAGAGAGCTGGTACTTCATTGAACCTATAGAACTACCTGTATTAGTATTTCGTGGCTTCCTATAGTTAAAAGTGTGTATGTGGATTTGGTCTGAAACATTTATTTATGGTGTTATTGTACTCAACGTCAAAGCTACAGATGAGGAGACCTATTAAAGCTACCAATATCTACCCCAAATAATCCAAGAATTGTGAATTACCAAATTAGGTCAGTTTGCAACCATTGGATACTCTTTTCTCCGTATGGGACAACGTAAAAGTGCTTATTACTTCATAGGTACCTGAGAAAATTTTGACAAGTCAATGATTGAGCTTAGATTTCCTTATATGATGGGTCAAAAATAATATTCACCTCATGAGTAGTAATAGCTAATATTTTTAAACAGTGTTATAAGAATTTACATATAAACATTTGCATTTAATTTTCACACTACCTTATGAAATAGTTAAAACTATTATCCTCATTTTTTGGATGAGAATATTGAGGCCCAGTAAGGTTAAATAAGTAGCTTGTGTGTTCAAGGTCACACATCTAGTAAGTAATAGGCATAAGATTATGAGCTCAAGAAATCTGGTTCTAAAAACCATATTCTTAAACGCAATCCTCTTTTAACTCTCTAGCTTAAATGAGATAATTTTGTGAGAAATACTTGTTAAAGTATCTGTCACTAGACAGACACACAAATACTGGTCAAACATGAATTGGTCCTAGAATGATCCAACCTTCATGTACCTTTATGTACTTGTTATAATGGATCTGCATTTATGAATTAATCAAGCATTCATGTACAATGTATAAGTCTAGTACTAGGAAATCACTCAGATAAACTTAGCAAAGAAAAGATATTTATGGAATAATGGAATGAATACTTCCTAATTAGGCGTGAGTGTGCAACCTTGTCATGCATGGGTTACATCCACCTTGTACTTTGTTTTTGTCATTTTTAATAGATCCACTAAAATTTTGTTCTTGAACACAGTATTTCCACAGTTGAAAAATTCTTCAAGTATTATAATAAAACTTCCTCACTCAGCAATGATTTTTATTCCAAAAAATTTTCCAGATCTATTAAGAAAAAAAATCAACTTACCTTTTAGTTAAAAGTTCCTATAAAGCAATCCTGACTTTCCCACTAATTGTCGATCAGACCTTGAAAAGTATAATTGGAAACAAGGTTATTTTTTTCTGTATACTACCTTCACATACTAATTTTTCCTGACTGAAGTATTTTCTTGGCTAAATTTCATTGGAACTAGGCAGGAGATTAAAGAGCTTGCTTTTCTTTCCCTTTCTTCTTTCTCTCTCTCTCTCTCTCTCTCTCTCTCTCTCTCTCTCTCTCTCTCTTTTTTTTTTTTTTTGCATGAAGAGAAAATACATTTTTTTTCCCCTGGGTACATATCAGCTTTGGATTAGCCTTCCGAGATCAAGAAGTCTACAAAGGAAGTTAAACCATTGCTTCTCAGTTTTAGGGTTCCCACAAATGTATTCTTCACCTAATGGCATCTCAACAGCATGTCCAGGGGAATATGGAGGAGAAATGAGATTTCATTCTGAGTTTTAGAGGCAGGAGGAGAGAATATTTGTTGTATGTGTTCACTCTTTGGAAAGCAGAGGATGGTCTGTTTGTCATTAATATTAACATGAATTAGTATCGGTTACTTCCCATCGGAGCCCTTGTGATATAAAGACAGGGTGGGCCAAACTCAGTCCCAGGAAAGATGGGTCAATACTCCAGACACGCTATACACCTAGCATGTGAAAAATGTAAACAGGGATGAAACAGCAAAGCCCTTAAGAACGAGGAAGACTTTTTCCCCTCTGTTAATGTGCCGTTCAATTGTGATACTTCCTGTGCTAAGACACGGGGAGAAAAAAATCTTTAATAAGCAGAGTGGATGGGTTTCCTGTGTAAATTGAAGTGATTTGCTGTTTTTTGTTTTGTTTTGTTTTTGATAAGGCAGTAAATAAATATTGTGCCATGATGGTCTCAGTTTTATAAAGTAGGGTTTTAAAACAAGTTTTTCCACCTTGCACAGGAATTTGTTGTGTTAAATTCTATAAACTATTAAGGAGGACAGATCTTCAACAAAACAGTCAATTTAAGACCCCAAATCCAGGTAATTTACAACTGTAGAAATGAAAACAAACAGTAACTTTAACAATACATACTGTCATCATGATAGCTAACATTTATGATTATAGTTACCATGGATTAGCTATTATTTGTAACTTTACAGGAGTTATTTCATTCAATCAAAGCAGCCCTCTAAATGTCCTCACTTGACATTTAAGGAAATGGAAGGTAGTCGTGGTGAATGTTCCCCAAATCTCACACCTGACTGGTGGAGTTGGGACTTACCCAAACACATAAGACCACTTTCCCTTTAGATAAGATTCTTTTCTCAACTGGACACATTTTTTATGAACTTTTTCCGTGTTCTTCTGAGGGTAGAACAGATGATTCCATTTTATCAGTATTAGTAGCTGTGGAAGACTGAGTGCTCTCTGCACTTGTACTAGAAGCTGGTCACTTAACGTCTATGGTTGTGTAATGTGTCACATAGAAACTTGACTTGTCAAATGTATGTAGGAGGGAAATGCTGTTGGAAGATTATTATACATTCTTAAACCCAGTCATTTTAGGATTGAGGCAGATTGGATAATTCTGCCTACTGAGCAATAAATCCTTCAGTAGACTCTGAATGTAAAATCTGTGATTAAGGATTAGTGTTTTGAGAAGTGTTTCTTCAAAAGGTCTAAGAGTGAAGGTGAACTGGTGGATGGAAAGAACAGGTTATCAGTGGCCATATGATATACTGCTGGGGTTTTTGGACTGTTAAGAGGCATAGCTCCCTTCTAGTCAAAGCTCTTTATTTGATTACTTCAAATAGAGTGAAAACCTCTCGTAAGATTGACATCAACCTCTTTACTTTGTCTGCAATTAAAAAAGCAAAGATATTTGTGAGTAGAAGACAATGAAGAACATTGACAGTGTCTAATATTTGCCAATTTTCAAAGTTAATATTTATTGAGTGCTTAATGTTTATCAGAAGATAGCTAGACATTTTATAACTATTAATTTTTTAAAATCCTCATAACAACTTAGGATGTAGGTCTGACGTTTAAGTCCTTATTTTATAGGAGACAAAACCAAAGCACAAAAACTTTCCCAAGCCTGTAAACTTATTGAGAAGGAAGATCGGAGGCAGTTGGCATTCATGGACAAAACATACATTTCTAATCATGCCCCAGGGCAAGGTTAACTCTCCTGTCCTTTGTTATAACATAGTCCAAAGAACATTCCATGGGACATCTTACTCTGTCTTACTGGTAAGATAGTTGTCCACCATAATGACAATATTATGGTAATTGAACCAAATAAGCCGGAAAAGACAAGTACATTGGTAGGCTCTGCAGGCAGAAGGAAGGAGGTGAACCCTGTGAAGACTCAAGTACCCCACCACATTAGTGAAGTTGCACAAAATCTGACAGACTGGGGCATGCTGTGACATCCTGTCCAAAGTATAGGACAGATCATTTGCATCTTAGCTACCCCTAAGAAAGAAACACAGCTCTTGGTAACCCCCTTGATCGCTTTAGGCTCTTTGTAGCAAGGGGGCTCTAGGTAAGAATGGAGTCATCACACAGGCAGAGGTAAATGAGCCTGGTCGTCAGGAAAAGGGAGGGCTGCTGCTGTACAACACGGGCAGCAAATGACAGGTGTTGTATTTAGATGACCCACTGGGACATCTCCTGGTGTCTCCATGCCCCTCTGCCGTAGCCTGAGGAAAGCACAGTAACTCCGTCGGGATTTTGACCCATGGGGATGAAAGTCTGCGCCATCTTGCCAGTCAGTCTGCGTTGTCCACACTCCTAGTGTTTCCATGGAAATGGCCAGGGGAATATGGAGGACAAAAATATAATTTCATTCTGAATTTTAGAGGCAGGAGGAGATAAAGTTTGTTCCTTTGGAAAAGAACTCTTTCCAAACTCATTGGAAAGCAGAGGATTGTCTGGTTGTCATTGGAATTAGCATGAATGAGAGCCACCAGCCAGGGTGGGGGGAATGCAGACCAGCAGGGCGGAAGAAAGGGGGGTGCTCATTAACACTTGCGGCCTTAAGTGCTGCCGCAGTGGGGGCTGCAGTTCATTCCATTAACACTTCTTTTGTGAGTTTTCCCAGAAAACAAGAACAATCAGAACACGGTGAAAACTCTTTCCAGATGGAATGGACTTACTACAGGAGTCCATCTGAAAAGTGCAAGGGGTAGACTGTAGTGGATTCTGGAGTTCTCTCCCCAGATTCCCAAGCTGGTGGCTCACAGCTCTGTCCCTCACTGAATGTCCCTCACTGTCTCTTAGCCCCAGGGAACTGCCTAGTCAAGGCACTTGTACAGAAGATTCAGTGTGTCTGCTCCACAATGTTTGGGGCCTCAGCGAGGAAGACTTGAAGATTGGGCGTGAGTCTGTTGCTGAGGTTTGGGGACGTGTGGAGGCGTCTCCTCTGATAGGTCTGAAAGTTAAAGCTGGTTGTTGGCTGAGACCTTGGCTGGACTGTCAGCTGGAACATGTGCACTGTGGCTTCTCCATCTAATCTCTTATATCCTCTGGTTTGGACTTCACAGCATGGTACGACCATCCCAAGAGAATGAGGCAGAAAAGCTTGGCATTGTATGGTCTGGTTTTAGAAGTTACATACTATCAATTCTGTTGTGCACGAGTGGCCAGCAGTCGCAAATGTCCAGTTTGCTTCAAGGGGGAGAGATATAGAGCCCGTCAATTGATGAAAGTAATGTCAGTGTCACATTGCAGGCAGACGATGCAGGATGTGACATATTGTTGTATCCATCTTTGGAAAGCCACATGAAGGAAGTGAAGACTAACTACTTTTCTTGCCTGCGCATGTTGCCTTTTCTAACATGTCACTGATGCATTCATTTTTTTCAAACGATACCTTTAACAAAGCAGCTCCTTGACCAAAATGAAACAAAAACAAAACAGAATGTAAAACTATCACAGTCTCCTTGCTGCTTATAGAATAAAGTCCAGATTCCTTAAGGTCACATTCAAAAGCCTCCAAAATTCAGACATAATCTCTTTCTTTACCCCTTACTTCCTGTTACTTTCAGACATAAACTGTAGCGTATGACCAGTTTACATAATTTATCACTGTCATGATGTGTCCTGGACATTTCACTTTTGTACGTCCGGATATGTTTTTTCCTAACCTCAGAATTCCACTAGAGAGCTGCCTACAATGTTTGCCTAATAAAATCCTGTTCATCTTTTAAAGCCTTTCCTTCATGTCCAAAACTTTTTCCTTTCAATACTACACCACTGGTTACGTACCCAACATGTATTATTTATCGCACTGTGCTAAACTACATGTTATTTTGGAAAGAGGCGATGCTTTATTATGATTTGGTTTATTAGTTAATGCTATTATTCCTGGTGCAATGAGGATGTCTTCCCTCAGCAAATTTTAGAGGAGAAGCCATACCTTTCTCTAACCTTACTGGTTCTGTGAGTTAGTTATTTATCACAGTGTAACTGTACTGTGTGTCGTTGTATTCCTTCTAGACTTCAAAATATTCAAAGGGTTAACTTATCTTTGATTGGGTTTCCAGGGCACCCAGCGTGCTAATATAGAGACACACAAGCTAGATGACAGTATTGATGAGCCGCAGAGTAACTGTTAGGGTGTAAAGTTAGTGGCAATAAGTGACAGGGGTTAATTTCCAGGGAAGCATTTTCAAATGTGATATATTTATGTATTCAAATGTATGATGCACACACATATATATAAACTTTTTCCTCAATGTTATCAAATTTGTTGAAGAACATGAATTTAAGCAGTTTACTTTAAGGTTTAATACTTTTAGTTTTGCTAATACACTTGATGTCTCTCTAAAGAGTGCGACCTGTGAGATTATGGGCCCAGAACTCCCGCTAGGAATTAATTACCTCTTGCAGTAAAGAGCCAGCTCTGTCCCAGTGTTATTGCTTTCTGCTGCTTTGCCTCAGGGAGCATGTGACTCCGCAGGGCCGATGAGACTTTATGCCGGGACTTTTGAACTTGGACCTGAAAGACAGCTGGGCCAGTCTTGCTTGGGTGCCTAGATTGTGGGTCAAGTATAACACTCAGGCTTTCTTCCCACTATGCAGAAGTGGGAAAAAACAACAACGTGTTTTTACCAAGAAAGAAAAGAATGAAGCAGGGAGGAGAGAAAGAGACTGAGTTCCAGGAGCATTAGGGTTTTTGGATCTAGCTGCCTCTGAGTCCAGTCACTGGCCTGCCCTCAGGTTCCATGTGACAGTCCATATTCCTTATAAGCATTCTTCCCTTTCCTTAATCTAGTGCTTCTATCCTCCCCACTTACAACCCAAATGCTCCAATTACAATGCATAGTTGTTTGTTTTCTTCTCAGAGCATTTTATGCGATTAATGTTACACAAAACTCATTCTGGATAATGTGGCTGTCAAATGGTAAAAATCAGAGGAAAGGGACAGTTTCTCCAAAGCTCAGCCTCTGGCAGATTGGACAAAAATTTGGTTTCTCTAAATTCCTAATCTGTCACACATTATCAGTTTTGTATTGACATGTTCATGTTTTTAAATATAGTCATAAAATTTCAGAGCTGCTGGGGTCCTTGGAAATAATGTTCTTGACCTTTTAGATTATACATATAAAGAAAACTGATGTCCAGAGAAGGTGAACGTTATCCAGGATCACACAGACAAACGGCAATTAGCTCAACCATGCGTTTTCCTTATATTGCAATCTGGCGTAGCCCTGTTACTAAGGACTCTCCCTGCACAGTGACAACTCAGTGAATCTTTACAGATCCTGCTCGTTCGTAGGAAGTGATGTGTGCAGCGTTCCGGACACTGTTCAAAGGCCCACAGCTTTCCCTGCTTCACACTAGCTGGGTGATGGTGACAACTGCAGCAGTCACTTTAGACTCAGAGATGGAAACCACAGATTGTGACAGCAGAGCTGCCCCAGCAACAGAGTCCCTGGGCTACTTCTTGGGACGGAGCCCATCACCTGTCATGGAATTTCACATGAGAGATAAATTGACTATTGCTTTGTTTGAGCCATTGTGCTGTGGCTTTCTTTATTATAGCTGCTTACCTTATATTCTGACTCATACACCTCCAAAAACAAACCCTCATGACGTTGTTGTAAGATTGAAACAGGTAAACAGAGTAAGCGATGAGTACACATAGCTGTTATTTTAATTTTTACTGAATACCTGGCCTCTTTTGTAATTGACCCTAGAAACTATGTTCTTGGTTCCTGGGCTCATCTTTGAGTGTTTCCCTCAGTAAATCATTTGATCCATGCCAATAAATGTAGACCAGTGGCACTCCACTGCCAGCCCTTCCTAGGTATGGGAGAGCTGGTCGGAGTCAGAGTCCTGATTGCCTAGGCAATGAATTTATGCATTTATAGAGGTGATACCAGAATCCACGTTTCGTTACACCTTGCTCTCATCTTTCAAGTGGTGGCACACATTACAGGAAGGAGTACATGTTCTCACTTACTACCTGGCCGGAGATCTTGGAATATGGATCCACCTCAGATAGGGAGGTGACTGAGTGATCTGCCTGCTTAATTCTCCAACGACTGCTGAGAAGGGTCCTCTTGGCTCCAAACGAGCAGTGACTGTCTGGGATGGTGCCCAGAAGGTGATGGTCCCAGGTCATCAGCTCATTCATGCTCTGAAGCATCGCTAGGAGTTTCCTTTTCACTGATGCCTTTTGCGAAACACAGATATGCTATCCCTGCCAACAAATCAGATTTCAAAAAAGGAAAGAAGAATGAAGGTAAAAAAGAGTGGGAAGGGGACAGTGTATATCCTTTAGTGAAGTTAGGTTACATTTTATTTTTAAATTAGTTCTAAAGTGCTTTTGTACTGACATGTTGGGGTGTGTGTGAGTGTGTGTGTGTGTGTGTGTGTGTGTGTGTGTGTGTGATTGACTAATGAATATCATGCACTGGTAATGACCAGGAAGACAGATTCCCTCAGAAATGGGTCCTGTGAACCTCCATACAAAGTACGCTGGTTTTGCTCAAAAACTCAGTGGTTAAAGAACAATTACTGGGGAAATGCCTCCCAGTCTTGAGCCAATGCAGATCTGGACAGGGATATATAAAGACATTATTAATTTGGATGAAAGTTTTGTTTTTGCCAATATATCTTTTATTTGGCTCCAGATAAGAGGACTGTTCAGAGCTTTTCGAAAGACCTTTAGTATGCTATTTATTAGAGAGACATTCATCTAATCAAATAACACTCACTTTATAGAGGAAGAAATATTCCTCTGCTTTGAGGGCCACAGGTCATACATTGGAGTATGGCTTTGGTCACTGACAGTGCTGACATGATGAAGATTTTTTTCTCCTACCCTTATGAGGATTCTTTTCTGTAACCTCTGGCTGCATTAGAAACTTCACTGCTTAACAGAAACAATTGTTCTTTGTTCTCGCGGCCAAATGAAAGCTCTTGTTTTCCAGTCCAGTTCTGCTGGCAGGTTAGATGCAATCAGGGTGTCGTCAAGAGGAGATGAGAATATGCAGAATACAACCAGTTTTGTTTTTGGAGGCAGAATGCCCACTTTTTTGGCAAAGCCAAAGCAAAGCACATGTGAGAGCAAAGCAGACTGAACTGTGGATCTTTCAATATGATGGTTAATGCTTTGCACAAATTCCAGGGCTTTTTGAGAACGTCAACATTTCTGACCATTTTCCTAAGATAGACACTTATACAGGCAGACAGATATCTTTACATGTGTCAGAAACTCGGAGCTCAAATATGGTATGTGAAATACATCCGAAATGCCAACACCTGAGTGCTTGTGTATTTGTTCAAGAATCTTTCACTTGATGTCTTCAGTAGAAATTCTATAATAAAATGATTTGGGGAAGAAAATGGTTGAGAGTATGTAGAGAAGTCTCACTAGTTTCAAGTTTTAGGAGTTTTAACTAGGCTGCCATCACACAGGGCTATGTCTTCCCCTCTCCACTACACTTCATTTTTCATCATACTGATTACCCTGCCGCTCACACAGTGCTCGGGTTCTGCAGTTGTTATACCTGAATTATCTCCGTTAAAGCGCAGTGGTGCCTACTTTCCTGTGGTAGGTAAAGGTTAAGGTATAGGGAAGACCCACCTTTGCATTTGTAACTCCTGATTGTACCTAAGAGCAGAAAAATGAAGAGCGAAGCTAAAACCTAACTCGGGAAAATATCGTCGTGACTAAGAGACAATGTTTGAAGCCGCATCACTAGTGTCTACAAAGACATGTGCATCGCCCAAATGCAGAGAAGAGAAGAGGGGCTGAATCAGTTGGCATTCTAGAATGTGAGCTGTCAAGGGAGCCATTAGAGAGAAGGGAGAGTCATTGAGGAACCAGCGGGAGAGGAACTCTGAAGGAAAAGGAAACGGCCGCTCTTGTCAAATGCAGCAGAGTGTTGGAGGACTGAGAAGAGACTGTTATGAGAACGGAGAGAGAGCAGAGTCTCAGGGGAATTGTTAGGCACAAGAATATTCTCAAGCAGAAAACTTTCAAAAGCATACATTTAGCCATCTGGGGTTTTAAAAAAGGAACATTTTATTCTGTATTTTGAAAAGAAAGATTTGGCTTTTAATGAGAAGTCTGCATTTCATCTTAAAGGAAGAACGCATCTTCAGCTTAATTATTCTCCACAGGAAAAGCTGCTCTGTGTGTGTGTGTGTGTGTGTGTGTGTGCATATGTGTGTCTTTGTCTTTGGTATGCTTAGTATACACTAAACACACACACATACACACACACACACACGTGTTTCAGCAAAGTTCCGTTTGGCACGACAGACATATGCATATGAGTAGATGGCGCATGTGTGCTCCCAGAATTTTTCATCTTAGTTCATGGTTGTAATAAACAGTATTGAGTTGGACTGAAGTAAAGATTCTGGTGGTCCCCAGAATGCTTCTCTGAAAGCACTGGTTCATGAGTTATTGTGGAGTCAATATTGCCAAATATGCTAGTTCTGCTAAGGGGAGTATCATGCTTTTGTTAGAAAAATAATAGCCTCGGAAATCAGATAAAAGTTCTTATCGTGACATTTTTATCTGTTTGGTTGGTCCAGTGATACTTGTTTTGTAGGCTTGTCATGAGGATTATTTGAAATAATGCATATGAAAGTGCTTTCAGAAGGATTAGATTTCTATGCAAATGAGTGGCACACATAAAAGTTGTATATAAGGATATTATGATGTCAAAGTCTCTGGGAGAGCATGTAGATGGTATTTATACTAAACTTCAAGTCCAGGACTGGAAAAAATGTGTTCTGGCAGATGTTCTCAGATCAAATGATGTTTTTGTGAAAATTTATGTAAAATGTTCAGCTGATGGAGGATTAAACATAAAAGGACGGTATAATGGGTTTGCTTTTGGTTAAAAAGAACCATTTATTCAAGTTTGTGTGTTATTTTAGTCATGTGTTTTAGATCTGGTAATGGATGTAATGGGAGTTGCAGAAGAGGCTACTAAACTATTTACATTTTGAATTTTTATACTGGATTCCATTAAGATTTAAGATATTTTACAGTAAAAGCACAAACAGTAAATGGTAAACTACAAATAAGAAATTGAAAGGAAATGATAGCCAAAGAAAAATTAAATAAAAGGTAGGAATCAAAGGAGAAAAATAGAATGACTATAGCTAAGGCTTAGAGTTGTTACGTTTATGCCACAATTATTATGCAATATTTTCAACTTACAAAGTAAATGTAATAAATGTTTCTTTAATAGAAAATGTTAAAACAGAATATAAAATGAGAAGTGAGAATCTCCTATAATTTCTCTAGCCAGAAGTATTAACATTTTGATATGTATCTATCATTCCAGCAATTTTGCTATTAATATCAACCTAACTTTTTATTTGAAATTTGGGCTCGTATGTTATATATTGCTTTGTTCACACTACAGTGGAACTGACCATTTTCCATGCCCTTGAAAATTCTTTGAGAAATGATTTAAAGTGACTACATAACTATTAGATGGGTAACCATAATTTACTCAACCAATATTCTAGTATTAGACATGTATGTTATCCCTCAGAGTTTGCACTCAACATAATTGTGTATAAATATCAGTGTAAATCCTTAATAATTTGTTGAAAGAAGTTCTAGAAGACAGTAGAATTTTTGACTGGGTCAAATGTCACAATTAATTTTAAGACTCTGAGGTCCAATTGCATCAATTTGAATATTGGCTCTCCTATTTCATGTCTCTGTGACTTTAAATAAATTATTTAATGTTTTTGTGCTTCAATTTCTTGACCTGATTATTAGGGATTATAATAGTACCTTCCTCATAGCTTTGCAGGGAGGATTGCATTTGATATTAAGTAAGAGTCCTAAGCACTACTATTTGTAGCATCCAATGAATGCTAGCAGTTATTATGATCATTATATTTCGAAATTGCCCCTCAGAAAAGTTAATGTGTCACTTTAAACACTTATTATTTCTTTGCAGATATATTCTGCAAATATTCTGCAAATATTTTTTGCAGAACATATTTTAAAAATTCTTAATGAAATATTTAAAAATTCTGAATACAGTAAGGTGCTAATCCTTTGTCATATGTTATATATATTAATCCAGTTTTTCATTGACTTTTTTTTTAAACTTTATATTTTTATGAGTCAAATCTGTCTATCTTTACAAAGTCAAGGATAGATGAATGCTTGGCTACCAATATTCAGAATCCCACAAACGCACAGTAAGGGTGACATTCTTTTGTGAAAATTAAGGGCCCAAGAGAAAGCTTTGCATATACTTATTTACCATGTTGTGGAAAAATACACTGCACGAAGACCTGTGAGCACGGTGAGGACTTTTCTCAAGAAACATCTATTTCATGTGTTTCAGAATTTTAATGCAGGCTTGTTTAAATCTCCAAAGTTCCACCTCTAAATTAGGGCTAAAGTGATCGTGCTCTGGAAAATTTTCAAAGAAGTTGTGAGCAGTTTCCCACCTCCACTAAAAATAAGAATTTCCATTTTATCATATGAAAGATTGTTTGCATGACATGCCTTCTCAGTATAAGTTCTCAGAAGAATTCATAGTAAAATGAATTCTTTATTGCATGTGAACAAATTACAACTTGGATAATTATGCTGAAATATTAATAGTAATTATAGAATGCTTGGCAATAAGTGTTTTTTCTGACAATATTTTCAGAGCAGATCAATTTTCTTTTGATGTCATTCCCAATTTATGACAATTACAGTCATGTGTTGCTTAGCAACAGGGGTGCATTCTGAGAAACGTGTCATTAGGTGATTTTGTTGAACAAACGTCACAGAGAGCACTTCCGTAAACCTAGATGGTGCAGCCCACTGCACACATAGGCTGGATGGTGTAACCTACTGTTCCTAGTCTATAAACCTGTATAGCATGTTACTGAATACTGTAGGCAACTGGAACACAACGGGAAGTATTGTGTATCCAAACATATCTAAACATAGAAAAGGTGCCATAAAAATATGGTATAAAAGATAAAAAGTGGTCCATCTGTATAGGGCCAATACCATGAATGGAGCTTTCAGGCCTGGAAGCCGCTCTGGGTGAGTCAGTGAATGAGAAGGCCTGGATGTCATTCTACACTGCTGTAGACTTGAGAACCATGGAACACTTAGGCTACACAGAATTTATACACAAATATTTCTTCATCAATAATAATTAACCTTAGCTTACTGTAACTTTTTTAACTTATAAATGTTTAAATTAAAAAAAAATTGACTCTTTTATAATCCTTAGCTTAAAACAAAAACACATTGTACAGCTGTGCAAAATATTTTCTCTTTTTATATCCTTATTCTATAAGTTTTTTTCTATTTCAATTTCTAATTTTTCTTTTTTTTACTTTTATACTCTTTTGTTAGAAACTAAGACACCAACACCCGCAGTAACCCAGGCTACACGGGGCAGAGTCATCAGTATCACTGTCTCCACATCCACATCTTGTCCCACTGGAAGGTCCTCAGGGGCAGTCACACCCTTGGAGCTGTCATCTCCTGTGACAACCAGGCCTCTTCTGGAACCCCCACTGAAGGACCTGCCTGAGGCTCTTCTTGAGGAGCTGTCAGTCTTTAGAAATATGTCCACGGTGGTTTGCTTGGTTTTTGTTTTCATCATAGATTCCCTTGTGAGCAGATAATGCACCATGAATATTCTTCTCTATTAATGAAAACCTTTTGGTATTGGGGTCCATGTTTTCAATCTTTTTAAGGAGCTTGTTGAGGTCTGCAAAAGTTTCTGCAAAACTCTTCACTGTGAATTTTCTTGGGGGTCCTTCTTCTTCTTTCTCTCCTCCTGCAGTTTCCCTTTCCCTTGCCTCTTCTCCAGCGGTGCGCTCCTGTTCCAGTTCCCACGAGTCCTCCTTGGTCAATTCCTTGGAAGCCCCTCTAGGAGCCCCTCAGTGACATCCTCACCCACACCCAGGTCCGAGTTGTTCCCCACCTCAGACACAGCCTTGGTGAGTTTTGCAACCTCCTCATCCTTGGCAAATCCTTTGAAATCATGGGAGAACCTCCTGAGTGTCTTCTTCCAGATGCCATCCATACGCTCCTTGGTGGCATCGCCCCGAGCTCCATCAAGGTTCCTGATGCCGTCCTCGAGGGAATCCTTCCAGAACTGCATCAGCATCTCCTCAGTTGTATCAGCAGCCTGGGCAAAGGTCCTCCTCAGGCAGGAGGCCTTAGGAGCTGCTACGACTCGTTGGTCTATTGGTTGGAGCAAGGAGGTGGTGTTGGAGGGAGAAACACCATTTGGATATTGAGGTGAAAGTTACCAATAAAAGGAGGATGTCGGGAACATTATGGACAATAAGCAAAATCTTGAAAGTATGTTATTCTCCAAATGGTACTTCTCCTTTTCACTGGCATAGCAATCAGGAGGCATCTGGGAGAGGAGCTGGGCCATCCATGACTTCTTCCTGCTCCTGTAGGACACTCCCAGTGGGTGCTTATTGATGTGCTTGAAGGCCGTGGGGTTCTCACTGTGCCAGGTCACAAAGGTGCAATGTGCAGCTCGCAGCACTGCCCCCAAGCAAGACTGTCATCCTGTCCTTAAAAGCCCTGAGACCTGGTATTGACTTGGCCCCCTTAGGGATGAAAGTCCCTCCGTTTCCAGAATAAAGAGGTTTCATAGATATAAAATATTTGCTGTCAAGTAATTTCCCTCCATAATCAGCTTATCTTGAGTTGCCAAAGTTTCTTCAGCTGACTTCACATCAGCACTCGCAGACTTACCACTCACTTGAGCATTATGTATTGAACAAAGATTCTTGGATTGTTTAAACCACCCAGAGGTAGCAGTAAATTCAACTTTGTAGTTGGGTCCAGCCTTTTCTTTCAACATCACCAACAAACTTTTTTCTTTGGCTGTGATCGTGATGGTGCTGAGAGGGACATGCTTCTGTGTCTGCTCTTCAATCCAGGTCTTTAGAAGTTTCTCCATGTCTGATATAGGCTCCTCTTGAATTTTTGTTTGTCTCATTGCCTCCAATGAAACAGATCCTTTTACAGCTTTTGTCACTTTGTTCTTGTTCTTCAGGATTGTAGCTATGGTGGAATGGGACATTCCTGACTGGGGAACAATAATTATCACTGCTTTTTCACCTTCCTGGTTCTTAATCACTTTTAATTTTGTTTACAGTCATAAATATTGTAATTCTTCAAGAATTACATCAGTGTCATTCGATGTGGGCTCTACTGGTAATATTAGTGGGTTTGTAATACTTAGGGGCCATGATGAACAAAACAATGAAAGATTAAATTAAGCACAAGAAAAAAATGATGTGATCAAGAGACGGTGTAAATGAGATATGTCAGGCAGTTGTGGGCATAACATGGTATACTCTTATACTGCTGTACAACAAGTCAAAAGAGTACACTCTTACACAACAATTAAAAGTATAGTACAGTAAATACGTCAACTATTAACATTGTTGTTTATTGTCATTATCAAGTATTATGTACTGTACATAATTATATGCGCTATACTTTTATATGACTGGCGGTGTGGTAGGTTTTTTACTCTGGCATCACCATGAATGTGATCAGCATCACACTGTTCTATGATGTTGTAACACCGACGAGGTCACTAGGCGATTAGAATTTTTCACCTTTATTATAATCTTATTGGACCACCCTTGTATATGTGTGCCCTTGTATATCATTGACTGAAACATCATTATGTGGTATATGACTATACATGTAGACATTGTCAGAATCTTAGGGAATATTTATCCTATTCCCTATGGTATAAGCCAAGTATCTAAATCATGCAAAAGTTATTAAGAAATATGTGCCTGATCCCTCAGGAGGATTTGTGACCTGCTATGACTCTGGCAGTTGTGTTAAATACCAGGTTTTGTGTGAACATCAGTAACCAAAAATTTTTATTGATCTCATATAGAATACACCATAAATGATCCAAGGTCTGAGAAAAAAATCAATAAAACTTTCAAATTTTCTTATATAAGAATTTTTTTTTTCTCTGAACCCAGACTGCATTTGTGGTTAGTTCCAATCTGTGTAGGATGTAATTATTTGTGACTTGACTAGAGTACAAGCTTCCTGAGAACAGTTACCATATCCTATACTTCTTCTGTCTTGGGCATTTCTAACTGTATGGGACACTTGTTAAGTGGTTGATAAACCTATTGAGTGATCAAAATTCTTTTGCAAATGTTTGCTGTCATTTTAAGTGGAAATGGTAACACTGGATTTGGAGTCCACCATGACATCTTTATTGGTGCAAGAAGCGATGCCCAAAGCGAACCTGTTAGACCATTCTCCTGTGCTGACACTGGGTCCACCTTCCAGGAGAAACTGGATATTTTTCTGCTGATGTTTGGACTTGTCTGTGTTTCAGGCTCTTTGCTGGAAAGAATAAGAGGAGCAGTTTCTTCGAATTATTGAAAACCCAGAATTTTAGCATTAATCAGCCTTATAGTCTGTTGTCCTTGAATTTACTCATTCCCCTTTACAGAAAAATCTTTTATCAACATAAAGTTGATATGTTTAAGAAAAGGTATCTTCTTTCCAATTTGGAACTTGAAACCACACTATTTAAAAAGAAGAATTTATTACAGATTAAATTTGTCTCTCTTTCCTAGTATAGCAGGAAAATTGGAAATCTAAATTCTAACTTGAGGCTTTCCTTAAGTTACTACAGTAAAGAGCTATGGGCCTTGAATGAGTGTGTGTGTGTTGTGTGTAGGTGTGTGTGTGTATTGAGTGGGAATATGATTGGCGTATATGTGGATGATGCCTCTAAGTTCTTTTCCAGTGTTCAACTTGAATTCTAGGGCACCCATTTTGTATTTTAATGAACTTATAAAGACATTATATCAAGTTAAACTTCTGAATTTATTACTTTTAAGCCTTTTAGCTAGCTCAAATCATTTAACTACCTGGAGATGTCTTCATTTTAAAATAGAAAGGTTGTGTGGCCAGTCTGTCTCACAGGATTGTTGTAATCAGGGAAGATCACACATATGAAACTAAAAATATAAATATCTAAATAACAGTGTTTTCTTAACATTACTCTTTTGCATTTAAAACACACACACATACACACGTTTTTCAATCAGTCACCCCATATTTTGGGTCACGTAATATACAATCGTCATATTCTGCTCACAGTGACCTGACTTATGGTGGACTGTGCCTGGAAATTATACAAGCTGACAAATTTCACTGTGTGCTCACCTGTAAGCATTAACCCTTTGTGAACCTGTATCCCACGACCTAGTGAACGTTTCTGAACAGATTGTTGAGCTACTATCAGCTGGAGTTGCTGACAATTACTGGGAGCTTCCAACCCCATTAATTATATGTTCAAAAATTCAGCATTTGGCACCTTAAGAGCTGCTAATTATGCCCAGATACTACTCTTAGTTTTCCAGTTTATTATGATTTCTTCATTATGTCCTGTCTGAGTAAGCAGATTATCTCCCAATATCCCACTTGCCTAACAGATGTTTTCTCTAAAACAGATGTTGGCACTTCCTAGGAGGGAGTCCATCCCCTGTTTGAAGGGAAGAAATTATAATTTACTTAATAATGTGGAAAGCTTTAGAGGAAGGTAGCACTTTCTTCTGTCCAAACCCACCTCCTCTTCGTTCAATCCCAATGGAAATCAAAGCAAACAAACAAATAAAACATTAAAGGTAGCTCTGACTTCCTTCTTTTCACTTCTCTCTCTCTCTCTCTCTGTCTCTGTCTCTCTCTTTATTCCCCAATCCCGCTTCTCCTTTTTCTTTTAAAATACTTTTTTCTAGTTTAAACTAATAGAAAAATTTAATCCTAATTAAAATATGATTAAACGTTTGAAACTACACTGAAATATTCTCTCAAGTGTATACAGTCAATGATAAAGATAAAATAACAACCAATAGTGTAAAATAATATAAAATTAGTTGAGTATATAATTTCCTTTTCACCTCCATAATTTCTGTGCGATGAAAAATTTGCAAGAGGTACTGAAAACTAAGACATTTTCTATGAATTCTTGGAAATTTGCAATCTGTGTATGCTTTAAGTTTAATGTCAGGATGAAACAAATATGACCCTGAAGAACTACCTAAAGTAACCTCCTCATTTGTGGATAGAAAAAACCAAATCCTGATAAACCCAGTCATTTACTTAAGGACACAAAGTAATTGTTGGCAGATCTATAGGGAGAACACACTTACGTTTCCCAACTATTTAAAATTTTATTTAGAAATTGGTGAATTAAAAGAATTGTTCATATCATATGATATTATTATTTTTCCAGTTCCTAGAAAAGTGTTCAACACATAGTACATGTTCATTAAATATTTGTGTTTTTTTTAAATATGTTTTTGTTTTATTAAAAGCTCTCTAATTGAGAAGTATTTTGAATTGAAATTATGGTGAGGGTGCAGGTGCCATAACTGTCTGAGTTCAAATTCTGGCTCTTCCACTCAACAGCTATGTGATGTTGGGCAAATAGCCTAAATTCTCTGTGCTTCTAGTTCCGAAATTTCTGTAAAATTAGGATAACAACAAAGTATGCCTGATAGATTTTTATGAAGAGTAAATTGAAATACTTAGAACAATGCTTGGCTAACACATAGTAAACATTAAAAAACATGAGCTATTATTCTGGCATTATGAACCAGTAAAACACATTTTGTAGGATTGAAGGTGTAACTTTCCTTTAATGAATGTGTTATATAAAAATCTAGGCATAACATATGATAGAGGTTATGAGGATGGATGGAGTGGGAGTAAATTGCTTTTTTTTTTCCTTAAACAAATCTTATTGGAAAAAATCATTAAATTTAGCTTTTATTTATTTGTAGAGCATTTTTGGTGCATCTTTTTGAGTGCATTTGTATACTCTTAGTAACACAAATCCAAAATCTAGAAATGACCTTAATGTTCCCACTGTCTGCTTCCATCATCCAGAAATAATGGATATGTCCCACTCTAAAGTTAGTTTAACAAACTATTGAATCAAAGAATAATTATAAATAAGGAAAAAGCAGGTGAGAGAAACTTAATGTAACTTTGGATTAGATATACACTATTGCTGGGAAATTCAGAGATAGAATTTTTGCACAGACGTAATTTTCTCGCTTGCAGTTTGTGTTAGAATTTTAAAAGAACATGTAGAATTTTAAAGAAAAAGATTGATGTTTTAATCTGTCATCAAGGGAGAGGCTAAGATATGGATGCTTATCTTTGCGAAGAAATTTATTATAGCATTTTCTTCAGTAGGTAGGCAAAAATGTTATTTTACTTTAAAACAAAACTTCAAAATGTGAAACAAAGGGTAAGACTAAAATTCATAATAGCAATGGAATAAGAGTGAAACAATTAATTTTGCCCGTTCTGTGTATTTTTAAAATCTTTATATACTTTTAAAGTCAGGTTTATTGAGGATAAATTACATTTATGAAACTTAACCTCTTTTTAGTTGTAGACTTTGATGAACTATACTTAAATAAAAATGTTAAAAAAGACTTTTGACAATGTACACTTTCATGTCATCACTATTTCAGTCAAGATACGGACCATTCTGATCACCCCAAAAATCTCCCTTATGACCATTTGCAGAAAATCTCTGTCTCACTCTTAGTCCCCAGCAACCACTGCCCTGATGTCTGTCCCTCAAGTTTTCTCTTTTCAAGAATATTATATGAATAGAATCATACAGTATGTAGCTTGTGTGTCTGGCTACTTTCATTCAGCATAATGTATTTGTGATTCACACATGTTATTGAAGTACCAATAGTTCCCGTTTAGTGCTGAGCAGGAGTCCGTTCCATGGATGTGCCATGGTTTGTTTCTCCTTTCACCATTACAGACATTTGATGGTGACCAACTTTGGTGATTATGAACAATCACATCTAGGTAGTTATGTGGACATAGGTATTTTCACCTATATATGTTTTCATTTTTGCTGGAAAATACATAATCATAGGGTTATTAGATCATCAAGTAAGTTTATGTTTTAATTAATAAGAAACTGCCAAATTATTTCCCAGAATAGCTGTACCATTTTGCACTCCTACCAGCCATGGAATGCATAAGAGTTCCAGTTGCTCCACGTCCTCACCAGCACTTAGTCTTGTCAGTTTTCTTAAACAGCTGTTCTAGTAGAAACGTAGTGGTGTCTCATTTCTCATTGTGGTTTGATTGGCATTTCCCTAAAGACTAATTATGTTGAGACCATTTTATGTACTTTTTTCCCTCTGTATATCTTGCTTGGTGAATTTTTACTGAAATCTTTTGCCTATTTATACATATTTTTGTCTTAATAATAAGATGTAAGAGGTTTTTATATATTCTAGATTGAAATCTTTTATTAGATAAGGATATTGCAAATATTTTCTCCCTTTCTGCTGGTTTAGTTTTAATTTTTAAATTGTCTTTTGAAGAATGTAAGTTTATAGCTTTTGTGAAGCCTAATTTACCAATTTTTTTTTTCTTTTTTGTTTTATGTTATTTAAAAAAAATTTTAGCCCTTACATTTAGGTCTATAATTCATTTGGAGTCAGCGTATATATAAAGTGCAAGGTAATCATCAAGATTTTCCCTGCTTTGATATACAAATGTACAATTGTTCTGGCATTATTTGTGGAAACAGTATCCTTTCCTCATTGAATTATCTAGACACCATTTGTCAAAAATCAAGTGACCATGTATGTGTGGGTCTATATATAGACTCTCCATTTTATTTTGTTGATCTATGTATCTAATCTTTATGACAGTGTCAGACTACATTGATTTCTGTAGCTTTAAATACATATTCAAATCTGATAGTGTGGGTCCTCCCCCTTTGGTTATCTTTTTCAAAATTGTTTTCACTGTGCTCTGTCCTTTGCTGTTCTTTAAAAAGTTTGGAATTAGCTTGTAAATTTCTACAAAAAAAAATCTGTTGTGATTTTGTTTGGGAATATGATCAATTATAGATCTACTTGGAGAAATTGAACTCTTACAATATTGAGTCTTTCAATGTATGAACATACTATGGCTTTCCATTGATTTAGGCCTTTAAAAACTGGGAATTTTTGTAACATTTAGCATATAAACCTTGCACTTATTTTGTTAGATTTGTCTCTAAGTATTTCATCTAAACGATTTTCATTGAATACCTGGGATTTTGGAATGTCATGGTCATTAGGTGTGCTCACCAGTACTCCTTTCACTGGGCTTATGTCAAGTTGGTCCTTCACTGCTTCCTTGAAGATATGGCTTGTTTTTGCCAATAGGACATTTCTGAGCAGAAGTCTTTAAGAGCTAGTGGGCCATTCACCCCTTCCTTTTGCCCTACCACGATGACAGATTTGTAGGAAAAATGATGCCTGTACATGCTAGGGTGATTGGAATGTAGAAAACAAGAAATGTGAGGAAAAGCAGTGGTCGAGATTATGATGACATTCAGTGCCAAGAAAAAGGGTTTGAGCTTCATTTCAAATATAGTAGAGGAACTTCTGCAGGTTTGTGAGCCGGGGATGGAGTGACCAGAGCTGAGCTATAGAATGGCAAATCTAGGATAGAAAGGATTAGATTGAAAGAGAGGAAGTCCTAATGAAGGGAAGAACGTTTTGGAAGCTCTTCCACTAGTGTGTTAAGATGAGGAGGGTCATCTATGTTTATAATAAAGTAGATGAAAGGAAAGAACAGAAATGAGACAGTGGTAGAGAGAAGAAACCGGAATTGAATTCTGATTGAATGTAGTAAACAGAAAAGAGGGAGACCCTTTCAGGGAAGACCTTGTGTGGCAGTATCACATGTGACTCTTCTTTCGGGGGAAGCATTTGGAAAATCTGCTTGTTTCTATATCAACATAGAGAGAACTATCATGGGACAGTCACCTTGTCACAATTTTCATTTTTGCCGAGATATGAAATGGAGTTCAGATTTTCTCCATGGTGTGATATAAAGGGAAGGAGAGAGAGAGAGAGCTAGAGAGATGTTCTCCTAAATTCCAAGACTCAATAAGAAATAACTTTCTGATATACTAGATAGAAACAGTCAAGGTGTTTTGTGTAGTCTGCTCTTTCTCCCGGCCCTGGAAATACTCTGTGAGCCGTCACGTGGTGACTGTCCCTGGAGTATTTCTAACTTTGAATCTAAGACCTCTTAAGAGACTGGGTATCATTTTTCTTACTTTTCTCATCAGAGCTAGAGGGTATGTTTTTCAAAGTCTTCATCGGCTTGCAAACACAACAGACAAAGTGTGGATATGACTGTGTTTATTCTCCCTGGAGGAGATTTTTTCAACCTTGCTTTCTCATGTGAGAGATAAACATAGTTCCAAGAGTTCAAGTTCTCTCCCATATCTGTTCTATCCAGTCTCTGTAGAGCTTAAAGCTGGCTTGCCTCTGAGGATTGTGACACACGGCCAGTTTTCTGAGCATCAGTTTTGCTATCTGATGCACAGAAATTCCTCCTTAGATTTTGGAATTAAAGAGCTCTAAGTAATGCCCCAGAGCACAGTCTGCCTCAATGGATCCATTTTCCTCTTACATCCCTGTGCTTTGAGATACAGTCATGCACAATGGAGGGGTTTTCACATATCTTGTAGTATCTTCCTGCTAGCCTGGAAAGCACGCACATCTGAGCAAAGCACACTTACAGTAAGCTTTACAGTTGGCGGCTCTGTCAGCGTTGTATGCCCTGACTGATCTCACCACCACCTGTATGCTGCTTAGGTTTGGCTTGGGGAAGCCATGTCTGTATTTTACATTTTAAAAATGTAGTCCTGTATTCTGTAATGGGCAGTAAAATATGGGGTTAGTCAGTAATCCAAACATACCTATTAGATAAGAATCCTTGAGCACCAGAGTCTAGGGCAGTCATGGAGCTCAATCTAATTGTTGAGCTTGAATTCACTGTTGAAGAATGTATGAAGAATGACCTTGGAAGCACCCTATCGAGGGACCAGTAATTTCAAATGTCCACTATTGTTCTCATCAGAACAAAAGTAGGCCTGCTTACTTGCATTTGCTTATAGAATTTAGTGAATAATAATAATAATAATGAAAAAATACACAGTGAAAGCAGTGTCTTCTTCTGTTAAAATCTGTTGTTAATCTATTGTGTTTAAATATGGAGAAGAAGGCTATAGCTGCCTGCATGTGTCTGCCGAGTGGTGTCCAGACACCACAGTGGGACTTAGTTAGTTGGCAGAAAACTCAACTGTAGGCCAGGTTTTTTCATGAACTCTGTTTCTCTTATTATTCTTGGTCCCGGTTTAGTCTCTCAGTGTCCCTATGTGTATCTTTTTGTCATTTAGACCAATTCTAAAATCTTACCTTCTTTTTTCTGACAAATGGCAGTGATTTTACCTCCTATCATATAAAACGATTCCGAGAAATTAACTATAGATGTTATTTATACATATTGTACTTGATATGTTTATTTTCCTTTTTTTTTTGGTGTTCATTGCAGTTTGATTTTTTTATGTCTTTGGGTGAATTAGGATGTTAAGGTACCATTTAGAGTATTTTCCCTGAAACTCCTAGCACCAAATTTCCTCCTATCTAGCAGTAGCAAGAGTCTTATTAATAAATACTTAATGCTAAAATGACCTATTTACTAGATTAAGCATTCAGAAAAATGGAATGAAAACTAACATATAAATTTGACATCAAAACATAAATCTAATGTATGTATATATTTTTCAGTGGAGACTAAAAAAAGAAAGTTGTTTCCTAGAGATTATTGTGATATTCACTTAGTTGAGAATATTATTAGACTCTGTAAAGGACAAGTGGTATCAAGTATAAGCACTTGTAGAACCAGAAATCATGCTATCAGATTTCAACTGTCTATGCATCAGAAGAAATATGACTTCAAAGGAAGCTTTCATGTTGAAGAAGCAATTTGAATGATGAGAAAAATGATGGAATAGAGAAGGCTAGGTTCAAAAGGAACAATAAATATACCACTATTACATCTTTCATGAGGGTCATTAAGAAGATGTTTAAAAAAAATCAAAATTTGAAGTTAGAATTTGTGGACACCTGAATCTCGAATACAATTACTGATATAGATTCTTCTGGTACTATCCTAGTTAATGGCTAAGTTAGAAAGCTGTAGATGTGCAGATGTAACCTTAACACTTTTGAAGGTATAAATACTTGTAAAGCTTGGTATTGTTCTAGTAGGTCTGATAGACAATGGGAATTATCTCTGTTGGACAGAACTTACAGGGTTGCTTAACTTATATGAGGGAGTAACTTAGGTACTGGGAGAATCTGGTTCACATTTTCCCCTATTGTTCCTATATTGTGTATCAATATAGAGGGTGCAGATCACTACTCAATTAGATATGGTCCTCCCCAGTGGGTTTAACACCAAAAATAAATAGGTTTCCCAATCACAGTGATGTTGTTCATTCACTAAAGGAAAATAATTTCAAGTAGGAGCATATGTTCTGTATAAACTCATACTGCTGATATATACAAAAAAAAAAAAGGTTTAGTTCACACATGGTTTTTTATTGCCATACAGGGATACAAATGAGAAAATTAGGCTATAAGACTTGATTAAAGTTTCAATATATGAACATTTTTTTAAAAAGTGGCCTATGAAACAACATTCTGCATTTTCCCCTGGGTTTACTATCTTGTTGGGTAGTAATGCTCCCTTTTTAGCAAACAAGCTTGATGCTATTAGTGCCACAAGGCTTTTCCCATGTGGTATAGATCTGTCTCATTTCTCTGAAATGTGTTCTCTTGCATTCCAAAGTCCTTCCTATATTTCCTCTGAAGAAATCATTTCTAATTTGGAAACCTCTGTAGATGGAATCCATATAATGTTGGGGAAGGAGCTCTCTTTTTTGGATACTGGATAATAATAGCTTTCGTGGGTATGACAGCAACATGGCCAGATTCTCTGTGAAAAGAATTGCTTTCATGCTGTTATTTGAAAGAAGAGTAACAGCCTTTATTATTGAAGGAATTGCTCCTTTTCATCAAAGATCCTGATGGATCTAATTGACTCTGAGGATATTCTCTTTCTGTCCATGCTGAGAGATTTTGCCTCCAGCACAGATGTTGAAACCACAGATGTCCACTACACAGACCAGAAGCATTATTTCTCAAATAGTTTCTTACTTTCTAGCATCAAAACGGAAGATCTGATCACCAATAATAAAAACTCTTCTTTGTGTATAGTTTAAAAATGGAAAGGGATTTCTGGCTAAGGTGGTATTCTACATTCTGAGCATTTTTATGGGGGATGAGAAGCAGATTGTCATTGATTATTCATGATATGTTCTTAGAGAAGAGTTTAATAAGCACAGTGTTCTAGAAAACACAGCTTTGGAAGGGTTACGTTGCCTGGCCACGTGTTATATATTAAGGGGAATTAATGTGATTGGAGATAATTTCTGCTGTGGTGTCACTGCTGCTTGTTAGTGCAAGAGCTAGAGTGTATGTGAACTAAATGTTCCTGAGTTCACAGGGTGGTGCATGATGCATTTTCTTGGCTCTCCCCACAAAGTAATAAATTGATTGAATGAGCTGAAAAAAAAAATTCCAAGAGAATTTTGCGAGGGCAAGTACTCATTGGGGGCTATTCTTGACCAAATGGCTGCTCGGCTGTGTTATCTGAAGACTATCACATAATCTCTAATTGCTTCAGTTACTTCATAGGTCAAGTACCGTGTCACAGTCTGTGTCTACATGGCACCACTGCACGATTTAAAATCAAAGCACTGTCTCTAAAATCAGTTCAACTGGATTTATTTTTTCCTTTAGTTTACAGTTTTGTTTGGGTGTTTTATAGACACAACCTCATTTATCAACAGTAAAACTTCATCCATTTAAACTCTACTGATTCATAATTTGTGTTATTTTGACTTGGGTGGATCTAAAGTTTATCTTAGTATGATCTGTTAAATACAATTAATAAAATTAGTACTAATAGTATAAACTAAGTAAGACTGTAGAGGAGATTGGATCAAGATGGAGAAATGAACACTTCAAGTCCCTAAGTTAGAGAAAATCTTCAGATATTTTAAAATAATGAGTCCATAATAACATTGTAAAACAAAATGAATGTAATGAAACATATGAAATCAGTTGACTGATGAAACTATAGCACCAACAGTGCAGAATAGGATAGTGCAAAATACATGGGGGGGGAGGTCTCTAGGGGACCTCTCACTATATTTAAGGACTTTGGACACAAGGGACAGAGGAATCCTTGAGGCAAAGTCAAAGCAGTTAATTGGGGTGTCATACCAGGGGAAGCAGGTGAATTGCTCCATAACCAATTCCAAACTTCCAAGCCACTGATTTGTTTCCCCCTGGAATAGTGAGTGTGACGATTGGGGTCAGATAGGGGGGCTGGCCCTTGATGCCTTATGAGAACCAGGTAGGATAGAATGCCTTTACTCCTCTAAAATGGTTTGCTCATACTTCCGTGTTGGATAGACTGTTCTGTTCCCTTCCTATGGTGACAAGATACAGACCACAGTAAAAAGAAGCAGTATTTATAAACAGGCGAACAGCATTATCAAATGCATTCACAGGCATACAACTGAGAATCAATAGGCACGAGTGGCAATGAACTGAAGAAACATGACACCTGAGGAAAGCGAGCCAATGAAGCATTCCGGAAAAGGCTTTAGGATAAGTATCAATAATATTCCCAGTGGGATGAGAAACTATATCTCATTCATAAAACAAAAACTCTTGGAGATGAAAAACAACATAACTGATAAAGTATTGAATAGATAGACGTAATAGCAGGTCCACATAACTCAAGCAAGTGTTAATGAGCTGCAAGACTCAGCAAACTAATTCTAGAGTATAGCATAAAAGGACAAGTAGATGAAAGTATGAAAGAAAAATTAAGAGATAAGTAGAAGTTTAATTGTCAATGTGATAGAAGTTCTGAGAGTGAGAAATAAGCCAAAATAGAAAACCAATTTCCAGAGATCAAGATAGATATAAGCCTTCAGATGGCCCTTGAGTGTGGAGTTAGGGGAATGAAAAAAGTCCCACATGCAAGTAGATAGGTTGTGGTGAAATTTCAAAACTATGGAAAAGGACAACATTCTAAAGACACAGAAAGTAAAGAAATATATTTCTTTAGAGAAATTAAAATCAGGTTAACATTGCATTTTTCATTGGCAACACGGGAAAGTAGAAGGAAATAAAGGAGTACCTTCAGTGATTATAGGGGAAACATTTTTAAATCCATAATTCTATGTGTTCCTAAACTAGCTTACAATTTATGGGGACAGAGATTTGAAATTTATTTTTCTTTTCAGATTTTCAAAGGCTCAGAATGATTTCTAACCACAGAAACATTCTAAAAGAAATACTAAAAGGTTGTTTAAGCAAAGTGAAAGAAAAACAAAAAACAAGGGAAAGATGTGGGGTGCAAGAAATAATGATAATAAGTAATAAATTATTTCAATAATCTTAGAATTTCAGTCATAATTACTCAAAGAAATTTTTTAGTACACACTCTTTACACATACTGCTTTAGAATTATTCATTGATAGAATGTTTAAATATTCATGTTATAAATGTAAGGAGAAACATTGGAAAACTAAACATAGTATGTACAGTCTCCCAAATTACCAAAGGAAAAGAATGAAATGAGATTTAATCAATCCAACAAAAGCAAGAAAGGAACAGGAGAAGCAACCAGAGGCGGGGTTTATTTAAATAAATAAATAAATAAATAAATAAATAAATAAATAAATAAATAGATAGATAGATAAATAAATAAATAAAACTAGATGGGAAGAAAAAGTCCAAGCATATTAAAATATATTGTCATAGTCATATTAAGGTTATAATCATATCAAAGGTTACATTCTCACACTTAGAGGAGGATTCAGATTAGGTTCAGTAAAGAGATTAGGTTCGCTGACAAATGTGACTCAAACCTTGTAAACTTTCTCAGACTCTCTCAGCTGTTTCCTTCCCTCTGAAAACACTATTCACCTTTACATGAAATCATTGCTACTGCCTCTGGAGTCCTGAGAGAGAGGCATGTCAAAAAAAGAATTCCAGTGTGGCTTTTGCCAGATGGAGGGGAGTGCAATCCAATGCATAAAGATAGACAGAGAGACCAAGCATGTTTTTGAGAGAGCTACAGAGTATCAGCATGGATTAAAAGAGGCCGTGACAGTTCAAGCCTTAAAAGGACCTTGTGATCCTCCAGGTTTCCACAGCGGGGAATCAAGCTGAGGAAGCTGCAACTTAGTGTCTTCAGATATGGCCACGGAAGAGGCAGGACATCTCAGAGAATAGAGCCAATAGCCAAGGAAAACACTGGACTGAGAAATTTCTCCTAAGAAGTTGGATGTGGGCCTAATCAAGAGACATCTCCTATCCCAGACAGGGAGATCTGTCCAGAGGGATTTAGAATAGCTATAGACCAGTGACTTCTGTTTGCCTTCCATTCTTCCCCTTTGGAAATGGTGGTGCTTGTTGTAGTTATCCTGTTCTGTTCCCACTGCTTATGTTGGGTGTATATGGGGGTGCAGATAATTTCTTTGGATAGCTTCACAGGCCTTTAGATCAAGAGCCCCTACACGTGGGTCCAGTGTACATCACAGGACCTGGGACTTACGTCGATTGCTGTCGTTGAGCCTGTTTGCCATGCCTTGGAGGGATGAGTTTTTTTTCTGTGTGAGAGTGAGTGTTCGTGGCTGTGTGGGTGGGCTGCAGCAGACTGAGTAATGTTCTCCACTTTCATTCCTCTGCTGCCTTGCAGGGCCGCCCTGGGGAGTAATCATTGGCTCCAGGCTTAGCCATGGAACATGCTTTGTTAGTAGAATGGTACAAGTAGAGGGTTGTAATTTATTTGCATCATTTTAGCGGCTTTTTGAATTTCTTCCCTCTGCCATGAGGAGAAAGTTCCTCAGGGAGATATTGGTCCTCGAATGAGAAATGTGGAATGATCTTTGAGCCCAACACACAACCTCGTGGGTGGAGAATATCCCAGCCAACAACAGAGCTCTACGACGAAGCTTTAGACCCCTGAGTGGGAAATGAGAGCGGTTGTAAGGCACTAAGTTTTAGGGTTATTATACATCATTATTGCTGCTGTAATAAAATACAATGGGTATTGTTTAGAAACAGTAGTTACCAAATATATCTGTTAAGATGGGCAACATTATGCTGTGACAACAATCACCGTATCTCAGTATCTTATAACCACAATGGTTTATAGTTTACTCATGCTGCATATCCACTGAGGGTTGGCTGTGGCTTTACTTCAGGACCCAGGCTGATGGCACAGCTTCAGTTTGGTGCATCGGTCGACTCAAAGCTAAGGGGGAATGAGCATGGCAGGGCATAGGCTGATTCTCTAAGCCTCCAGCCAAAAGTAACAGTCTGTTCACAATTCTGGTCGCATTTCATTGCCATAGGCAGTCACATAGCTCCTCCTGAGGTTAGTAGGGTGAATGAATAATCTTCCTTCAGGAAGATCAGCCACAGCAGGTTAATGACAAGTTTAAATAATAATAAAAAAAATGGATTGCTATACAAAAGGCATTCTATGTCACCTCTGCGTAAATTTTGTCAGTTGGTATAAAAATATGTCAGTTATTATTTTGGTTAAAGGAGAAAAAAAATCTTACATGAAGCAACTTCGACTTTCGAGGTCCTTCATGTAACTGTGACATATATTGTGGCATCCTCTGCATTGTGTTGACTGTTTGGGGGTTGGAAGTAAAACCCTCAGCATGTCGATTTGGCCTTTAAAAGCTTTCTGAATTCTCTAGAGCTATCAATTGCTTGTGTTTTATGGTAGAAAGAGTACTGTTTTTTGAGCATTCAAATTCTGACTGCTTTTTCCGTTAAGTTGTTTGAACTCTTTGAATCTGTTTTCTTAACAGTAAAATGGGGAGGGTAATATCTATACTACTTTGAATATCTGTGAGGATTAAAAAGGCATTAGTTAAAATATCTGTATATTGGGGTGCTCAGTACATGATAACTGCTGCTGTTGTTGCTTTTCTTGGTGGTGGTGTTCCTTTCCAGGAACGTTCTTGGATAATCAGCCCTTTTAGATTAATGCTTGGTTACTTTCTATATGCTGTTCAAATAGATGACAGTAACGTGAGTCTTCTTTAGGATAGTAGTACCCAAGGCCCAAATAATGACTGCCAGACACTTGAAGTTTCTAGCTGTCAATCCATTTATTGTTGGGGGAAAAAAATTTAAATACTTCTCCATAAGAGTAATTCTTATGGAGACAACATTTGGAAACTACATTATTATTGATAAGAACCAGAGGAATTTGAATTTCTATTTTTAAAAATCTATAGAACAAACACTTCAAATGTATTTGTTCCAGTCATGAAATTATATTATATTATCCTAATTATCCAGCATCATTCCAAGGAGTGTACTACTCAGTTGTATGTCCCTGAGGAGGCAGCATGTACGGTTTTCATAGACAGCATGTACAAAATTTTGTCAAATTCCTTAGCACCACTTCTTCTCCCTCTCCTTCTCCCTCTCCTTCCTCTCCCCTCCCCCTCCTTCCTCCTCTTTTCCTTCTCTTCCCCGCTTTTTTTTTTTGTTTGTCATTTGAGCTCTAGGTAAGATATACTATAGAGCTCAAAATCCAGAATGTTTTTGCTACAAAGAAAGCCCGGAAAGACAAGCATGCTGAAATTTTCTTCTCCTTTGAACTCAGAGGGAGATTCACATGGACAATGCAATG
This sequence comes from Rhinolophus ferrumequinum, assembly GCF_004115265.2. NCBI lineage: Eukaryota > Metazoa > Chordata > Mammalia > Chiroptera > Rhinolophidae > Rhinolophus > Rhinolophus ferrumequinum. The sequence continues at coordinate 8,107,798 of NC_046301.1, read as the reverse complement.
TGGGGGGGAGAAAATCTATTTTTTTTTTAAGAAGGCAGAAGATCTGCCCAAGATTTATGAAGCTTTGCTCCTTTGAATAGGACCTGTTAAGAACTGGGTCACCTCTGGAAAGGCTTCTCATGAAATCAGCCCAGGAGGTACCTTCTACTCAGCACTGAGCTAGGAGCTGTGGTATGTACAGATGCACGAGGCTTCACAAGCTCCATCTTTCAGTAGCTTCCAGTAGAGATGAAAAGTTAATGTAATAAATATTTATGTAAACCTACGATATAATACTGTGTCAAATCAAGCAAACATGCTATAAAAATCCAGAGAAGAGTATGATGAAGGCTTGGAAGAGAAGTGAAATGTCAATTTAGCCTTGAACAATCCATAATGTTCCAAGTTATGGGAAGATCAAGGGCAATGAGTAGGGAGGTGGGAGGCGCCTGCTTTGGGATAATGTGAGCAGATCAGTGTCGCTGGAGCAGAGGGCTCTGAACCTCAGGAACTTCGTCTGGATAGCGTGTCTTGAGGGTAACTTAAGGTTTCAGAACTGATTCGGAGAAGCTTCAGGAGGCGAGAGGATGGAGTGAAAAGTGCAGTGGTCCTGAAGGCAGGAAACCTCGGATCACAGAACTGTGCCGCCTCCCATTAGCTTACTGAATAAGGAGAAGATAGAATCTTTCTTCTCATGGATCTCAACACTAGTGGCAAACACATGTATTAAAATAATACGTTCTCTGTTAAATACGTATTTAAAGTTATGATGAAGTCTGAGGGACAAAAAGAAGGTGCATTTAGGCACAGTGGGCAGGGGAGGTAGCGTGAGACTGAGGAGCTTGACCTTGGGCCGGATCATGTTACATGTAGTGTTCTTCCTACTAAGAGTCATGGAAACGGCATTTTCTTAATTTACCAATGAGTGATCTGTTTAGGTTTGCATTTTTGTTGTTGTTAAAACTTTAGGTTTTTAGAGAAGTTTTAGATTCACAGCAAAATTGACTAGAAAGTACAAAGAATTCCCATGAACCCGCTGCCTCCATACACGCACAGACTCCCCCATTATCAGTGTGCCCCACCCCAGGGGTACCTTGGTTATAACTGATGAACCTCCACTGACACGCCAGACACACGCTAAGGCCACAGATTACATTAGGCTTCCTCACTCTTGCTGTCGTACATTCTGTGGGTTTGGACACATGTCTAATGACATGGATCCATCACTATGATGTCAAACAGAATATTTTCACTATGCTATAAATCCTCTACGCTCTCCCTCCCCCATCCCCAACGCCTGGCAATTGCTGGTATTTTTACTGTCTCCATGATTTTACCTGTTCCAGAATGTCATATAATTGGAATCGTACAATATGTTGCCTTCTCAGCTTGGCTTCTTTCACTTAGTGATATGCATTAAAGTTCCCCCATGTCATTTCACGGCTTGATAGCTCATTTCTTTTTTCGCGTTGAATAATATTCCATTGTCTGGATGGACCAGAGTTTATTTGTCCAGAGTTTATTTGACAGACCTCTTGGTTTGCTTTCAAGTTTTGGCAGTTATGAATCAAGCCGCCATAAACTCCCACGTGTGGGTTTTTGTGCGGACACAACTTTTCAGCTCCTTTGGGTAATTACCAAGGAACTGGATTGTGTAGTAAGCATACGTTTAATTTTATGAGAAACTGCCAAACTAATTTCCAAAGTGTTTATATTATTCCGCACTCCCACCAGCAGTGGATGAGAGAGTTCCTGTTGCTCCTTGTCCTCCCCAGCATTTGGTGTCGTCAGTGTTTGGGATTTTGGCTGTTCTAATAGGTGTGTAGTGCTCTCTCATAGTTGTTCTAATTTGCCATTCCCTGATGACCTACTGTGTGGAGCTTATTTTCATGAGCTTATTTGCCGCCTGTATATCTTTCTCGGTGAGGTGTCTGTTCAGGTCTTTGGCCCATTTTAAAATCAGGTGGTTTGTTTTTTCTTACTGAGTTTTAAAAGCTCTGTGTGTATTTTGGTTAACAGTCCTTTATAGGATGTGTCTTTTGCAAAGTATTCCCTCTCAGTCGTGTCTTGTCTTCTCATTCTTTCACTGTGTCTTTTGAAGAGCAGAAGTTTTTAATTTTAATAAAATCCAGATTATCAATTATTTCTATCATGATCGTGTCTTTGGTATTTATTAGGTTTACGTTTTTGAAAGAGCACTCTGGTTGTAATGTGAAGACAAATGTGGAGGGAGATAAACTGGATGCAGGAAGAGTGGCTGAAATACCATTGCAGATACGTAGAGGGGTTACACAAAAAGCAGAGCCAGCACCTACCGATTCTACTTTCTGTGGCCCAAGCTCAATGTGAATTAACCTGTAGACCTCGAAGGAAATGGCGGTTTCCCTATGGAATAATCCAGTTCAAAAGGCATCTTGACAATATTTAGGAAAAACAAAAGACTTTTATTCTACTCAGGCGATATATGCTTCCAAGAACCGCTGTGTCTGTGTTCTCCTCTCCAGGAGCTTTAGCAAATGATCATAAAGTCTTCTGACTCAATCTTTTCTTTGTTTTTCTTTCTTTATTTCCTTGGAATAATGTCATGTTTCTAAAACACCAAAAATTAAAATAAACATGCTGGTACTGGTAAAGAAGTAGACTTCCAAGGTAGGATTAGGAATCAGTAAATTTTACAAATGGAGACTCATTATCTTCAAACATACTCTGCCTTACTCACATGTGGTATGAGGCAGAGGTGGGCTGGGTTGTCCTATCACGTGTGCTCCAGCCTTGGTGGACACATACCAGACACATATGACTTTGGAATCATGGAGTAATCTGAGAGGCCCATGAGGTCATTTTGAGCATTCTGCAGCCAGGGCTGCATTGTTCCCCTACCAAAGAGCTTCAAGTTCATGGCCTAGTTGAGATTTAAATAGCTCATGCAAAACAGCTCTTCCCTTCTTTAGGGTCACACTTCATCCTAATTGTGGTTTGTGAAATCTTTCTTTTTTTTTTCTTTCCTTTTGAGTTTTTTTCTTTTTCAGTTTTATTTTTTCTTTTCCTTATGTAGAATTTAATCCTATCCTTTTATATTCTGGCATGTCTGAAGTTTAGCAAAAACAAGCTGTTTATATTTTCAGCAAAGCATGTATTGGTGTAAGAACGTACAAACCTATAGAAAAAATTTTATAAGAATTTATCTGAGCCAAAATGTTTACCAGACGCCTAGAAGCAAGATCTCAATGGAATGAGGAAATGCTCCAGAGATTGACGGTTTTGCAGCTCATTCTATACATTTCTATCTAAGGAGAAAACATAAGGAAGGTTACATGAACTCCATTGGGGGTAGATTAAGCAGATGGGAGAAAGCAAAGCAGGGAAATCTCTAGGATTAGATAAAAACCCAAATGGAGAAATACATGCATACTTCCTTTATATTGTGCAGGATAGTTAACACTTAACATTTACAGTACTTAGAGATGGTATGTGGCAACCAGATAGCAATGAGGCATTCTGTGGTCTCATGCTCTGGCGCTGGTGGTCATGTCTCTGAAGGGTCTGGAAAAGAAAATTACTCTGACATTTCAAAGGTGTGTTAACCTAGATGCACAAGAACAGTGGACAGGACCCAGTTAAGGCAAAAACTGACCTTTGCTCAGGAAGCTGTAGGCCTGGGACCTGACTACCCACCATGGCCCGCCCAGGTAGGAATTTATGATCAGACCATCCTGTGTGGTTACTTTCAGGCACCAATCTCGTCAGGCTTGCCATTTGCCCCGTCCCCTCCCCCCACCACACACCCCCCGAGCTTCTCAGGTTTATTGCATAGCTCCTTTTTTGTTCATGCATGTCAGAGGAACTGCCCTTTGAAATGTTGCTTTGCTAGGTGGGCATAGAATCTGTCCCCGGGATCCGTGTGTTGCACTAGGTGTCCTGCAGGGCCAGTCAGAGGCCTTCGGGGTCCCCGCCATCCACCTGTACTCCCAGAACACGGCTGGCTCCTCAGGCACATTCCTTCCACTGCAAATGTGTCCCCTGCGACTACTCTTTGGAAAGCTATTCTGTCATGGGCACCAGAGAAGTGGTGTCCACTTCTGTGTTTTCATGTAAGTGTAAAACACCTCACACTTCAAAAATCTGTACTTTCATCCTTTACAAATTGATATTCGTGGACAATTTTTATTTTAGAATCAAAAGAGATATGTCTCTTGGAACGAAAATTCACAATTACGTGGGCACTAAAAAGAACACTGGTGTGATGTTTATTGGTTGGTAGATTTGCCAGAATGTAAAGAATGAGATGCTGCTTGCATATTGACCACCATTTCCATCTTAAACAGAAAGAAAATGCCAGTTCTACTCACCAGTATCTGTAACAACGGGCAGTTCTGCATTTCATTTTGATTAGTTATGTAAGACTCTATCTTGATATATTTGTCTTTTATATATCAATTTGATCGCCTTATGAAAAGAATATAGACATCCTATTCTTATGTAAACCTGAACCTTATCTTTTGGTGCCCCACTGACTGAAAATATTCTCTACAGTGGACTGTTTCACATGTCAAACATTTTTAAAAGCAAAGAAACTAAAGCCTTGACATTAGACCATTAGTGTTTTTGCTCGTATTTTTTTTTTTTTTTTTTTTTTTTTAAACCAGGAACTCTTACTGGAGCTTGACTGTTTGGTTCTGCGGTATTTTGAGATGTTAGTCTGTAAGTTTTCCTCCTCTACTTGTCCTGCCTTCATCCCACTACCTACTCTTTCCACTGGGCAGGGGTTGTGTAATACCTAATATCAGTGAGGACTGTGGTGGACAAAGAATGGAAATGGTATGTCAGTCTTTAGGGCTTAATGGACAACAATTACTGGCTCTAAAGTAATAATCTTAAAGAATCCTGAGATAGGAAGGATTTCCCTATGATGTATCTGTAATGTTTCCTTAGAGGAGGAGTGAGGGAGGGATATGAGGTGTGATCAAAAGATACGATGAATGTTTAAATAAAAAAAAATCATTGCAGTAAAAGACACATTGCCATTAACTCTCCTCTAAATACTCCCCCTCGCTTCAGACATGCTTATCCCATTGTTCTTGCCACTTTCTGAAGCAGTTCTGGAAGTCCTTTTCCGTGAGTGTCTTTAGTTGCACTGTTGTAGTTGCCTCGATGTCCTGAATCATTTTGACTTTGGGAAAGAGCCAGAAGTTGCATGGTGCCAGATCCAGTAAATAAGGTGGATGTGGATACACAGTAATGTTTTTATTTGACAGAAATTGTCATACCAAAAGCAATGTCTGACACGGAGCCTTTCCATTGTGATCACAACATATGGTGACTGCTGCTGCCAGTTCCTTCCAGTGGAAAGGCAGGGATCTTTAATACAGGAAGTGGCACATTGAACCTTATTAACAGTGTGTGACAAAGTTTCAACTTGTTCGGTGTAGTCAGTTGGCTGTGAGCTATGGTTGAGAGAAGGTGTGTTTTAAAGTGTGCCGTAAATCATCCTTCATCATGACAACACTGTGTCACACATCGCTTCTGGTACAGCAATCTCTGTCAAATAAAACATTATAGTGTGTCCTCAACCACCTTATTCACTGGATCTGGCACCATGTGACTTCTGCCTCTTCCCCAAAGTCAAAATGACCATGAAAGGTAAACATTTTGAATTGATTCATGACACAGACGCAGCCATGACAGCACAACTAAAGACACTCACGAAAGAGGACTTCCAGAACTGATTCAGAAAGTGGCAAGAATGATGGGATAAGTGTGTTCCAAGTGAGGGGGAGTATTTTGAGGGAGATTAATTGCAATGTGTCTTACTATAATGAATTTTTTTTATGTAAACATTCACCGTATTGTTTGATCGTACCTTGTCTATGACTTCATGATACTGTTTTATGTAATAAGAAATATATATTTGGTCTTAGCATCCTTTCTGGCACAGAGCTGCTAAAACTCTTGTAATTTCTTCAGTGTTGAGAATAACAAAGATGTCTTTTGTTATGCTAATGAGATGACTTTTGGGCCACCCCTAAGAATGATGGCTGGTTGTCAGTGAGGACAATCACATGATTAGACGGTTAGAACTTTTATCCTAACCTCCACGGAGCGGGGACGGACTAGAGATTGAATCAGTTGTCAATGGCCAATGGTTTAATCAATCTTGCCTATGTAATGGAACCTCTATAGAAATCCAGGACAGGGTTTGAAGAGCGTCTGGTTAGTGAACCTGTAGAGATGTGGGGAGAATGGCAGGCTTGGAAAGGGCATGGAAGCTCTGGGCCCCTTCCCACATACCTTGCCCTCCACATCTCTTTTATCTGGTTGTTCCTGAGTTATATGCTTTATAATAAATCAATAATCTGTAGAGTAAATGGGTTTTCCTGAGTTCTATGAGCCATTCTAGAAAACTAACTGAACTAAAGGAGGGGGTTGTTGGAAACTTTGATCTATATAAATAGCCCTTTGGTCAGAAGCACAGGTGAGAGCCTGGGCTTGCCATTGGCCTCTGAAGTGTGTGTGTGTGTGTGTGTGTGTGTGTGTGTATGTGGGGTGGCGCAGGGTCCTGTAGGACTGAATACTTAACCTGTGGAATCTGATGTTATCTCTGGGTAAATATTGTCAGAATTGAGTTGAATTCTTGGACACCCTGCTGGTGTCTGAGAATTATTTGTGGGTGTGGCGGCACACTCCTCCCTTATACTGGAATTGGGTCTGCCAACCCAATTAGGGCCCAAGAACACAGGGGACTTGCCCTGATTTTTGGCAACATATTGGCTATATCTTAGGGAATAGAGACTTCGTGGGGCATCCAGGTTGTAGGGACTATAAACAACCTTGCAAAAACTTTCTAAGCATGGCAGAAATCCTCAGAAGGCTGCAGGACATGGAGAGGCCAAGTGAAGAGGATCACCCGACACCTCAGTGGTAATCTGTGTATACCAGACCCACTAATTTGTTTACCAGATGCTAGGTATCCATAGCGCCCCAAGCCCTTGGTGCTGCCTATAGCATCTCTAAACTTTGGCGTGAAACATGCAACTCCTTTAATACCTGACCGTGTTTCCCACTGGCTCATGGGGATGATAGCTTGAAATATAAATTAAGTTGCTTTATCGAAGTGTTGATTGTTTCTCACACTCTTGAGTTTGTGGCATGATAGTTACATTCTAGACATATATGCATAGTGTTCTCTTTCGTCACTACTACCGTTACAAGGATTAGATTAAATCTTACAAATGCACATGCTAGAGCCTTACAGGACATCACTCTCTGTGACATATTGCAGGTATGTCTTCTTTACACATTAGGCATTATACTTTGGTATTTTAGTTTTCTTCAGGAGAAGTAGGAAAGGAAGCCATATTTCCTTCCTTTCCTACAATTCTGGCCATAGGAAACCCAACAATGGAAGCAGCTCCCATCACTGGAGCCATCATTTTGGAGCATCTTTGGTCTTTAAAAGAAAGAAGAAAGCTGTCATTATTTCTAGGCCATTTTGCCTTTTGGCTTTCAGGATATGTCATCAGGATAACTGAGAAATAGGCTTTATTTTAAGATCAATTTCATCACAAAAAGAATCCATGATTTACTAACTATTTTGGACAAACTGGCATTTTAATATATACTTTCCCATATTCTTTTTTCTTAAAAGTTGAAGTGTGTGTGTGTGTGTGTGTGTGTGTGTGTGTGTGTCACAGCATTTTCTTTCTGGCTTTTCTCTGTTCTTTTAGCTACAATGCAAGTGGAGAAAGCACATATGAAAAATAAAGATGATTGAGAGAGACAGGAATTATTGACTTGTCTTCTTTCCTATGCTTAGAGTGTCAACAAAATGTATATAGTCCTAGACAGGTCAAAATGTTATAACAAAGTATTTAGTTTGGGACTTTTTTATGCCAAGTCAAAATCTGGGCAATTTCTGTTTACTAGTTGACCATGTATGTTTGGATCTGGCTACCAGTTCAGATTGCACAGTTAACCTTACCAGAGAAGGCCTTCTCCCCACCACCATCTTCTCAAGGGCTGTGTTGGTATAACTTACAGAATGAAGGGCCATTTAGGAAGAATTTCTTTTGGATGACATGGAAAAATCATCAGAAAGTCCTTAAAGAAAGCTTGGCAGTGGCATTATCCTTCAGCTCTACGTTTTTGTGGTTACTGACATCACATTTTTCTGACTATACATGTGTGCTCACATGTACTCATGTGTGTACATTTCTATCTGGCGTATGAGATCCCCACAAAGAAATCTAAAATGATAAGGAACATAGGGCTGAACTGTTACTCAAGAGTGAGCAAATTCTGCAGGAGAATATAAAATAGAAGCTTTCAAAAGCAAGGAGGGCTACATGTTAGGGTTGCTAGATTTACCAAATAAAAATACAGGTTTCCCAGTTAAATTTGAATTACAGGTAAATAATAGATACTTGAAAAAATAAGTGTGTCCCCAATATTGCTACATACTTATTTTACCTATACTGAAACATAGCTATACTAAATATATATATATATATATATATATATATATATATATATATATATATTCACTTTTTGTCTGAACTCAGATTTAATGGAAACCTGTGTTTTATCTAGAAACCGTAGTACAAGGAGGCATGATTTGTGGATCATTACCTCTTAGGGGTAAGGTAAGTGGCTCCCTCTGACAAGTCAATCGTGGGGGTCCAGAAATAGTGTGGCAGTCCCAGAATAAGTTCAAGAAAATCCACCTTCAGCCCAGAGAGCACTATGGGTAAGTCCCCGTACGCTCATGTTTCTGGTGTGAAGGAATTCCTCTGGACTGTACTGGGCTGAAGGTCAGTGGACTGGAGAACAGAACAATAGGAGCTATTTCCTAGAAATGACTATTTTAGAAGTGAAAGAACAATACCAACAACAACCCAAAGACAAAGAGTTTTGAGAGTGATTACCTGCTGGGAAAGAATGAAGCAGAAATAGTGAAAATGCCCAGGCTGGTTATCCTGAATCTCTCCTCTACTCTCAGTGGCATAAACTTTCTTGGAGAAAAAAGGGGGGTTTAGATAGGACTGGATTTCCCATAACTTAGCATGTATGAGTGAATAGGAGAGAGTCTGGGATTTCTTTTTTTCTTGATTTAATTATTTTCTTTGCATTCATGTATATTTATTCTTAATGAATATGGATACTCACATTGTGAAAAGTAGTGTCAATTTGGCTTTGAGTTGGCGATTTAAGAAAGTAACAGCTGTAAGATTAGTGAAAAAAGCAGTATGCATTTTAAATGGAGTGTAGGCCAATATTTTTGTCATTGTTATTTCTCAGCCGCATTTCCTTGTTCTCTTACTCGATTCTGCAAACATAGAATCCATAGAAATTAATTTAGATTTTCTTTTGATGTTGATCCTCACCAGTTCTTAGTTTAAATACCACACACTTCACACACCACAGACTCTTGTTTTAATCTACGAATGTAATCAACCTTTCATATTCCCCTTCACAGGCTTGCTATTAGTAAGCCTTCAAATTCTGTTCTCAATTACCACAGATACGCTAAGTGTGTGTATGGCAGAAACTCGCTAATTTGTAACTGAAAAGCCTGGAAAACAATGAGCTTAAATTAATTGGGTGTCTGTTTTTTTTTTTTTTTAATTACGAAACAACTGAGCATTAACTGGGTTGAGATAGAACAATTCTTGTACTTTATATCATGCACTATTTTTTGTGAACAGGAATAGCTTACATGGGACTCCTACTTAGCTTAAAACTATGTGTGTTTGTACGGCTCTGTATTTAGGCACTGGCTGTAGGCTGATATGCCAACAGTCAATTGACTGAATGACCAATTCACTGGATTACAAAAGCATTTCTTAGAGTGGTAGATATTCCTGTGTCCCTGGTCTGGCCCTTGCTCCTACTGATATGCCAGCGGGTGTTTCCCTTATATACATACATACAGGGTGCTGAGTTTTCTATATGTGAGGACTTATGTTTGCTCTTGACTCTGGGGGCTAATGGTTAAGGCAAATATTTAGGCTAAAGTACTCGGTTAAAACATTAGTTTGGACCTTTGGGACTGAGAAATGCTAAACAGAGAACTAGAAAAGGACGTTGGACTAATGGGGAGGCCTGGAATCTGGCTTTGCCATTAGGGAGCTGTGTGACCTTGAACAAGCAGCTTATGGGCTAAAAGTAAGTGTCTCGACTGAGAAATAGAACGATGGGAAAGAAAGACGTGGACTTGCGTTGTGTACATAACCGCACAGAGCTTGTGGTCCCCGCGACCTGTGGAGAAGAGTCTTACTCATGTACATTGTACCTGTTGTGTGTCCTAACAGACACATGGTTCTCCGAGCCCTTCCAGCCCTCATTCTCTGTGATTCCATGGGCTCCTAGGCACACCAGAGCTACTGTTCTTGATGTGAGCTTTCTGTGTCTAGGATTTGAGCGAGTTTCCACAGTGCAGATTGGATAAGGTGCTGCAGCTACATGGAACATAAAAACAAGACGCTCAAAACAATTTTACTAATAAAACAAGCATGATACCACCCTGCAGCCCCTTTATGAGTTTCTATCACCGCGGTCCACCAGTGCTTCCCAGTGGATTGGCCACTCGGCACATGCCTTGGCCTGTCCCCACACAGCACATGGAGAAGCTGGACAAGGTCCTGTGGGACGGGGTGGCAGGAAAGGACACTCAGTAGAGATCATGGTGCCTGACGGCATTGACAAGCTGTTCTCTTCTAAATAGTTTGAATTCAATATATAGAAAAGGTCAGACAGTTGATCATGGGACCAGAATCTGGAAGACGCTGTGGTACAATAATGCAAGGGCGTGAGAAAAGGGGCTTGCATTAGTGAGGTATTTTTGCTTCTGAGGATGGTGAGATAACAAGTCATGAGAGCTGCCCTGGGCCCTCAGTGCTGTTGTCTTTCCTGAACCACGCTCCATATCCCTGAGGCCTGGCTGCGTGAGTCTTCTGTCCTTGCTTTAGGGCCTGCCTGTCTCGTTTATACTCCTGTCCTTCCACCACGTGCCCATATGTTTGTAGCCCAGGTGAATTTCTGTGTTTAGCAATGTGAAGTCTGAACACTAAGGTACTATGAGATGATGAAAACACAAATCCTGATTCTTCTTCAGGACGGATATCACAGAGGGAACGTACTTCATCTGTGTCTTGAATGGCACGTAAGTTGGGCCAAGGAGAAGACAGAGGACCAATTGTACAAGTACAGGGAGGCAAAAGAGAAGAAGCCAAGTCCAGGGATGAGCAGTCGTTTCGGTTGGGTGGCACAGAGTACCTGTGTGTATGGGAGTGGGATATGTGCATGGACTGTCAGAGAAGGACCAAATCAGGACGATTTTACATCTCATACTCGGGGGAGAAGTGACTGGGAATTTTCAAAGCAGTAGCACTGCGGAGAATTTATTAGATCGGAGTCAATCTGGAGGATAAAAGATGAACTAGTGGCTTACTTCAATGTTGTAGATGAGCTCTAAGGACTTATGTAGGGCAGAAGCAGGGAGGGAGGATTATAAAGGGGGTTCCAAAGCAATAGGATGCACAAGAGTTGGTCAAACTGACTGGGTGTGAGGGGACCCTCAGGGGTGACACCCAGGGTTTCCGGTCTGGGTGACTGGGCACGTGAAGGTCACAGTTCTTGAGGGAGAAAACACGGGAGAGAAACAAGTTTGATGGAGGGAGATGATAAGAACTGATACAAGTTTCAGTTCTTTTGGATTTGACGCACAAACATGCGTAATCGTCTTTTGATTATGAAGTTCAAACTCATGATAGAAGATCCTACGTAAAGGAAGATGATATAGAAACAAATGAGTCCAAGGTTCTAGATGACTCTGGCATTGTTCCACTTTTTCTTAAATACCATTCTCTCAATATGGGGCTCTCTCCGCATAAATTTACTGGCCCAGAGAGAGTGCCTGAAGGGATCCCTACTGACTTTGCAGTCCTTTCCTTTCCAGGTGAGCCTGAGGCAGCTGCTTGAGGCACATCGGTTTCCAGCCACATCTCCCCAGTGAATGCCGTCGGTCATTGTGCACCGCTGTGTGGGGGGAGGGGGCTGGGGGGACAGGACTGGACACCAAAACAACAGCAAACAGAAACATCTCTTAGCTTTTAATTTCCTCTTGTTGCTCTTTCACTGGCTCTAAAGGTAGGACAATGGCCTTTGTTTCCTATCTTGTCTAGATTCTTTGACTCAGAAAGAAGTTGAGCTGGTTTCTGAAACAAACGGTGTCTTATATAATGTGAAGCTTCTGCTCTTGTCCTCTGGCTTCCTTTGTCCCCTCAATAGCTCTTCGGTTCCCATAGTGGTTCTTCTACCATACAGTGGTGAAGTTGTTTGCCACCAGGAGGAGTTCATTGGGTGAAAACTACCCAGGGCTCCCTCAAAGCCGCTGCTGTGTGCATGGGCGCCTCCCAGGGTTACTCACTCCTGTAGCTTTTGCTGAGGAATCTGTCAGTCAAATGAGTAGCTGCTGACAGCAACTTTTTCAGACTCTTTTCTCTTAACCATAACACATGAAACACTTTGCAAACAGATAAGCAAACATTTGTTCACAGTCTGTTGTATGTTTCCTTCCTACACATTTCAATATAACGAAATTCATGTTGTGCAAAGGGAATTCTGGTAAAATGCTTCAAATTTCACTCTTTACCATTTTGTCCCTCCATGGATGTTTCCCGTAAATCCATGACATTTAGGATTAGTAAGTTTCCATTGTAAAGATTAAAAGTCCTTATTATGAGCCACAGCTTAACTTCAGTTTTCCTTGTGAAAAGTGTTATGTTTCTGTTTACATCTGTTCTCTTGTTTTGCTCGTCTTCTCCATTAGCAGGAATCCAGCATTTTGAAACCAGGGGAGCCATTACTCGTAGCTTTTTCTTTGGTGGGGGGAATCCTCACTGCGATGCAATACCCAAGAAGCTATGTGGAAATAGGCTTTATGATGATGAATTACTGTTGCAAAAAGAAATGTGTCACTCACTGATAAATATTAAAGAGCCACTGTGGCCCCCATGGAAACCATTTTATTTAGTTGCTTCTAAAACCTATTCTCTGTACTTCCCTTTTATTTCTGAGCTGATTTACATGACAACAGAATCTCTGGTTCTTGGGAGTATGTCTGCCTCTATTCTCCACTTTGAGTCGTAACCCTCCTCTCTTTGCTGAGAGGATGAGTGACAATGAAGTGAGGAGTAAATGGCTATTGGAGCAAATGAACTCTGAGAAACAAAGATCCCCTTTTCATGCAAATTTCCATAGTATTTAACTTGAAGGAAGAAAAGAAACCAGGGTAGAGATAGCAAGAGCCCTGGGTGGTAATTGGAGGTTGTTCCATGAAGCCTGGACACCTCTTTAAGAGTGTCATCTATCAAAGCATCTCTTTCCCTTTCAGCTAAAGTGAAACACATTTCCATTTTGAAGGGAAACATGGAGGAACATAAAATCGAACCTCAATCATAGGGCCTGGTGTACACTTACCCCACCAGTTCCCTCAATGTAACTTTTAACTTTGTCACTCGTTCCCAGCCAATTAGAACATATCTGTGTGCTTACTTATTTCCCAAGCTGTCCTCTCTGGCTGGGAGGCCCGCTCTTCCTATTTTACTTAAAATTTTTCCACCTTTCAAAGCTTAACTCAAACCCTGTTGCATTATCTTTAGTCTTTCCCTCAGATTGAGCATTCTTTTTTTTCAGAATCCCCATTGCATTTTGAGTTAGTGTCTGTCGCTTACTTACTTAGCAGTTCTTTCCTTAGCAGTGAGCTAGGTTTTCCTCACTAGAATTTATTTAAGAAATTGACCATGTATTATACTGCTTTGCTCTTTATCTATAGTTCTTGATATAATAGCAAATATATAACATGTGATTACTAGGTGGACTATACAGTTTAAGAATCATGAGACTAAGAAAGATACATTTATTTGATACATAATCTATCCATGATTGTTTTTCTTCTGACTTTAAAACTTATGGCACCTTCCCTTAAAGATAAAGCATGGCCTGCTTTTGATTAGCTGACTATTCAGTGATAACATCATTCATAGAATGGTCAATCAGTACATTTTAGTTAAAATAATTTTTCACTGAGATTCAATATCGACTCACATTTTTTGATGGGATATATTATTTATAATAATAATATTTATAATAGCAAATACTTAGAGCTTACCTCATGTCCAGTACCAGTCTAAGCATTTGAAGTATGTATACTTGTATTCAATCCTCACAATAACCCTATGAAGTATGTAGTAGTGTTCTAATTACTCTTTTGTTAAAAAGGAAACTGAGCGTTAAGTAACTTGCTTATGGTTGCAGGATCTGGACCTCAGCAGGCTGGCAACAGAATCTGTGCTCCTGCCTTTGGGTCTCCCTGCATTCTCTCCTTTCTGGTGTGCGGTGACCCTCACCATCCAAACTCAGGGACCAGAGAGTCTGAGGAGGTTTCTGACTAGCCTTAACACTCACCACACGAAACTCAGAGATGCATTCAACCTGGATAGCGAGGGTCGCTCTAAGTAAATATAGTCAGATGTTGGAGTCCAAGTTTGTATATAACATTGCTGGAAACTTTTACAGTTGGTGTAAACGTGGCACTACTGAAAACAAATGAAGGCCAGTGGGTCAGGTAGTTTGATTAGAATTTTTTTTAATCATCGGTTCATTCTATGAGCTCTTTGTTAAAGGTAAATAAATTGTGGAATGGATGCGTGAAGATGAAATTACATAGGTTTTATAAAGCTAAAAGAAGGAACATATAAAACTCCTGGTAGAATATAAAGAAACTGATTCCTGAAATTATTTCTCTTTGTGATATAGGGGAAGATTGACTATTAAGAAGAGAAAGACTCGTCTTCACTCGGATACTCATTTAAGGGGCCAACTTGTGTCCTGGGGCTGTTGCTATTGAGATACGTTGTTCTTTAAGTAACTTGGAGGACGGAGGTTGGTTTGTTTATTTTGGAATGTGTCTGTGGGTTTGTATGGCCCTTTGAGAAAGGTACAGGAACCATTTAGATTATAGATATATTTTCTGAAGTAATATGCGGTGAAATGATGGCTACAGATCCCTCCTGTCATCTAGCAGATGGTAAGAATTGGAGGTGAGAGCAAAATTTGACTCCATGTCCACGGTGCAAAAACGTGATTCCAAGGGCACGCCTTGTGGGGAATTTCAGAGGCTTCTGCCAGCTGTGCACTAGAGACTCAAGCCCAGTCACTCATAGATCAACCCTTGTTGGAGCAGGGGCTGAGGTGCCAGGTGTCAGCAAGTATCATCGTCCTCACAGAGTGAGATACTTGTTCTACATTGAAATAAAAGCAACTGAGACCCAGCAGCATAAGCCCAGAAATTATTTATTTCGCTGTCATACCTCTCCCGGGAACCTACTGTGTATCAGCTACTGTCCTGAGCACCAGGCATAGAAAAAGAATTGATTCACTCTCTGCTCTTTAAGATCTCATAATTTGGGGTGGGGGAGGGGAAGAGTGGCAGGATGGGGGGACATTTGAAAATCAGGACTGCAAATTACAATAAACATAAAAAGTAATATGTCTAGGTTGCTCAAGTACTGAAGGAATGGAGAAAGCTTTTACAGAGCGGTAAACTTTCGAGCGTGGCATGGGAAGATTGGGCTTGTCTGGGTAGAAGCAGGGAGAGGAACACTTCCCCAGAGGGAACAGGTTGTAGAAAGGCGTCAAGGTGTGACAAAGCAGGGTTTTCTTGGGGAACTGCAAATCAGGATACACACAGTATGGAAATGCTGTTCTATTTTGCTATGGCCTGTAGTTCTTACTAATTCAGGAGGCTTTTGAGATATGTTGCTTAATTGATCTTTAAAGCTGCCACCTGAGAGTGTATATGTGGAGTTCAGCATCAGGTGTGAGCTGCTGTGCGCGATAGGCTGGGCTTGGTGAAAAGTTCTAGGTGTTGGCTGGGGAGTGTCCAGGAGGGTCAGTGTCGTGGCTGGATACGCCGAAGGAGAACGCTTGTGCCACTGGATGAGAGCCACAGCCCCTGGGGGAGCTGACGTGCTGCTCCCTAAATGTGCAGCTTGCTTTTACATTTCTATGCATTACATTCCCTCTTCCCCTTGCTTCCCCTCCTTTCTCCCCTTTTCCAACATGAGAAAGTCTCATTCTTCTTTTGAAATAAAGTGAATATTAAAAGCTATTATGCGGAAAAGGTTCTCGCCTGACCTGTGCCTATTCCATGTATGCACTTGGCTTGTGCATGGTGGAGAAACACATATAAAAGCTTTTCCTTTTCCTTTTATAGTGTAAATTGTTTGTCTGGATTTATTTTAGACATCTAGTCATGAGTCAAGAGAACATCTGACTTTCAGAAACCACAATTATCATGGTTTGGTAATGATCACATCAGTATGAAGTGTGTGTGTGTGTGTGTGTGTGTGTGTGTGTAGAGGCAGGGCATAAGAAAATGGGCTTTTCATTCACAAGTACAAAATAACCCGAAGAAAAAACCATTCTGAAATTTTTTCTGCAGTTTTCCCCCGTGAAAGGAACTTTGTTTCCTCAATTCATCAGCCTCTACAGAGCACTTGACAGGGTGCTGGGTGCCTTGCCGTGGACACCCAGACTCACGGTCTGTGGTGTGAAGAGGCAAATAATATGGTCAGAGCCACTGGTTTAATTTTTCAACTGGCTTCTGAATACAGGCAGTTTTTTTTTTTTTTTTAAAGTAGTGATTAGCTGAACCTTTGGGAATTCCTTTCTAAAATGCATGCTAGTCTTTATGAATCTTGTTATTTTGCTTGTGTAGCCTGTCTTGTTCAACTAAATGAAGATATGTGGTGATTATCTGGTTTCTTCAGGACTCCTACTTTAATATGAAAGACAGAGAATGGTGGTAATGCCTGCAGTCTATACCAAAATCAAAGATATGATGTCACACTATGGGGATATTTATTTGGTTTCTGTGGTGTATTTTCAACTTATAGAAGAATAGAAATTCAGATATATTTTTAGATTATGATGTGCTTGCACATGAGGAGATAGACTCCAGAGACGTTCTGCTGGCAGAAACAGACAACAGTGATTTGAGAATCCAGTTGGCCGTGACTTCTAACTTTGGTCCTGTAGTAAAATATATATTGAACTCATTTGTTCATTCCACGCTGTCTGTCAGGACATGAGGTTTCAGCCTTAAGATTCGTCCCCCTCCCCGCTGCTCAAGTAGACAGCTGAAATGTTCTGTTGGGATTGTTATACTATCTCTTCAAAGAGCATGGGGCAAGGGACAAAGAGCATGGAACTATGTGGAAATAACAAAACTGTGCCTTAATACTGGTTTCTTCTTATTAAGAGGAATTAGTACATACATAATTAAATGGACTACTCATAAAAATTATGTGTATTTCTTCTTGAATAGAAATGTCTTGAACTTCCTCACCTTTTTGAATCAGAGTGGTTTTCCACTATAATATAATGCCTTGTACTTTTCGATTCCTCACTTATAAAGAGAAGAACTATGGAAAATAAAAGGGTCAAGGATATAGCAAACTTGAAACATCTTCGCTGAGACAGTTTATGGTGAGATTCCCATCACAGTGAGATAGGCTGCCCTTGGGCCACTTGGGAGTTTCCTGCTCTCGTAGTGTGTACGCCTGGTGGTGAATTAGGTTTCCATGTGCATGATCTGACACACGCCTTGAGGGAGTCCAATCAGCTGATTCCATTGTTTGGTCTTCGTGTTCACATAAAGCTGCCAATCCATCTTCTCTACCTAGGATGAATTATAGGTAAAAACAGCTGCCATCCAGGCTCCCTCTTCTCCAGCTTTGGAGACGGCCATGACCAAGCTCAGCGGAGTATGGCAGGTTTTCACTGATCTCTTGACTGACCTGCCAATGGGTCAGTGTTCTCTGTAAAATATGTTGATTATGACCCACAGCACATGCAAGCTTCCTGCAAGCCAGCTCCTCTGTGGTATTCTTGTGCACCTTTGCGCCTATAAAATTTTAAGACATTTACTTATAATTAAGAATCAGTTGTTTTTTCACAGGTAAGTTCCTGGGAAGCAGATTCTACGATGGAGATAAGCCTAATGGAAGGGTGTTAGGGAGTGCCCGTGAATGAATCTGCAGAGGCTGAGGGAGGAAGCAGGCTTAGCACAGGGATAAGATGACCTGCCGCACAGTCTCAAGAAAGCCTCGGTCCGCCTCCATCAAAAGCTCTGGATCTGGGGTGGCCCTTTACAGATGTCTCAAGTTGGAGGCCAAGCGGCCTGACCTTATTCCCCTCATGTTGACCAGGCATTGGCTTTGGGCTGGCCTAGAAAGTGGCTTTCTCTTCAGCAGAGGCAGTTCCCAAGGTGGGCTGGCAGCTGAGGGCTAGTTGTTGGCACTGCCAACAACTCGGGGAATAAGTCTGTTAGTTCTGAAGCCGAATCTGAGTGGCACATTACAGGTTACACTAAACCTGTTAATAAATATAGTAGTTACTGCCAGTACATTCTCTTAGTTAAACATTATTTAAATCTACATAAGATACATTTAGAAAAAATTTTTTTCTATAGAAAGTATATTGATTTTGTTTTAAAGACTCAGAAATTAAGGTGTTAAAGTCAAATTACATGGGAAGTATACAAGTATTGCTGTTTTTGTAGCTCACAGATGAACCTTGTAAAATGACAATTTTTATAGGTCACAAAGGGTTAAAAATTGACAATTACATAGGGAAAACACTAATATAAGTGGTTGAAAAATGTCATAGCAGCACAGAAGGACTCTGCAAAGAAGTTACATTGTGTAATTTTGTGTCTTTCATCTTTAATTTCACATAACAGAAAATGAAACTGAAAATTATACACTCAGTGGTATGGGCATGGTTTTTTAAAAAATGTGGTATGTCAACCCGGGACCGATACTCAGGAAATCCCCGAGCCTGGTAACGCTCCTCTCCTTTGCTGCCTGCTTCTTCCTGGTGTCTGTGCCATATTCTCTTTCTTCCGAGTTGCCGATTGGGGTTCATTTTCAAAATAGGGATGGTTTCAGTATCTGTGGAACCTAAAGCGTATACAATTTAGGCAGTCCTGTCTAAGAAAAAAAGTTAACAATTCAGTATTATTATTTATTTACAATAAAAAGAATCACAAAAAATAGTAACTTAAAACATACAACTATAATAATCACCACAAAATTCCTAAATAGAACATATTTTTATTAATTAACTGCCTGTCATACCTTTATAATACTGTTTTCTTACATTTTTTAGGATAGTTTAGATAAAAAAGCTCTTCTCTTTACAACTCATTATTGGTAATCTTTTGTCAGTTTTTAAGAAGATCACTGTAAATAGCATAACCTCTCTCAATTTCATATATAAGCTTTCTCACAGTATAACAACTGCAGTGTGTAATCTTAATTCCTTTTCAAAGTTTCATAAACTTCAGTAACCAGTTTGTCACTGATGACACTATAGAAACAGGGAAAATATGGGCCCCTAAACAGGTGGGCGAAGAAAAATAACATCCGTATGAATAAAAAGCTTCATAGAAAATTGCAACATGCAACTGCAATGTGATAGCCTCTTTCCTTCTAATAAATCATGAGAAAATATTTTTTTTAGTTTTTTTAAATATTGCTCTTCAAAGGATGGGTCCTTAACTTTGAAAAATAGGTTTTAAATATCTGTCCTCTGCCATTTGAACAATTGCATCAGGACCTCCAAAGAGCCTTCTTTAGAGATCCATGTCTGTTCTTAAACTTATGAGTCTATGATTTAAAAAAAAAAAAAAAAAGGAATCTTGGATTAGTCTTTTTATTTGGAAAATAGAGGTTTTTTTTTTTTTTTTTTTTTTTTTTTTTTTTTTTTTTTTTTTTTGTCTTTTCCCCATATTTTAAAAGCAGTAACACCAAATACCAAGTATATGTGTTTATGGTATGCAGGTCTTTCCTATAAGCCCATAAAAACTGAGGCCCTACATTTCCCTGTGAATTGATGATTTATTGCCATAGTTGAATAGTTCCTTTCATTGGCATGAGATGTTTTTTCAAGGTGTACTTGATCATGATTAATGAGCCTCACAAAATCCTAGGCCTCCAAAATCCTAAGTATGTGGCTTATCCTTAACAAGTGTTAATTACTTAAAAACCTAATAAACCTAATTTTCAAAAATTTTAGGCAGTTATGGTCTAGAATACATTTATATTAAATGCATATAAATTAAAGATAAATTTTTTGTCATTAACTTTAAGTGATTTTAAATTAATGAATATACAGATGTAACTCATGTATAGTATACACACACACACACACACACACACACACACACACTCTGTGTGTGTGTGTGTGTATAATTACTTACATGCAATTGGCCATTAAATTAAATCATACTCAAGAATAAATTTTCAAAGTAACTTTAGCCAGTTATGCAGATTAGTATCTTCCAAATGATCAAAGCTTTTGGTATATGATTTCACTTTAATCTTTCTCAGTGGGACTTATTTTTATTTTATCCTAAAACAAACACTGTTCTAATAGGTGTAATAACCAAGAAGAGAGTAAAAAAATCTCAAGCAAATATGAATATTTATAACAAAAATTTACTTTTTGTATTTCTTTGATTATGCTAGTATGGATATATCTTCATGGGGATATTTTCGTCTTGGAACAGTGCTAAAAAAATAAAGAGTGCTGTATCCTAAGAAATGTTCCTATGATGCTAGTGTACAAAAATCTTGGCTGTCTTTCACTTAGTGGGCAGATACATTACATGATAATATATCATAACTGATTGCTTTCCATCACACTCATATAATTAGACTCAAATTAATAACTGATAGTCATCCATATTACCCTACATTCTAATGCTGTCATTGTTTGAATAGTTTGCTGTAGTGTACATTTCGTGAGAAAAATGTATTTTTATAAAAATGAGAAATATATGAAAACAGAACTACACTTGGGAATTTTTTGAAGCTTTATTTTGTTTAATTTAGATTGTGATATATCTGTAAAGAAATATTTTTCATGGTTTTTTAGGTTTGGTTTGGTGATTCTACTGTTTAATGATAGAAAGCAATTTTCATTACATTTGAATGAAAAACATTAAAATACTAAAATTAGAAGAAAGATGGCAAGAGATTTGAAAGCATCAGGAGAACATGAAGAAAATATTTTATAAAAATTCTTAATGGGGCACTATTTGAATTCCAGAAGTAATTTTTATTATTTTTTAATTAAAGTTTATTGGGGTGATGATAGTGAAGTTACGTACATTTCAAGAGTACAATTCTGTAGTATGTCATCTATATATATATCATTGCATATTCACCACCCAGAGTCAGTTCTCTTTCCATCACCATACATTTAATCCTGTTTACAGTTGACATATAGTATTATATTAGTCTCAGGTGTACAACATAGAGATTAGACATTCATAGAATTTATGAAGTGATCATACCGTTAAGTCTAGTACTCATCTGATACCATACATTGTTATTACAACATTATTGACTATATTCCCTATGTTGTACTTTATATCCCCATGACTGTTTTATATCTAACCATTTGTCAGAAGTTATTATTAATAAAACTATCTGGGAGGTTAAATTTCAAATAAATATTAATTAGTGCTTAGTTTTTGAGTTCTTACTTTGAGTCTGTTGTTGAATTATATTGTGGAAAAAGCAAGAGGGGTATATATTATTATATCCACCTTCTAGGAATTTAATATCCATTTAGTGAGGCAAAAGTAATTCATATAAAAAAATATAACCTACCTTTCATGGGATATAGCATAAGAACACAATTATTGGTCAGCTGTTGTCACAGAAACCTCATCTTTCAAAACATCAGATCACATCAATGTAAAAACAAGTGATTACTTGAGGAGATGTGTGATGATACAATAGAAAGAATCTGGAATCAAAAGACAAGCTGTGTCAGCCTCCTCTTATGCCCAAAGTTATACAATTTTAGCCTACATTTTTTCCTTCTCCAGTCATTGCTATAGCAACCAGCTGGAGCAGGCATAACCTGACAGAACCTCACCTTGGCTACATTGGGTATCTGCTTCTCAGTTTCTTCCCTGCGGGAGATATGGAAACCTTCTCAGCTATTATGGTAGATGTGCAGCCCTGAAAGTGTGAGAAGTGAAACTAGTGGGGAACCTTTGATCAATGGGGAATGTGAGCTGGTGGGTATATATTTTCTCCTGCTGTCCTCTGAGTAGCCAATTCTGAGGTGCGTTGTCCAGAGGGTAGAGTACTCACTGGGATGAAACCACAGTTGTTACCAGTTAGGCCACTTGATGAGGCATCCTTGAACTGGCTTTCCCTTCTTCCCTCTTGTTTTGGGCATAGGTTTTAAGCAGCAGGAATAGGGGACTATTACAAGTCCCCTATTACTACTTGTAATAGTCCCCTATTCCTGCTGCTTAAAACCTATGCCCAAAACAAATGATCTGCACAGTATCCTTTTTTTCAGGCTATGCATTTTCAGGAAACACAGTACCTGACTCGTGATAAGGGAGGCCGAAATGATTTCATTCAAGCAAAGCACTTCTAATAATGCCAGGCCATTAGTGCCTTAAAAAAAGTGCACGTTTCTTATTTTACAATCTGGAGGTCAATGTGTCCAAAGAGCTGTGTTCTTCTAGATGTTCTAGGGGAGAATCCATCTCTTTGTTCTTCCAGCTTCTAGAGGCTGCCCATAGCCCTCCTCTTGGGGCTCTTCCGCCCAATTCTTCTTCTGTTGTCACGTCTTCTCTGAATCTGACTTCCCTGCTTCCCTCTTACTGGGTATTATCCTCTTATATAATCCCTCCATCTCAATATCTTTCATTTAATCACATCGGCAAATTCCCATTTGCCATGTGAGGTGACATCCTCACAGGTCCAAGGGATGAGGATGTGGACATCTTTATGGAACAATGGTTCTGTCTACCACAGTACTCAGCACAGTTGGCTGGATAGATGCCCGTGAGTCCCAGTTATATTATTTAGTACAGCAAGAATGAGTATAATCAGAATGGCATGAGATGGTACGATGAAACAGAAATAGTCTATATGTGTTGTCTGGATTTGTATCATAAAATCATGCTGTGAAACTGGACTTTCAATAATGTCCCTTAATTCTTATACTGCTTCACAGATGGCTTTATCCCACCTCATGTTAAGTCTGAGCCCTGGAGATACTAAGAGATTTGCAGTTTCTGAAACTCCCATGGTTCTCAACACTGGCCCTACTGTGTTGTATTTTAATTTGTTACTTCTCTTTCTCCCTTAGAAGACCGTAAGCTTCATGAGGGGCTGTGTCCTGTTTTTCTATGAATGTCCTATGTGCCCATGTCTAGAACAAAGTAATGCTCACTAATTTCTGTCACATGATGACAGAGATGACTGAATGTGTGTATATGTGAGAAAGGCGGAGCACACAGAATACCTAAAGAATAGTGATTACATCTGATATTGTTGAATCTTTAACTATTGAACGGGTTGATCATAAAGCTTTTGCATTTATGCCATTGAACAGCAATCAATAGTATAATTGTTTTAAATGTTTTGGTGATAAGATTTTTGATTAACATGCTAGAGAAAGTATTTTAAGAAAAGCATACCACAGATCAGTCTTAATTGCTGTGGTCAGAGCACTTAAATACAATCCAAGGTTAACTTTTCTTCCTCAGAAAGCAAGGACCTGACTGGTGGTCTCCGAATTTTACTGTGTGAGGATGGGAAAAAGAAGCGCTTTGAAGCCACTTATCTGGTAACATGCAAGTGCAAGCAAATGTCACTGTTACACTCTTTATGTTTGCAGCAAAAATATGTAACTATATAGGCAAATTAGGTAGTGCTGTTGGCAGTCTGGAATTTTGCCCGGAGTGCCTCAGGTGACATGAGGTTTTGACTGTGCCCTGAAACTACATGCCAGAATGCTAGAAGTTTCCAATTTTAATTTTGTAATGAAATTAGGTGTGAATGTGATGACTGATGTAATGTATGCAGTACTATCAGATTTATATTTGACATTAATATGTTGCTTCTGGGTACAGTAGTGGCTTTCCCAGTTTTCCCTGTCCCTTGGTCTGTTGGAAGGAAGCCGTCACAACACCATGATGTCAGCCCATGGAGCTCCCTTTCCAGTTGCTGAAATGGCATTTGGTGAAAGTCACTGCAGTATTTTGTGTGGCCCACAAATTCAAATTCAAGCTTTACGTGGCTTTTCTCTATGCCAGTAGTGCTGCTCCTTGGTAGAATTGTGTTCATTATGCAAAAAGTGTTTTTGTATAATCATTCAAGATTTGATATGCTCAGATTTACAGACTCATTAAAGCTTTAAGATATGCTACTTAGGATTTAGGGTAGCAAAACCAATTTTCACTAATATTGGTCTCCTATGATGTTCAAAGTTTCCAAAATTTGAAATTTACCTGTGAGTAAATTTTGTGTGTCCACTTGACTAGGCTATAGCATCCAGATGTTTGGTCAAACACCAGTCTAGGCATGGCTGTGAAGTCAGTTTTTAGATGTGATTTAATTTTGTCTTAGTATTTGTAAAATGTGTGGCTGACAGTGCCCACATACTTTGTGAAAGTCATGACTGTGCTACACTGACTAGAATGAGAAATGGAACTGTCAAAAATGGGTTGCATAAATCTATCTCCATTAGCTGCTAAATCTGATGTTTGTAAACTGCTGAAATTTTATCATTTCAATTTTGGGATCCTAAGCCACATTATTGTTTAAAGTGCTTATGACATGCAAAGCATACACAGCTGCCACAAGAAGACTGAAGTAAAAATAAAGGAGATTGACTACAACTTTTGTAATGCATTAGACCTCAGGAACTCTAAATAAATCAGTTCAGAGACAGAAAAACAATCTGGGTGTTAATAGATACATTCTTCTCTGTATACTCAGCGTACGCATTCTGAACCTTCATTTGTTCTTTCGTACTGTTGCCATAAACTGATGAACGAAATAGCTCAGCTGTAAAGCTTTTTCTTGTAACGTATCGGAATCCACACAGCCTTTGAACGCATGTCCCACTTGGTTCATTTTTATGGGAATTACTGCATGCAAATGAGGATGAATAATGCATGTTCTGTTTTTATTTCTTACTAGGGACCAGAATACCTTAATATGAATTATATCACAAAAAGTGCACTTTAAATATATGTATATTTTTTCCAGTGATGACCACGTACTGGTCAGACTATTGCACTTCATCCTTCTTCTTGACCATCTTTTGAATGGACCTAGTGTTTGTACCAGAATAACTTTCTTTGGCTGGATCATGTACTCATGTATAGTTCCTCACATCGGGCTTCCTGCCATCTGTTTCACATTTTATTTCCCATGTATGCTTTCTTGTTCCATCATCTGTATTAGTTTGGAGCTAATTCCTGAGTAAGAAGTAATGTTCTTTCCTGAGTCTGTTCTGAATTGCCAGGGGTTTGGGTATTTGAAAAACCTCTTATGCAAAAACAGTGAGCATTATGGGTGTTAGTGAAAATTATTCTACTTGGAATATTTTATTCTGGACTACCTATCAGATTTAGATTCAACTAGTCTTAGACAATGTTTACTAAACTGATCTAATTTGGAAGTCAATGTCTCTTTAAAGATACATAGAAGAATTATATGGCAGCACACTATTTGATGGCCATGACAAGTTTACAGACATTTGGAACTTGTACAAAAGGTTTCATGAAGAATCATATAATGAGTTGACAACCAAAGTTTTCCTTCTTTTCATAAAAGAGAAGCAGAGTGCATTGGTGGTGTCGTCTTCTAAGAAGAGAGCTGCAGTAGACAACAGGTAGCTTCTTTACCTTTGCCCGTGACATTTCAGTCAAGAAATAAGAGCAACCTTAGTGATTAACCCTGAACGTGCCAGGGAACTGGGCATTAGCAAGTCTATCCCTCTTACCGAGTTATAGATTAGCTAACGTACGCATTGTGTATATATTTAGTTATGGAAGTTTCCAGGTCAGTGTTCACAGTCCACTTAGCCTCAGGAGACCTTTGGAGAAGTTTTAAAGGATACCAGTAAGCTTAAGACTTGAAGTCTTGATGGATGGCTTAGCCGGCCTGAATAAAATGTGCATCCTTTGCACTCACCAGACGCGATGGCTGCACGTCCTGAGTTTTCATGGTGAGAGAGGAAGGAGAAGAACATGAGTACATCCTTAGTCTTCTCTCTCTGAAAGGGTGCCTCGCGCTTTGGAAAAGCAGACAACTCTTCCTGGGAATAATTTATGAAAGTTTTATGTCCTATTTTCAAAATGGAAATTAAAGGTAATTTACTCTCCAGGAGATGTTAATTTTTGTCAAAGTTGGACTGTAATAACGAAGGTTTTCTGGGACCTGAACACAATCAAAATAGTCTATGATGTTTAAGATACCCGGATAAGAAAGAAACCTCAGTAGTTAGTTTGGGCAATTCATGAGCCCCTGAATGGCAGATTGTGCTGGTGGAAGGGGTATTTTGAGCAACAATCTGATTGCCCCATGCAGGCATAGCTTCTGAAATACAAAATTATTGCATTTTTAGAGGTGGAAGCAATATAGAAATAAAAGGATCCGGCCACCTCAGGTCCATGAACTATACTATGATGTCTTAAGTGCCATTTTTTCCCTAGTTAATTAAGTGGATTTTAAGGAAAACGCAGGATCATAAAGAACATGTATTACACCAAATGGTATGGTCTTGTTAATGTAATTTACTCACTAGTAGAAAAAAAATAAAATTACTTTTTTTCTTGTACTATATAAGAATGCCTTCAATAGTGAAGTCAATAACTCCAAGAACTGTTTCATGATTTCTCCATGAAGTTGAGTGAGGTTTGTCACATGACAGCCTAGTTCTGTGCACTTGGCTGTTCCACTATTGAAAATCAATTTTTTTTTAAAAAAAGCTTTTCTTTCTTTCTCCCTGGTGCATATTCTATTAGTTGTCACATTAAACATTCCCTTTGTCATATCTGTGCTATCAGGTGATACTAAAATAGTAAGACCATTTTGCGTAATTCAGCAAAAAAATGTAATCCATTTATGTTTGACTGAAGAGTCTTTAGTTTAGAATAAATCAGCAAGACATGCTACATGTGTAATTATTTCAGGAAACAAAGCAGCCTTTAATACTGTCTTTTCCACTTAGCCTCTTTCCTGTACAATTTCAGTTGTTTCCAAGTTTCCTGAACTGGCTGGAATAAACAGTTAAGTGCTTCCCTGCAGAGTTACGGTCTTGCTGGGACTCTCCTAACTAATGTGTATGGAACGGTTCCTCACTGCTTATCTGCTGCTAATGGTTGTGACCCAGACAAGTGTGAGAACAGGCTTTATATGTGTATGTGTACACACACACACACACACTCTATCTGTAATATATCTATTATGCAGATATTTTTCAGCTTTGCTGAAGATATTAATGACACTCGTGATGTGATGAAAGGAGAATATACTACGTGTTGCTCTCCATAATGGCGGAGATAAATGACTGAGACTCAATCCTCAAATGCAAACCATCCCAATGTGAAGCAGCTTTGCAGAAGAGGAATGTGCACCTCATTGGGGGGCAAAGAATTATTCAGAATGTGTCCAAGACACCTGCAGAAAATTAAAGACTTTACTTCTCTATATGTGAAATTCTCATGAGGTAATTACCCTCAGTGTCAGACATAATACCGCTCCCATTAGACAGAACACATTGAGGGAAAATTGAATAGACTTTTTGTCGCAAGTGTTCCTAAGGATTAATAGGGCTGTCTAAAGCAGTCATTGGGAGGTTTCTCCCACTTTGCATGCAGCCATCCTCACTTGTGTCTTTCAGGTTCATTATTAGGCCATTGCCATTCTATTTACCACCGAGGCACAAGCTTCTTCGCTGTTAACATCTCCTGCCAGCACCTTTGTTCCTTTGGAACGGGCTGCTGCCCTAACCACTTTCCCTTTTGTGCTGGGCTTGCCTTGCCTCTCTTTATTTCTCTCCCTGGTCACCGTGCCAAGAGCTGGCAGGAAAGGGGCTCCTTTTCCATGCATCGCAAAGATGAAAGTGACCAAATAGGGCTTGATCAGCTAAAGCATCTCACTTTGTTCCAGGGTTCTTTCATCCTTCAGGGAACTTCCTCTGCAGGGATGGAGCTGAGAGCTAATCTTTCTGTGTTTTGGCATCTGTAACACCAATATCCAGTTTATAGATCTATACAGAAAATGGTCTCTTTATTTGGATTTTTAGTGTGTCTCTAATTATTGAGTGATATGATTTCTGAGCTAAAAGGAGATTCAGAAATCTGTATTGTATTATTTTCTCTGCTTCTCTAGCATATGGGGCCATGTTAAAGGATTCATAGTAAAGTGCCACGAGTTATATTCTGTTTGTCAGTAACAATATTCTGGGTTAGGTTAAAATAAAAGTGGACTTAAAAGTACTAAATGTACAATCAGGTCGTTGTATATCAGAATGACTGATTCAGGTGGTGTGTGTGTGTGTGTGTGTGTGTGTGTGTGTGTGTGTTGTCAGGAGGAGGGAGGGAGGTTGGGATGGGAAATGACAAAGAAGAATATTTATGTGAACTAATGATTTTGAGATTCTCCTTCTTAGATATCGTACTTGAAGCTAGAGATTTTAGTTCATTCACTCTGCCTTTCAGTGCACATTTGAAGGCTTCCATATTGAATGAGAAATTTTCTGCCAATCACAATCACCAATATAATTAAATTGTTAAAATAAGTCGATGAGAATGAAGAGCTTCCACCTGTCCCCCATTCTTCTTTGTTTCTAGGGGTCAATTTTGTGACTAAGTAATGCCATATCAAGGCACTCTGAATTTATTTTGAGTTAACTCTTTATAAGACAATTAGATAATTTAGAGGGTTACCATTGCTGAAATTTTTTATGTTAATTTAAGATATACTCCCTTTTCTATTTAGAAGGACTCAGAGAAATAAAATATTTGAATCTGGCCAATTCTCATTATCTTCTTGTGTATTTCTTATTTTTGTTACTAGAATATAAGTTCTTAAAGATAGATACTGTATGATACACTTTTGAATATCTCCTGCTTTCTTAAAACAGCAGATTTTCAGTAAGTATCTGTTAAATATAATAGAACCCCTTAGGGTAATTGTGCTGGTTTCATAAAATGATGTGTCAGCTGTTAGACAAATACTTTTAACTTAGAGAGGGCTTTGCCTACTTTCGCTTTTCTTTTTGATACTAAGGATGAAGACCAAAATAGAAATAATGGCTAAGAGAAATTTTAGTATTAAATATTTAAATTTTTAATATTTAAATTTTTTTAGTTTTGATCTTGCAAGAATTTCTTTGAAAGTTTAATCAAATAATCAATTCTTAATCTGTGATACCGTTGTTATAGCTAATTTCATATATAATAAAATAAATACAAATATATATATAAGTCTATACTATACACACACACACACACATACACACACACACAAAACACATTTATGCTCCCGTTATAAAGAGCAAAACATGGGCATTTAAACTTATAAATCTGATAAGAAATCTTTATTATAATGAAAGAATTCAACACAAACAACTCTTGCTATGCATTTAAATATAATTAAGTAGTTTATATTTAGACACAGAAGGACAAAATACATTATACAGTGCCTCACACTTAGTAGGTACTCACTAAAAATGGCAGTTGCTATCATTATTCTTGTTTCTGTTTTTAGGCATCTGTGGTGTAGTTTATCCATCACTGGACTTCAACTTTTTGTTCAGAATATATCCTGACTCATTTTCACACTATTGTGTGAGTTTGGGCAATTTTTTTTCTTCTAAAACTAAAAATTTCCACCTCTTGTGATATGTGAAATCATGTGATAAATTGTAAAATTCTGCATAATGGGCGAGTATTATTATTTTGAGGGTGTTATTTTCTGTCTCCTTAGTAGGACAACATCTATAGTATAACCCAGCTACTTAGGAAGCACATTTACCCCCTTACCTACCTCTTACACAAGATTCTTCTCTTCTGTGGCTGATAGATTTTTACTAGAACGTGCCACAGTGTATTGTGTGAGATGTCAGTTATAAAGTTTATGGGACTGAGATTTTTAAAATGGCTGATTCAGGTAAAGGCTTATTCATCAGAGCACCTATAATTTTGAAATTTGGCCCTTCCATCTGAATTCTGGTAGAGGAACCAGGCTGACAGCTCTACAAGGTAAAACCCCCTCTTTATTCCACAGGACATACTACTTTTACCAGCTGGCCTTGGCCAGGAGCCTCTGTGCCAACCAGGCGAGGACTAGTAAAGGCCATGAATGATCTGTTCAGTCTCTAGACCTCCTAGTTTTTTGCCACCCCCCAGGCAGATTTTAAGCAAAAGCCTAATTAGTGGTGGTGACACCTGCCCACCAAAGAATGATGGAAGACCATCAGCTCGTGTCTCAAAGATCACTGAATGTCTAGTAGGTTGTGAAAATATTTGGTCATGACTCATTCACCACTTGGACTAGGTTCAAAGTGGGGAAACTCATTTCTAGTTCCTTCAAGTGTCTAGCTACCTCCTCTAAATAAAACGCATAATATCACCTAAATAGAATGCTTACACCCTCCAGGATTTGGCTCTTTTGCAGGTTGATTATTATGCACAGCCATATAAATACTTTTTGTTTTATTATAGCACATCTCTTTGTATATATTATCACATGACAATTTTAAGGGATGACTCAAATTTTAGGTATATTCATGTTGAAATAGTCTTTTCCTGTTGCCTATATTTTTCACAGTAATGAAACATGACTTAAGAAAACAGAGGATACATTTTTTTCCTCATTAAATACTTACAAAGTGAAGCTAGTAATTTTCCTCTGCTTTTTGCTGGAAAAATAGCTATTTTGTCTTTATTTGTGCTTTTTGAATATTTAAGTCATTACATTTTTGGAGGTGACAAATCAAGTGGAATACAGAAAACAGTGTGCCAGTTTTCTTTTACACTTTGTTCAATATTTTCTAATCCTCCTTTATCCCCTTCTACTTTCACCCATTTAGAGTCATTTCTTTTGGTAAAATTTTCCCTCATGACCATTTTTGTTAGACTATTTTATTTTTTTCCTAGCCCAATGCTATTTACTATATCTCTATCTTATGTTGAGGGATTAAAAAAATCAATCTCAAAATGTTCAAAGAGGCAGATAAAATCTATTGGTTATAATTATTTTTCTCGTCAAACATGTCATATCTCTAAGGCATTTGGTATTTTCCTTTAAAACATTTAGAAAATACTTATACAAAAGAGTATATAAATTCATATGTATTATAAAATTATAAAAAAATAAAAGCAACACCCATGTACCCATTATCCAGATGAAGAAATAAAGCCATATGCCAGTGCACCCATCCCAGATCACATCCCTTTCTCTTTCTGCATTTTGTGTCCAACTACATGTATGTATCCTAAAAATATGTTTAGTTTGCTGATATTGACTTTATGAAAATGGAATTATAATGTATGATGTATGTAGTCCAGGCCTAATATGTTTTTTTCAACATTATTTGATTTGAGATTCACTTTTGTGACTGTATATATTACTGTATCTTTCATTTTCATTGCCGTAGGGAATTTCAGTTTACTTCTCCACTCCACACAGCACACAAAGCAAACAACAATAGCTTAATGCACTCGCTGAGGATTTGTTTTCATAAACATCGTGATTGTTGTCAGGAGCAATGCTGCCACATGTGTTCTAATACGCGTCTCCCAGGACACAGACGCAAGGAGCACAATCACAAGACTGTAGTGTATGCTTATGTTCATCTTTAAATGCCAAATAGTTTCCAAAGTGTCTGTACCAACTGACACACACCAGCCGTGGCTACATGGACAACTCTTCTTGTCATACATTCTTGGTAAAATTGACATTGACTCACTTTAAAATTTTTACATGAAATTCGAATTCATTGTGGTTTAAATGATATTTTCTGGTACTAATGAAGATGAACATGTATTCACATGTTTATAATCCATTTGTTTCCTCTTTTGTAAAATTCCTGTTTATGTCTATGGCAGTTTTTACTTTGGGTCATTTGTCTTTTTCTTTTTGATGAATATGACCTTTTACATATCTTGAATGCTAATCTTTGTTTACATATGCGGAAAATGTTTTCTTCCAGGTCGTAGGTTGTCTTTTTATTCTCCTCATGGTGTATTTTAAGGAACAGAATTTGTTAGTTTTAAAGTAGCTGAATTGATCATTTTCTATAATTTTATCTATTGTGTCTTGTTATGGGGATTTTCCTACCTCAAGCTCATTAAGATACTATCTTGTCAACTTAAAGGTTTATAGATTTTTATTTTATAAAAAGAGAGTACTTAGTATATTTGGAATTTAAGATTTGTGTAGAGTTGGAGATAAGAATTCTCTTTTTTCAAATGAATAACTCTCCCAGCATCTTTACTGAATAATCAGTCCTTTCCCCACCAATCTGCAATGTCAGTTCAGTTAGAAGTCATTAATATACGTGTTGATTTATTTCTGTTCTCTCCACCTCTTCACTCATAGTCTTTATCTATCTCTATATTATATATTTGTCATATTTATGACACATTGTAATAAGTCTTGATATTTGACAAAGCAAGTCATCTCCCCTTTTTATTTTTCAGGCATATTTTTGTTGTTTCTAAGCCTTTGTCATATCATATAGATTTTAGAATTAGCTTGTTATATTCCATTAAAAACCCTATTTGGATTTTGACTGGAATTACGTTTAATCTATAGATCAATTTGGGAGAATGTGCATCTCAACCATCCTTGGTACCCCGTATCAAAAAACACAACATTCCTTTCCAAATAGAGAGGATTTTTAAAAAATATATCTTTTAATATGGATTTACAATTTTCCTCACAAAGAATTTGCAGACTTCTTGTTAGATTAACTCTTTTAGTTTCTTTTGTGGTGTGTGTGTGTGTGTGTGTGTGTGTGTGTGTGTGCGTGCGCGCGCGCGTATATGGGCAAATATTATAAACAAACAAAAAGTGCACAAAACATGAAGTTGAACTTACTTATCTGGAATGCAAGCAGCCCTGTGACCATCCGCCAAGTTAAGAAATAGGGTATCGGTAGCTCTCTAGAACGTTCCTTTATGAGCTCTCCCGGTCAAACTCCCTCCCACTGTTTTCCTCTAGCTGCTCTCCTTCATAGCTAAACACATGAAAATCAGTATCTGAATCTGTGCTCTACTTCTTTTCTTTATTGATATTCAAGCTTCCGCAGCATGGCTTATGCTTTATTTATTATTATATTATAAACTGATATTTTGCACTAAGTTGCACTGCCTGATTGTATATCTTAGCATATACTTAACCTGGGAAGAATACATTTATGGGTTTTATTTTTTTCTCTTTATTTATAAGTTCAAATATAAGACAATATGGTTCAACATTGACACGTGCCAACCCTTTCTGTGAAAACCATCCCACGTCCATTTGTTCACTATTGTATACCAAGTGTCTAGCATAGAGCTTGGCACGTAAGAGGTACTTCTTCAATCATGGTGGAGTGAGTGAATGAATGAGAGAATATAGGGGAGTGAGAAGAAATGATTGAGTGTTGGTATTTAGCTGGGGAAATTAGGCAGGCTATTGCTTGTTTATCAAGATCAAGCATACAGCAAAAAGAGCAGGTGCAGAATAAGGTTTGGGGATATTGTGCTATCACAGTCAGTATTGTACCTTGGTCCTTCCTGACTTCCTCTTCAAAAGAGCTATTCAGTGAAACTGTCACTTTTGAAATAAATTGTTTTGTTAAGAAGAATAGACATTGTTTGTTTTCTGATGATCAAGCTGCCTATTTTTCCTGCAACCACATTCATGTAAAGTTTCCCCCTGAACCATGCAGGACACCTACCATCTCTGCTTTTACCTGCCTCCGTGTAATAAGAGCCACTAACAGATGTAATCTTAGGTTTGTGGTGGGCATGCTTTATCTGGAAAGGACCAGCTGGTAAATATTTTTAGAACTGTGGTCGCTAGGGTCCCTTCGGAATTGCTCAACTCTGACTTTGTCATAGACGCTATGAAACCAAGAGGGTGAGACTGTTCCAATATGTTTGTTTGCAACAACTAGTTGAGGGATGTATTAGTCCATGGGCCATAGTTTTGCAACCCTAGCTCTAGAGGAAATGTTGAAGGGAGGTTGAAAGTCTGTGAGAGTAAACCTAAATAAGAGCTTCATTCTGAGTTTACAGTTATTTTTCTCCTTTATAAGGACAGGTGAAGAGGAGCGGCAGATCCTCTGGTAGTGGGAAGAGGAGGGAGGCAACAGTGCCTTTGATCTTTGTTCTGCACTGGCAATTTCACCAAACACGTGCCTTTGTATTTCCAACCTCCACGGCAACGCCTTTGACCATCAGTTTGAAAAGCAACTGATTTAGAAAAATAGTTTCTCTGGACTAATGATTTCAATATTTATGTTACATGAGCAAGATATGTTTGAGATAAATTTGGGCTACTGCCAAGGTAGCTCTAGGGACTTGTGTGGCATATCTGTAAGTGTTTACAAGGCAGAGTTTGCAAATTATTTTTAAACCAGAAATAGCTTAGTAACTGAATGCTTCCTCATTGAAAGGGCAATGGATTTCCCTAAGAAGTACAAGCACACTAAGAACAGTCTGACCACTTCAACAGAATTTTAATAAGTTCCAGGATATGTGGCAAGTGAGGATATGGCAAAGGAAGCAGTCGTTTATCTGCTCTGCGTTTGCACCCACACGCTGAATGTGTATGTACGGTCTCAGCACTATATTCCAGTTTGGGAAAGAAATGTCACTAAGATATCTTAAACTCAATTGGTATTTTTTGTGTTACATATTTTTGAAAATCTCTCTTCCACGTTTTCTCTCGATGCAACAAGAATTGAACTATTTCATTCCAGTTTCATTGGCAGTGTAGGGGCACGTTTTTACAGTATTGTCCTACCCTACCCTTCTGGGTCACATGACAGCCTGTGGTAAGAAGCTCGTCCAGTTCACAGGAGTGTTCTGTCAGTTTTCTTTAGGAGAACATCACTGGTAACTGAGAGTTGTGTGGACGTAAGACTTTAAAACAGTGAGAAAAAAATTAAAATCGTGGCTTTGTTTTTTTATAACCAAGACTTTGTTTTTTAGGGCAGTTGTAGGTTTAAGGACAGTGGCTTTTCACGTTTTAGGATCACCAGGTGAGCTTGTGCAGCTGCTTGGGATTTGCCTCTAGAAAGTATGGTTGCGTAAATCTGAAGAGGTGCCCAGGAATCTTCATAGTTTATTTATCACTGTAGATAATTCTGAGACACTCAGTCCACAGACTGTGCTTTGAGAAACACTCTTCTTAAACCTTGCGTCTTTTGTGTCTCATGGGTCTGTAGCAAACAGCTTGTTGGGATAGAAATTCTATTTCACCTTTGGGTTGCCTCCAAAGCATTCTCTGGTGTATGAAAAATTTTATGATTTGAATTGTGCACTTCATTCAGCAAGAGTCTACTGGCTCACACTTTCAAGAATAATACCGTGGAAGCTACACTACAGGCAGATGCCTGGACCCTCCTGCTCATTGGACAGAAACGATTGTATTCAGCAGCAGAATCCAGAGAGACTGGATGAAACCTAATCAGACAAGTCCGTTTCCAGAAACATAATCCATTCCCAAGAACGAATACAATAGTGTGGAAGTCATTAAAATCATTACCTCAGTCTAGCACTTGAAGAAGAGATTTTTATGTTTCTGTCTCGTTTTATATATGGCCAGACCACTCAATCCTATAATTCTCTGCACTGACTGCCAAGACGACAGTCTAAGAATGAATTGAAATGACATTTCATGAGTTTCACACTTGAAATGATTAAGCAAATTTGGTGATAAAAGCTGAATTATTAATAAACAAATAGTCTGGAGACATAGGCCATTATTTTGTGGTTGAAGAGCTATAGTTATTTTCTCTAAAATCTTCCTTTTATTGTTTAAATAATTGTTTAGTATATAGTTAGAGAAATTCAGTCCATCAAAAGTTGTAGTTTCAGTTCCTTCCCTCCCTCCCAGTTTCCCTGCTTTCCTCCCTGCTTTCCTCCCTCGTGCCCTCCCTTTCTTCTTTCCCTGTCTCCTCTTCTCTCTCTCCCAGTTTCCTCCCTCTCACCTTCTCTTCTTTAAAATCTTTATACTTAAGGAACAGCTTTGTTAGATTTCACAATGGCGTGTGCTAGTGAAGTTCTTTCTCTAATTTCGATCCTATTATTGATGAACATAATTTTGAGCAGATATATTAATTTCTTAGTGATTAACTTCTCTATTTTTATCAAGAGCAAAATGACACTGGCTGTGCAGCTCAAGGCACACAGGCAACTGAAATAATATAGGAACCTTAGCTTATTGTAAAGTACTGATAGGTAAGTACAGACATTCCTAGCTTCCATAAAAAATTGTTCATTGAAACTAATTTGTTTGCAATAGAACTTGATAGATTTGTTTAAGTTGACACTGTATTCCTAAGGAGGAGCGTAGCAC
Organism: Rhinolophus ferrumequinum; assembly: GCF_004115265.2. NCBI lineage: Eukaryota > Metazoa > Chordata > Mammalia > Chiroptera > Rhinolophidae > Rhinolophus > Rhinolophus ferrumequinum. The sequence goes on along the minus strand of NC_046301.1, from coordinate 8,071,346 downwards.
ACGCCCGAGAAGAAGCCCCTTTCCGGAGTTTTGTGTTGATTTTAACGGCACCTGACCTGCTGGTGAATAACTGCTCATAAAAATAAATTGTTGACGCTCGTGCAGGGAATACACTCTTTCAGGCTCTGGCAAGCTCCACAGCTTACATCGGATCCACCTTACGACGGGGTCTCTGTTTCCTGCACTGTAACACTGTTGGTCACATATTATTATTTTTAACTCCTTAACAACATTTAGAAAAACACATCATGTTAAAAAGGACAGAGTAATTTCATTTTGGCAGCAGAAGCACAGTTTGTGCTAATTTAGATGAAAACCGTAAGAACATCTGTCAATTGCTCTCTATTAATAAGAGCCCAGCATTTCTTTCTGACGCTCTCAGGAGACAACACACACCATCCTCAGAACCTGCTCTGTGATTCCCACGTCCTCCCTATAGGTTTGCATGTACAGCCTAACTAGGACTTTGAAGTTTTTCTAGCAATTTCTTGTCAAAACGTTATCAGGAGGAAGACAATGTTTAGAAGAAGAAAATCTAGCCTGTGGAGAAACAACTGAGTATTGTCCGAGTCACCCTGTTGAAATTATTTGGACTTAATGGTTAACATTAACCTGCAGGAGGCAGAGCAAAGGATGCTTGACTAGGAAACAGAGACTTGGCAGGGTCATGAAGGACCAGGGCAAGCCGAGTAATCTCGCTGAACGTCGTTTTTCCTGTGTATCACCTGAGATAATAAAATGGATTTTTGTGGGATCAAATGAGATACTAGGTCGTGCAAAAGTAATTGTGGTTTTTGCAATTACTTTTAACCTTTTAAACCTCAGTTACTTTTGCACCTACCTAAGTCTGTCTTACAGAATACTGTGAGCTGTGGCATGCTACATAATGTGTGGCGTTACTGTTCTTGGTGTGGAATTCATGTCCCTTAGATAAAAATGTTATGAATTGGAAACTTAAGTCTAAAAATTGTTCGGTTTTCAGTGAATGAATGACTAGTATATTTTCAGCAGAAAGCTTTTTTGTTTATTATTGTCCTCTAGAAACTAATTTTGCACAATTTTAATTTTTTCCTACCATGGATTATCGAGCAGTCTGGTAATGTAAACTACTTTATGATCAGATGGGTTATGCTGAGAATATTCTTTTCCCTGTGTGGACCAAATCATAACAGTGGAAAAACCCAAGTCAGTTTCATTTGATACCTGTGATATTTGTCCCTCATATGACATTCTCAGAAGATGCTTGCTCATCTGTTAGGTTGAAATAGTAGCCACAGAGTCAGATTAGAGCTTCTGAAGTATCAAGGATAAAGTGTCCTGTAAACAGTGGTTAAAACATTAATTCGTCTTCATAGACCATTGAGTAACGGTGATAAAACTATGAACACTCCTCTCCCTTTCCTAGCTTATTCCACGTGGGAAATGTGTACTTCAGAATTTGGGATATAGGGGACAGAATAAAGGTGTATATATTTGGAAAATTCCCCTGGTGTCATGGTAATCCTCTTGGTAGGTCATTTTCACCTCCTCCTTCTTTTATCATTCCTCTGTTCTGTGGCTATATTTCTAAAAGTTTATAAATATAAATTTGTATCATAGATAATGAAATTCTTTCTGGTGAAAAACTAAAGAGAAATTTGATAATCATTTAAGAAACTGCAAAAATTGTTGAAAGCTTGGTTTAATACAAAGATGTATAGCAGGTAAATATGCCCCTTCTATTACAGCATATCTGTAGCTTTTATTTTGCTGGGATGATATCTGAGATGAGCACTGCTAATGCTGGGCTATTTAAAAACAATATTAAGGAACAAACACAAGAAAGATGAATTTTGGCAGGATATTATATACGATAGTTTCAGTATCCATGAAATCCCACTGTGCCTCTTAAGTTTTCTTCCATCCCCAACACTTGCAATCAAAAACCAAGTAGTGTAAAAGCAGAGAAGTAACTGGCTACCACCAAGGATGAATGGACTAAGTTTTGTGATAATGTGTTTTAACAAAGAGCCTCTGAGACAAGAAGAATATAAATGAAAGAGGTGAAAAAATAGGAGCACTGTGGGGAAGGAACCAGAGGTCGTACCTTCCTGTTCATCCCATGGCAAGTAGTACAGTGGTACCTTGGTTTTTGAACGTCTCCGTTGATGAACATTTCGGTTTACGAATGCCGTAAATTTTATGGATCTATGGTATCATTAGATAGTAAAATTCATGCTAAACTTGCAGTTTTATGGGTTGATTTTAAAGGTCTGGGATGGATTAATCCATTTTGCATTACTTTCTATGGGGAAACTGTGCCTCCATTTTCGAACATTTCAGACGGTCTTCCGGAACAGATTACATTCGAAAACCAAGGTACTACTGTATACTGTATACTATGCCAATTTCAGTGACCAGGAGTGTGTCATGAAATGTGGATTCTGACAAGGGTTGGGGGCTCGGCACCATGATACTGAAAGGAGGATTCCTTGCTGAGCTGCTGGGCTGGGAACACTTTCTGAGTCCTCACGAGCATGGATGCATAAAGGGATGTTTTACAAAATGAGATTTTTCAGAGAATTCTGTATTCATTCTATACATTTGATGTCTGCTTTCCTGTTTTCCGTTCATTGAACCTCTTTGTATGGTCTCATCTGAAACAAGAGGACAATGTTAGCTAACCTATAAATTATGTTTTCTGGTCCTCTTGTCTAAGGGCAATTGGACTGAATTGAGATAAACTGAGGGAGCGATCAGGACTCTCATGTTTTTATGGTGCAATTCTTCAGGAAGGATCCAAGTAACTAATTAATTGTACTTCTATTTATTTCAAATCCTTAAAAGTGACTTTAACAGTTATGTAAACTAAAGCAAATTAGAATATGGTAAAAATATTTGCAAAAGAAGAAAGTAAAACCACTGTAGGGAAATTACATAAAATGGAGAGGTCGTGGGCATGGGAGAGACAGATAGTTATGTCAAAAGTTACTCAGTTGCTTTGGTCGAGTACTAAATGTGGCTCTAAAATTTCTAGTAGCCAATAGGAAAAATTCACTTACTCAATTTCAAGAGTCCATTAAATAAAGCAAAAAATTTTCAGCAGAATTACAGTGTTAGTCTTACGATGCAGAAGCAATGGAGGAACTGTTCTCCTTCCTTTCTTCCTTTCTTCCTTCTTTCCTTCCTTCCTCCCTCTCTTCCTCTCTCCCTCCCTCCCTCCCTCCCTCCCTCCCTCCCTTCCTTTTTAAATAAAATATAAAATGTTACACTCTAGTGTTCAAAATAATGTAATTTTTATAACTTGGAAATCTCCAGATTCACTCTATGTGAGGCTCTGATGCCAAGACAGTAGAGTGACAAACTTCAAATCAGAATCCCCGAATCTTGTCCCCATGTTAATTCTGGGCTTTATGATCATCACTGATACCTAATGAACACCTGTTTTGTATTGTTCTGAAGTGATAAAAATACAAATTAACTAACAGTCAAATTTGAAGTAATTAGTTGGGTCATCCAATGAAGCCTCATAATATTTTATAATCTCTGCTAACCTGGGATGATAAGCAATTTCTTACAAGCAGGTTCAGTATTCTCCACCTGGACAGTTTTTCTGCCTGATATTCAATACATTCATTTCTGACTTTTTGCAGTGAAGGATGCATAACATCTGTTTTGAATCAGATTTTCCCTAATTTTTATGTATGCCCTCTTGTTCCATCATATGCATTAAAATTCACAAGCAGACATGATCTATTCCACGCCGGATTTCATCTTCTGTACTGCAGATCTATAAAACTCATCTTTACTACCTTGTTTCACAGGTTTCTTCTGTAAGCATTTGTCTTCTTGGCATTTCTTTCTTTCACCTTTGACCTGAAATCAAGCATAGTTTGGGTCTTTCTTTTGGCGTGTCAATGGCTAATGCGTCTTTCCGTAAAGGAGAAGACCTCATCAAGTTGGCAGTCCAAGCGAGGCCTGTGCATTCTCACTTCTCAGATTTGCAGCGCCTTCTCATCATGCTCTCAGTGCCTTTTCTGATTTCTGTGGAGTTTTAAAAATCATTGCCCTGCACGTGAGGACATCTGGATGTTCAGAATACGTGTCTGGTTGTACGTTGTGTATGTGTTTTCCTTTTAAAAGAGGCAAATTTCAGCCCTTCTGCTCATGTGCATTCTTATAAGATTGGTAAATTTTTACTTTGAATGGAGTCATTTCTTTCCCAGCAAGGTAAACCTTTAGAAATGTTGTTGGAAACATCTGTGTGACATCTCTTCTATCCTGGAAAGCAGCCTGCTTGTGCAGCGCTGAGGGATTCGTTTAATTAAGAGGGATAGGGGTGGCTTTGACTCCCCAAATGGTGCAGCTCTGAATTTCTATCTTCTCATAAGAACTCTCGTCCTTGCAGCATGTCACTGAGGGAGCAGATGGAGTTTTACACTTTCAGGGAATGCCCTGCCGTTTAGATGAGTGGGTTTTGAGATAATACCACAATGATCAACTTTGTGATTTCTGCGCTTCATTAGGACTAGTAGATTATTGAATTAATTGAGCACTAATTTGCTTAGCACCTACCCTTTTTTGGCCAGTATACCTATATTATTCATATCTTGTACTTACAGAGATGAGGCATAATTCACTGTCCATGACTTTGAGTTCACAATCTAATAAGACACCTTATTGACCAACTGGAAAAAAATGAGTTGATTGTTTTAATGTTGATCTTTAGAAAGACCTTTAGTGCAATAGTCATAGTAGAAAGTACTCAACCTTCTCCGCATAACGATCTTTCACTTATTTTAACTTTGTTTTCTAGTTCAGTGGTTTGAAACATGCTTTGTGGAGGAGGCTTACCAAATGTTTTGCAATATCTTCATTCTCTCCATTTGTTCAAACATCTAAAAATTATTCTGCACTTGTAGAAGAAGTGATTTATAATTCTTGGGCTTAATCCTCTTGTAAATGGGTGGACAAATTAACACTATTTTGTTTTAGTTTTTCATGTTGTCTCCAGCTACTATAGTTGCCTAGTGACAATTTTCTGTTGTTCTCAGCTGGTCATTGGCATAATTTGTAACTGGCATACCAGTTAATGAAAGTATTATTTGGAACGCCCTCTTGATTGACTGGAGCCTGAAACTATGGCCTTTGGTGTTGGAATTTGGGTTTTTATGCTAGTTGGGATTCATGCTATTATTGATTTTGCTGTCTTCCTTTCTTGGCCCGATCTTCTGTGTTTTTCTATTGAACATTTTTTTAAAAAAATATGATTAGAATTTATACCTAATTCTAAATATGTAATTATTCTTTTAATACGTTCTCTGAGCCTCTTGTGTATAGTTGTGTTTATCTTGCTGACAGATAGGCAATATCAGGAATATAAGAAATCATGTAAGTGATAAATTGGTAAAGTACTGAGAGATCATCAGTATTGAAGAGGAGTTGGGGAACTATAGCCTCTGAGTCAAATCTGGTCCACCACCATGTTTTGTAAATTAAGTGTTATTGTAACACAGCCACACCCATTTGTTTACATGTTATCTGTGCCTGATTTTGTACTATGATGGCAGAGTTGGGCAGTTGTAACAAAGACCACATGATACGCAAAGCCAAGAATTACCATCTATCTGGTCTTTGCGGAATACGTTCTGCTGATCCCTGGTCTTGATTTATCACTATGCGGTTGCCCAGTGCAATGGTGAAGTTTATGGCAGACTTCATTTTGTTTCTCTTATAATACCTGAACACTTAATTGTCTTGGGCAAACTAGGACTTAGGAAAAGCTCCTAATGTAGTTTACAAAGTCACTGATTCCATGTAACTGAATATATTTCAAGTTCATTATAGCTGACTGTGACAAGTTGGTCAACTCTTGATTGATTTAGTTTTTCGATACTATTAGTAGGTACTAACATAATGATATAATCAAGTCATTAATTTTAATGACTTCTCAGGAAAGGGAAGTACAATCAGTTGAGCATCTCCTATGAGCTAGGCTCTACACTAGGTTCCTGTTCCCAGGTGGCAGTTAACATCGAGAAACGAGAGTATCTGCAACACAGAGCAAAAAGGCACACCAGACTCCAAGGGAGCCGTTTCACCTCGCCTATTCTCTTCCACCCAGTTCTCATTTTACTAACAAGATAATGAAACTCAGCAGTTAAATAGTTTGACTGAAATTAGAAATTAGAAAGTGGCAGAGTTGACTTTTGAAAATAGGTCTGCAGGGTTCCAAAGGCCCTGCTTCTTATGCTAAACCATGATGCCTTGGGTATTACATCAAGACGTATATTGTCTTCAAAACAATCTACTTAAGGTGTGTGACCATTTTTTTTAGAGTTTTTAATTTATTTTTTTATTATTAGTTTCAGATGTACAAAATAATGTAATAGTCAGACATTTGCACACTCACAAAGTGATCACCCCCTCCCCAATCTACTACCCCGCTGACATCATATATAGCCGTTACAATTCCATTGACTATATTTCCTATGCTGTACTTATGGCACATCCTGTGAAGTATGGCATATATATTTAATTATAGTTGACATACAATATTGTTCTACTTCAGCTTCGGGTGTACAGCACAGTGGTCAGGCATCTACACAGTCTATGAAGTGATCCCCCGATAAGTCCAGTGCCCATATCTGGCATCCCACATAATCTTTACATTATTGATTATATTCCCCAAACTGTATTTCATATCCCTGTGGCTATATTGTGACTACTAATTTGTACTTTCTAATCCCTTCACCTTTTCCCCGATTCCCACCCCGCTCCCATCTTGCAGCCATCAGTTTTTTTTCTCCCTGTATCTCTGAGTCTATTTCTGTTTGGTTTGTTCGCTTATTTAAATAGCACTAGGATCTTTCTCCAAAGTTATCAGCTACTTGCAGCACCTTATTAATTCATTAGGTAAGAAGATATTGAGCAGGGCTGATATAATCCCATCTGTATAAGGAGAAGTAAGAAACCCAAATCATACCCACTTCAAGAAGCCAACTAAGTTTTACAGAAAAAGGCTGCCTGGAGCTAACCACAGTCTTAATGGTGACTGCACACATCAGATCCCTTTAGCCTGTGGGAAAATGTACATTTCTCTCTTAATTTCTTTCATCTAGGCTACTCTTATGCAAAGGGTAATACTTTTATATTTCCAAATCAGTGGAGAATAACCTGAAATCCAGGAATGATAGTAAGCCATTAAGACAGTCAGCAGGTTTTTAGAAGCCCCAATATATCAATCAAAATAACCCCAATCCTGCCATATTCTTCACTGCTGGTTCTCTCAGGTTTCTTTGGACGGCAAACTCCTGCTGCGTCATGGTTTTCATTCTTTTCCTTACACTAAATTCATTTGGAGAAAAGTTAGCAGGTATACAATAGCTCCTGATTTGCAGAAACTTTTGTAATACTTTAGTTTTTTTGTGACAAGTCATTGGATCTTATACAAGCTGAAAATTAAATTGACTTTCCTAAGAATTGCAGAATTTTCAGGGATGACATATCTGTGGATTGCCATGTTTGTCATCATTTTTCCCCTAAATAATATGGCTTTAACTTGGCTGACTGATTCAAACCTTGAAGCAATTCTAAACTGTTACAACTATTTGAAATAAAATTCAGTTTGCATGTATGTAAAGCTTAGGTTTAAAAATGGATAAATCTATTGAATTATAATCCTGAGCTATTTTAATTATGTTTATTTTTTGCATATAGATGTCAAATAATTATGGCTACAGGGAATATGTTTATTAATTTCTTATTTATGGTAATGTAAAGCACATTAGTGAAAAGAAATCTGGGAGTAGATACTTTGTTTACCACTTTATAGAGGTATAACAAATTCTAACCTATTTATGGGTTCTGTTGCCAAGTGAAATCTGGTGGTTATGATGGGACAAAAATAAGGGAACTGATTGTTTTGGCTCAACTCTTGAGGTAGTGCTAAGTATAAGATTGCTTGGGGGGGGCGGGTATAAACTTTAGAGGATGTGGATAAAAAGAGTTGAAAAATACATATATTCTACATATTCTACATGTAAAATTGTAACCATAGCATAACAAAAAACATATGTGGTGCCTTTAGCTTGACTGGAATTATTAAACATGTACATAGTCCCTCTTTTCCAGCATTTTAAATACAGGCCTACAATTCTAAAGTTTTAAGAATATGTCAAACCAACCTGATGATTAAATAGTATCAGAAAATAAGAAATAATTAGCAGTCTGGGAGAAAACACTGTCATACAAAATTTGGACCTTAAATTAATAAATTAAGGAGATGAATTTCAACAATAATTAAGTTGGCATTCAAGTACTTTTGTCAAAATGTACAATTCATGCTAATCTTGTTGTCTGGATATGATTAGTTTATTATGACAGACTGTGAGGTCATTAAGAAAATTAACATCTTCCAGGTGCATTATTCTACTGGCACAATGCCATGGGGGAAATGTGTTTATTCATCTGAAACCAAGAAAAATATAATTTAATTCAGATGTGCAAGATAAAACTCAGTTCAAACTACTAGTGGCATTTTTCCTCCATTGGCACCAAAAAATAAAACTTGAGCTCTTAACAGTGTTTTAGCAAGTCACAAATCTACTTTGCAGGAGTGTTTTCTACTTCAAATTCCATCAACATCGTGAATGAGGGATGTAATACATTTTGGGGTGCTGATTTGAATTTTTTTTGCAGGAGAATATTATATAGTATGTTTTATGAAATTAGGTTAATTAACTTATATACATTTGTCTAATATATTTATTAATAATAAAAAAATTTGAATGCCTGCTATGTGTCATGCTCTGATGTTAGGTATGTATTGATGAGTAAAACATCTCTCAAATTAAAATACTTTCTATATTCAGTTTGCTCTGAAAAATAATGATGTTTATCTGTGATCAAAAAATAAAGGTTTAAAAAAGTCTTACCTTCCCAATTGTTTGATTATGTTTTATTTAATTCATAAATTATTTATTTGGCATACTTTGGAAGAGATCCAAATATTTAAATTTGAAGTGTAGCAATTTTTTTTTAATAGGAAATATGGGAAACACTGGTGTTCTTCCTAGAAAAGAAAGATAATAAAATTAAGACTTTGTATATCTTGATTTAAGACGAAATCATTCATGAGGTCTTCAAAATAGTTTTAGACTTTTAAGTTATTTAAATTTTACAACTGAATTAATAATTGTCATCCAAAATGCTTTTTAAGATTCTGTTTAACTTATTTTCTCAATCTCTCACAATAAGAGAGGAGAAATTGACATTTATAGAATGGTAGTGCTCATTATGAAGGAATGAACCGTATTTTTCTGTAGACCACAATCTTCCCTAATAAAGCATGCATGGGAGTGCCAGATTTAAATATACTTAATTATATAATTTTTTTCTAAAGAAAGTCTATTTTGAATTATTTTATGTCACTTTTATCTGCTTAGTCTAATACTAGTGAATAGCAGTTGGAAAGAAAAGAGAAAAATATGCAACTGAAATTTAACTTTCACTAGATTACACAGGCACCTTTTAAATCAGTATTTTTGCATCCCAAGGTGTTCATACATCACACTGAAGCCTGCAAAGCGAGACTCAGAACTAGACTGTGGGATACTTCCTTACCTCTCTCATCTTACAATTCTTGATTAAATCCTGTTTCTATTTCTGCTTGTACTTTCAGGGCAAAACAACTATTCTGTGGAATATCAGTCAAACCTAAGTGTTCAAAATGCCGCCTCCCCAATTTCTTCATAAAATCATGAATGGGAGTGAGCTTGTTCTTACATAGCAATTCTATTATGATATAGTTTCGAAAATTGCTGACATTTATGCTGATCTGACCTAATTTATATCATTTTATAACATTTGGACCATGTATTCAAATTGTGTCTTTATAGCCTTAATCAATCGTCTGTTTGAAAAAGACGTAGATATGTTTGTATGTGTGTATGTATGTCGTGTACTTTGAATCTTCAATGTTTTGAAACAGAATTATAAAGTTTTTGTTTAAAAATCTCCAGAACTATTGAGAAAAGTATAAGGTTTGAAAAATTAAAGAAAACTGAAATGTTTCGTAAAGATTGGTAAGATTGAGAAGAAAACTGAGGACACAATATAAGAGGCTTGACATAAGGAGTCTTCATTCACTTATTTTGTTCACATGATCAGCGAACAACAGTTGAATCAAAAGAAGTTACTGCACATTTCAGGTGGCATTTCATGAGCTACGCTCGCTCAATTGCTACAGGAGTTGTTTTGAAGGGTTGGATTCTTGGCCTACAGACTTCATGAACCAAAACACAGCTAGAAATGAAGTTAGCTACATTAGCTATAGCATTGTTTGTAATATTGGGTTATTTTACTCCCTTTTCTGCATGTTTTGATTCAATGTAGACACCATTGTAATGCCTTGACTGAGATATCGAACTTTTGAAGTTCAGATAATTTATTTATAGGAGTAATATATTGACACATAGGAAGCTGTTTCCTGTGCTCAATGAAATGAATTTTAGAAATTTTAGAATTAGAAATGAATTTTAGTACTGAGTAATACCTTCTCATAGATTTCCAAAGTTATAATTACTAGAGACCATGACTTGATAATCAGAATGTTTTTAGTGCTGATGAATATTAAGAAAATAGGAAGAGTTTTAGGGTGACATGCATATGAAAGTGGGAACATAAATCCTTTGTTAAGGAACTGTCTTATGTTTTTTATGATTTAAAATTCATTATTTAATAGTGCAAATATGTCAAATTCAATTAATTGCTCAGAATTCATGACTATTTAAAAAGTTACTAGATGAAGACGTTGAGGCCCAGAGATGCTACATGATTTATTGGATCCAGACCATAAAATTTATTTGTTGTAGGGAGGGCCAGAACCCAAATGGAGATTTTGGTATTCGTATGGTTCTCACACCAGTGAAGCTATACTATTTTAATATATATAAACTTTTGACCCTGCAACCCCAAAGATGCCTATATCCTCATCTGAAACCTTTGGATATGTTAGGTTACATGACAGAGGGGAATTAAAGTTCCAGATGGAGTTAAGGTTGTTGTCAGTAGACTTTACAATAGAGTTTCCTAGGTTGAACTGGCTTAGAATGAATATGAGCCAAGAGTGCCATGAGTCAAGGAGTGCAGGCAGCTTCTTAGAAAGGTGAAAAGCCCCGGAAACAGATTCTCCCAGAGCCTCAGAAAGAATGCAGCCTTGCAGACACCTTGATTTTGCTCATTGAGGCCTCTGTCAGACCTCTGACCTCCAGACGTGTAAGACACTGACTCTGGGTTGTTTTAGGCCACTGAGTGTGTGACACTTTGTGAGCAGTAGTAGGAGATTGATACAAGTTAGAAACGGAATTAAAACATTCTATTTTCTTTCTTTAATTAGTTTCAGGTGTACAAAACAATGTAATAGTTAGACATTTCATCAATGAGATCTTACCATTTGCAACGATATGGATGGACCTAGAGAACATTATGCTGAGTTATAACATGTAAAATTGTGACTGGAATGGAATGATTTCTACACCTGAGCAATGAAGGATCTTGTTCAAGGAAAGTTAAAAAAAATTGAGCATGTGTGGACCCTACCCTTCCTTCAGGGCTCAGTTTTCTCTCCCAGTTCTTTGAGACCAGTGTGCATCATACAGCTGTCCGATTTTTATCTGCAAGTGGAGACTGGCACACATTTGTGATGTTAGGCCCTTACAGTTTCCACAAGAAGTAGTGTGATTTGTTAAATCCACAAAAAGTTTCTATCAGTTCATGGTTGTGCCTTAGGAACTTTATTATTGTTTTATTTTTTTTTTCAATCTGTGAAATAGGAATAATGCTTCTCATATCCTACATAAGGTTGGGATTTTCTCTGTGAATACTTAATGTGGTAAAAACATTCATTTGCCTGTTTAGTTTTTACACTCGAGAGAGCCAGTCTAGAAGAAAATCCTGACGCTTTGATCTTGTTCATTGACAAACTGGTTTTCAAGAACTACATTGTTTTCTTCTTCTTTGTTTTTGTTCACACACTTAAATTTGCTTTATTTGGGATTATTTGGGTTTGCTGCTATTTTCATGACAGCTAAAGGCCTGGAGTAGTGACCTTTTGAATCCACTGTGGCTGGAATAGCTTTCATCTTTGTTTCCCGGGACCCTCTTAGTAGTCATGCTGAAAGTAGTTTTATTAACACCAGGCAGATTTGATTTCTTGGAAAGACTCCTGGGAGCATTGTCACAGGAACTTTACCAAAGCCTGTATCTGATAAACAAGGATCTTATTCAGATTCCAGCAAGAGGACAAATAAGCTAATGCAGCTGAAAAACAGGCCAACATCATACAACGATATGTCCTCTAGTTATGAGCTCATCTGGTGGCTGATTAGTTCTCTTGCAGGAGTTACACCCAATCGTGTCACTAGATTAACAATTGATCACCAGCGGTGTTTTGCAATTGTGACTTTTTGTTTTTAAGGTAACACCGTGTGCAACTCTTTCAACTGAACCTTAATTTTAGTCTAACCAGACACTTGCTTTCTTTTATATCTGACACGAGGCATAGAAACCTTAAAAACTATAGAGACCCATTGCTTTCATGTTAATGGATAGATTTAAAAATGATAGATTAGATTCCAGTAAGAGGTAATACATGGACATATGACCTTATTTATAAAAAACAATCTGAATTTGTCAATGGCTAGGAAATTCTACCACATAACATGTCAATAACTTAATTTGGATGCTTTCAGATATATGCTGAATAATTTTATGTAATGCCAATGCTGTTTAATAGCATTTGGCTGACCTTTGTCCCCGGTGCCGGGAATTTCCCAAGAATTGGAGTCTTTGGTATTCATAGTGGATGCCTGGGACCATACCTGAGTTTATGCTCACATGACGACTCACGGGAGGACTCCGTAGTTTTAGCATGGAGCCCAGTCATGCTGGAATGACCAACCATATGATTAGAGAGGGTTGGGGCTTGGAACCACATGATGTAGACCTGACTTCCTGACCTTGGGGAAGAGAGAGGAGCTGGAGATTGAGTTCAACCAGTTTGGCCACTTCAGCCAATTATGCCTACATAATGAAATTCCAATAAAATTCTGGACATCTGAAGCTTGGTTGATTTTCCTAGTTGGTGATATACAACAACATGTCATGAGGATGATATGTCCTGAGGACTCAGAAGCTTTGCCTTTGGGACCCTCCCAGATCTCACCCTATGCATCTCTTCATTTGGTTGGTCCTTATTTAGATGCTTCGTAATAAAACTGTAATCATAGGTATAGTGTTTTCCTGAATTCTGTGAGTCATCTCAGCCAATTATTGAACCCAAAGAGGTAGTGGGAATCCCTGAATTAATAGGCAGCTGGTCAAAGTTGCAGGTAGCCTGGGGCCTCTAAGCTTGCAGCTGGTGTCAGACATGAGGGGAATCCTGTGAAGGACTGTGCCCCTAACCGGTGAAATTTGATTTAACTCCAGGTAATTCGTGTCATAATTGTATTACAGCCCATTACAACTTTAAAACATAGAAATATATATCTGTTTATACATATCTGCATCAGAGAGTTAATTTTACTCTTTCAATTTAGACTGTTGATATTTATTTTTGATCCTGATACATAATATTCTGAACTAACATGCTTTAAAATCATTTTCATTTCGATGAATTTTAAAGAGTTTTTTAGTGATAAGGCATATGGAAAGGAATTATCCTAGTTTTTTGATGAACCTAAAATTGTTTGGTTTTTGATTATTCAAAAGCCTGCTTCCATTCACTGAACGGTAGGGTTAGGAATATTGGGATGGTTACTTGATAATCCTAATGAGGCAATAATATATGTAGTGTTGCTAGGTTAAGGTAAGTCATGATCGTATCCTAAATCATACCTATATCTTGGACTCCGGGAGTATTATGACAACAAAATTGCTTGTCCATTGATTATCATCCAAATGTTTACTGTCATTCATTGCCATTGTTAGTATCAAACATTAAAAACTTGCCTGGTGTTCTTTTAAATGGAAACAAAATGGTCATGATGCATGTACTAATACTACCTTCATTACTGGTGAGGAAACACAGGCACAGAAGTTTGTGCAGGTTACGTTACTGGGTGGCAGAGTCAGTATCAGTCTGGTTTGCCCTTGTTCTTGACCGCTGAAGAATTCATTGGCCAGTCATGTTCACAGCTCACATTCATAAGGTGATGCTGATTTTTAGGCACTGCTGTTATTAAAATATAATTGAACATCTTAGATTCAGTGTCAGTGATTCGTTTACTAGTAATGTTTATGCAGCATCTATCATGGGGCAGATACTGGTCGGGTACTGGGGCTACAGACTGAAATAAGCAGAATTGTTTCACTTCATGCAGAACAGGGCCATCTGGGACTGGTTGCTCCTGGGAGGCCCCTCAGACCCAGCCTTTCCAACACACTCACTAACAACATCCTGGGCATGGCTGTTTTTGTGACCCTATGAAATGGGGCATCAGGAGTTAGAAGCGGAAAGGACCAAAGTCAATTCAATCAGTCTAGAAAACACGATAGAAGACGTACATAAAACTGATGACATTTTTTGTTCACATTTTCATGTCCTGTTATTTCAGTCCTTTTCATTAGAAAAATTGATCTATCTATTCATCAATCATGTACCTGCCTGCCTACCTACCTACCTACCCACCTACCTACCTATCTGTCTACCTATCTACTTATTTAATTTAAATGGGATTTTACAGTTCTGAGATTGTGTTACCATAACATTTTAATATAGAAGATTCCTAAATGTTACTTGCCCTTATGTATTTCTTTCGTGTCTATTTAATTTTTCCTTTCTTGGCAGCTTGAGGTCACTGAGGCCTCAAATTATGGCTCTTCCATTATGAATTCCAAATTCCATTTCTAATTACCATAATCTGTTAGTTTTGACTTCTCTTTCTCTCTTTTACACACACACACACACACACACACACACACACACAAACACACACACACTTGAGAAGAAGCTGATTTTTTAGATGGAGACAAAAATATAGCACTGTTTCAAATAGAAATTGCCTTTGAGGGATAAGTGTTAAATTATATCACAGGAAGACTTTATAATAAAACTGCAATATTTGGCTAAATTATATTATAAATTATATGTAAGTACTTAGAGGCAATGTTATGTACCTTCTTAAATTTTGTGCCTTCAAATGAAATTGGAGGTTCTTTTTAATCTAAATGTAGTACTTACATGTGTGATAGTGATTATTATACACGTTTGACTAATGAGCTCATTATATTTAAAACAATTTATTTATTTAAAATTTGTGTAGTTGCTTTATGTTGGCATACAGAAATTGGTCCATTAATGTGACAAATCAAAAAAATCAATTTTATGTATTTTGTTTCAAGAACTCTCAGGCTCTCCTGAGATGATATTGATGGGACCTGAACATGTGGACTGAAGTGGATAATTGAGATGATTGCCTGAATTATTCTAGAAAAGTACATTTTAATCAACTGCCTATATATATATTTTTTGATATTTTTACCTGTTTGGCCCAATTATTTGGATAATATTTTCAGTTTTTATACATCAATTCCTATGTACATAAACATGCCAATGCATTTTTTTACATCATGCGGGAACTGTGTTTCAGTATTATTATTAAAATAAATTAATTATCTCAAAGACAAAAGGCAAATATAAAGTGCTTTAAGGATATTTCATGTAATAAGATTATTATTATCTCAAAGCTGAAAGATAAACTCATAGTGCTTGAGCAATATTTTATATGAGCTGATTTTTCTGTATGTTCATTAAAAAAAATTTAAGAGGGGATTATAGGAAGCTGAATCTCTTGTTTCTATTCCCCTCACACTTTCTCTCAGGTCAATGAAAACCATGTCTGTGTGCTGGGGGTAGAAGTGGAGCATGTTTATGGAACCGGGAAGGCCTGCTCACGATAGTGTATCTATCTGGGAGGAAGCACAATATTTGAGGCACTTTTAGGTGATGATAATATACTCTTTCTTGTGGTAGTTTCAAAGGTGTTCACTATTTAGTTATTCATTATATTATATATTTATATGTTGTTTACTTTTATCTTAATGCATTATATTCCATACTTTAAAGAAACAAAGCAAGCATGCAATCTTATTAAAAGACATAAAACAAAAATCAGACAAATTGAGAGATGCTGATGGTGCTAAGTGGGAAAATGACATAAAACTAGCAGTTCTTTTAAACTAATTTAAATATTTAATGCAATTCCAGACAGACTAGCATTGGTTCAAGAATTAGGTAAAATTATTTACAAATTTATATAAAAGAATAAATGTTCTAGAATATTCAGGAAAGGTATGAGAAAGAAGAATATTAAGTATAGATTTGCCTTGTCTGATACTGAAACTTACTACCAAGCCATTGTAATCAAAACAGCATGGCATTAGCACAGGAATAAAAAAGATTAGTTTAACACAATAGGGATTTTATAGACATAAAACCAAGAGCATAAGGACACTTAAAATAATGGAAAAATAATATTACAATTTAATGGAAAAGAATGTTATTTAATGAAAGATGCTGACATAGTTGGTTATCCATCTGGAAGACTTTAAGAAAGCTGGAATTTCAGAGGATCAAAGGTAAAAATCTAATAATAAAACAATAAATTGTGTAACTATTAGCCCAATATTGAGGAAATCTTTCTAAACAAAATAGGAAACTCAGAAAAGATCAATGTATTTGAGAAGGAAAAGTGAAAAATTTGAATGACGACCATATGAAGGTCAAAGGCAAACTATTTTCTGGTGAAAATTACTTGTATTAATACAATTATCTATAATAGTCTGATGATCAATATTTCTTATATGCAAAGGACTTGTAAAATAAATAAAATAAAAATAATAATATTTAAAAAATGGGTGGAGAATATGTATATGCATAGCAATCTGTAAATAATTTTCCAAAAATTGTTCACCATATTGGAAATCACGTCACTATTTATGGTACTGAATTTATAAACATAAGACATTTGCATTTATTTATAATGATTGATCCATTTTCTTTGTTTATCTTTGAGGTATAATTGATATATAACATTGTCTTAGTTTCAGGTGTACAACATGGTGATTCCATATTTGTATACATTGTGAAATGATCATCACAATAAGTCTAATCATCATCAACACATATTGTTACAGAAATTTTTTTCTTTGTTTACCTTGAGATAAGGAGTTTTAAGATTCATTCTCTTAGCAACTTTCAAATGCGCAATACAGTATTAACTACAGTTACCATGATATATATTACATCCCCTTGATTTATTTATAACTGGAAGTTTGTAACTTTTGACTACCTTCATCCATTTTGTCCCCCCAACCCCCACCCCTGTGGCAACCACCAATCCATTCTCTGTATATATGAACTTCTGTTGTTGTTGTTGTTGTTGTTTTTGATTAGTTTTATTTTTTAGATTCCACATGTAAATGAAATCTACATATGGTATTTATCTTTCTGTGTCTAACTTATTTCACTTAGCATAACACCTTCAAGGTCCATCCATCCATGTTGTCACACATGGCAAGATTTCATTCTTTTTTTTAAATTTTTTTTTATGCTGAGTAGATTCCATTGTGTGTGTGTGTACCACATCTTCTTTATCCATTCATGCATCGATGGACACTTAGGTTGTTTGCATATCGTGACTGTTGTAAATAATGCATAAATGAACATGGGAATGCATATATCTTTTATGTATCTTTTCAAATTAGTGTGCTAATTTTCTTTGGAAATACCCAGAAGAGAGATTGCTGGGTTATATGGTAGTTCTGTTTTTAATTTTTTGAGGAACCTTCGTACTGTTTTCCATATTGGCCACACCAATACACATTCCCTCCAACAGTGCATGAGGGTTTCCTTTTCTCCACATCCATGCCAATACTTGTTATTTCTTTTCTTTTTGATGATAGCCATTCTAACAGGTGTGAGGTAATATCTCATTGAGGTTTTGATTTGCATTTCCCCAATGATTAGTGATGTTGAGTATCTTTTCATGTGTATGTTGGCCATCTGTATGTCCTCTTTGGAAAAATGTCTATTCAGTTCCTCAGTCCATTAATTTTTTCGTTATTTTCAGGTGTACAAAACAATGCAATAGTTAGATATTTCACCCCTCACAAAGTGATAACTCCCCTCCCCCCATCTATTGCTCCTCTGACATCGTATATCCCTATTATAATTCCATTGACTATATTGTCCATGCTATACTCCATATCCCATGATTACATATATATATGTGTATGTGTATATAGAGGAACGAATTAGACATAAAGTGGTAACTACAATATTGCCATGGGGATATGTGTATGTGTATATATATGTAGTCATGGGATATGGAGTATAGCATAGACAATACAGTCAATGGAATTATAATAGGGATATACGATGTTCCCCTTCTCCCTTATTCCCAGCCACCTCCCTCCTAGCAACCATCAGTGTTTATATCTCCGAGACTATTTCTGTTTACTTTGCTCATTTATTCAGTTAAGATTCCACATATAAGTGAGATAACTTTTCCCACAACTGAACAGTTATTGACATGCTTACTCTGACAATATGTTTTTTCCTAATAAAGCAGTGAAATCGTCAAAATTAAGTTTTAGAAGGAAAAAGTTTTAGAAGAAAACATGTTCATAAAGTTGGAAGATATGTATGATATTTCATTCATCAGAGGGTGAAATGTAGTCCTTGGGATGTTTAAAAAAATCTTCTAATCAGAAGGATGAGCACTGTGTTTCTTATGAAATAGCTCAAAGCATTGCAAAATGCTATAATTGATACAATATAAGGGGAAGATAAACTTTCCATTAAATGACAGAAATCCAAATACTGTAATCTTGTCTATTTCATTTATGAGTGGTGTTTGAATAACAGTGCCAAGATAGTGAAAAATGTTAAAATTTATGTATGTAATGAACTATAGTTAAGTGAGATTTCATCTTGATAATGATATTTTATTGCTGGCATATAAAAGGTCCATAAGGAATGAAATAGTCATAGAGTAAATGTTACTTTCAAAATTACTGATCAAAGCTATAAAGAGTTGTTAATATATAAAATGTTTAAAAGTTACTTCACAGAAAAAAAAAATTCTTTTTTCAACGTCATTGCTTGCACCAGGGACAGCACCTATGATTCCTCACTATATAAATTTTCAGTCGATTTAAAAAACTAGCAACCAATGTTTTAGGAATTCATTGGCTTATACTATGAAACTCTCAATCTAAGGAATCTAACTAAAAGATTCAACAAATTCATGAATTTTATTTTTAATTATATTAAAAATATATGATTAACTCCTTCATTGATAGACTATTTCATATACTGTACACCAATCTCATATGGCCCTCTGAAGTATATTGTTTAAATATTTTAAAATTTGACCTATTTTATATTTTTATTAAATCAATAAGAAAACATAATTGCTATTATTAGTGACATTGTGAAAATAATGTGATAGCTTCTGAATGTGTATGGAAAGCTTCAAGTACATGAGATTAATGTCATTAGTGAAGGGAATTTTGTGATTTATAAATAAACGTGATCAAACAAAGTTGCTTAATAAGAATATTCCAGTCCCATATTTATAACAGTATATTTAACTTGTTTAGGATAGATTTAAAGACTTTGATCTGTAAATATATTATTTCTACTTGGATGTTCTTTAAAAAAGTATAGTAGGTCAGATTTAAAAATCTCCACCTTGGCCTGTCCCGAGTCACTTGGCCGTACAATCATCCTTGCAGTTGCTGAAGCCAATAGCGTTGGAGCCATTCTTGACACCTCTGGTATTTTCAAGCCCCACATCTGATACCAGAGTCAGACCACCTCCACTGCCACCACTCTGTTCCATTGGGATGATGCCAAAAGACTCCTCATTGCTCTCCCTGCTTGTAGGCTTCCTGCCTGACTCCCTTCTCCACACAGGAGCCAAAACTACCTGATTTCTGTGTTAAGTCATGTAAAGCCCATTGCATCTCTCTTCTGTTCAAAAGTCTGCTGTGGTCCCCGGTTTCACCCAGAGGAAAAACTCAAAGCCCTGACGATCCCTATATGAGCCTGTGATTTGGCCCATCAGTGTGAATTCTCTCACCTCCTGTCTTTTCCCTCCTAAAGCTGACTCCACAACAGTCCCACTAGTCCCTTGCTGTTTTTACAGTTGGCCTGATGAACTCTTACGTTAGTGTCATCTATGCTCTAGCTATTGCCTTTGCAGGGGAAAAAATCTTCCTGTATATAAATCTCCAGCTTACACTCTCATCTCCATCAAGTCTTTGGGTAATAAGGCCTATCCAGACCACCTTATTTTATTACAGCAATCTCTTCTCCTCTCTCAATTCCTTTTATAGTTATTTTCCTATGCCTTTATTGCCTTCTTACACGCTATATAGTATCTACTATTAATTACTTACTTTCTGTCTCTCCTTCCTAGAATATAAGCTCCACAGGATGAAGGATCTTTTTCTGTTTTGCTCATTGCAGCCCCTACCAAAAAAGGGGCTGCAATGTATGTAAAACAATATTTGAGTCTTAAGATTTAAATAAAGTATTATTAAGTAAGTGAGATACTGAGACCTTATTGCATTTCATTAATACAGGTTATTTTTAAAGTATTTTATATTATTTTCAGCTTATAATGTTTAATTTTTATAGCACAATAAGAAATTTATGTTGTGAAAATAAGATATGGGCACAATTTGTTTAATAACGGCTTACCTGCTGCTTTTTAATCTTAATCTGGTACAGTCTTCAGAGATTTATCATGTATTCTCTCATTATTGGTTCTTTTTCCAAACCATTCTATGTTCGTCTGTTACCTATTGAAGGATGCAGTCTTCCAAGGTCTTTTTAAGCACTGGGCACTGAATATGTGTGGCTAAATTTCAAGATAAGAATTTGTTTACTGAGATTGTTAATCACTACTCTATGTCATGATGTGTTGGTTTTCTTATTGCTGCATAATAATCCTAGTGGCTTAAAACAACTTACACTTATTATCCCACAGTTTCTGTGGGTCAGGAGTTCAGACAGAGCTTAGATGGGTCCTCTGCTCAGTGTCTCACAAGACTACAATTAAATTGTTGGCCAGGGATATGCTTGCTATCCTGTGAGGCTTGGGACCCTTCCAAGCCCATGCGATTGTTAACAGAATTCATTTTCTTGCAGCTCATAGAACTCCCAGAGACTTGGTTCTTCGAGGCTAGCAGAATCTCTCTGACCTCCATATTATCTTTTGAAGGAATCACCTGATTAAGTCAGGCCCATCCAAGATAATTCCCTTTAATTCAAACCTGAGTGACTAGGGACTTCACATCTGAAAAATTTATTCTATCATATAACATAACATACAGATGGTATCCCATCACCTTTCCCATATGCTGTTGGTTAGAAGCAAATTATAGGTCCCATTCACACTCACAAGGGGGAGACCATACAAGGGTGTGAGTCATTATAGAACTTAGAATTCCACTTACTGTACTTGTCCTCATGTAGGAAAGTAACTGGGTGAAAATCTTGTAAATGGAGATCAGTTGATTTCCAATAATTTGATATTTTCTGTACTTCAGTCATTTGTCTTTCTATGTTGATTTTATCTCTAAGTTGTTTCCCTTTATACAAATAAATAGGATCATGCAATTTATCTTGTACATTTTTTTTTTTTTTTTTTTAAGGAGGGCACAGCTCACAGTGGCCCATGTGGCAACCTTCAAGCCGATGGGCCCATGTGGCCCATCAAACCGGCAACCTTGGTGCCATGAGCACCGCGCTCTAACCAACTGAGCTAACTAGCCACCCTCAATTTATCTTTACATTAGTTTATTCCACGGTTCATCCATCCATTTCATTATGTTTTAATGTTTCCTTTTTTTTTTTTGACAGAATGGCTTTTCTTCTTCTCGTTTTAATTTAAAAATTATTCATTTTAAGTATGTGCAATTATGGTATTATTTAGTATAATCATCCCCAAACTTTTTTTTTTAAATTAAAGTTTATTGGGGTGACAATTAGTTAAGTTACATAGGTTAGTTGAGTTACATAGGGTTCAGGTGTACAACTCTGTAATACATCATCTATATATCACATTGCGTTCACCACCCAGAGTCAGTTCTCCTTCCATCACCATATATTTGATCCTTTTTACCCTCATCTCCCACCCCCCACCCCACTTACCCTCTGGTAACCACTAAACTATTGTCTGTCTATGAGTTTTTGTTCCTTCATTTGTTTGTCTTGTTCCTTTGTTGTTGTCACTTTTATATAACGCACATCAGTGAAATCATATGTTTCTCAACTTTTTCTGTCTGACTTACTTCGCTTAACATAAGAATCTCAAGATCCATCCATGTTGTCACAAAAGGCACTATTTCATCTTTTCTTATGGCAGAACAGTATTCCATTGTGTATACATGCCACAACTTCTTTATCCAATCATCTATTGAAGGACATTTTGGTTGTTTTCATGTCTTGGCCATCATAAATAAAACTGCAGTGAACATCGGAGCACGTATATCTTTACAGATAAATGTTTTCAGATATTTTTGGTAGATACCCAAGACAGGGATTGCTGGGTCATATGGTAATTCTATTCTTAATTTTTTGAGGAACCTCCACACTGCCTTCCATAGTGGCTGCACCAGTCTGCATTCCCACCAACAGTGTATGAGGGTTCCTTTTTCTCCACAGTCTCTCCAGCACTTCTTATTATTTGCCTTGTTGATGATAGCCATTCTGATGGGATGAGGTGATATCTCATTGTGGTTTTTATTTGCATTTCTCTGATGAGTAGTGATGCTGAGCATTGTTTTCATATGTCTATTGGCCATTTGTATGTCCTCTTTGGAAAAATGTATAATCAGGTCCTCTGCCCATTTTTAAATTAGATTGCTTGCTTTGTTTGTTGTTGTTGTTGAGTTTTATGAGTTCCTTATATATTTTGGATATTATTCCCTTATTGGAGGTGTTGTTTGCAAAAATCTTCTCCCATTCGGTTGGTTGCCTCTTTATTTTGTCGATGGTTTCATTTGCTGTGAAGAAGCTTTTAAGTTTGATATAGTCTCATTCATTTATTTTAGCTTTTACTTCCCTTGCCTTTGAGGTCAAATTCATAAAATCCTCTTTGAACCCAAGGTCC
Source organism: Rhinolophus ferrumequinum (assembly GCF_004115265.2). Lineage (NCBI taxonomy): Eukaryota > Metazoa > Chordata > Mammalia > Chiroptera > Rhinolophidae > Rhinolophus > Rhinolophus ferrumequinum. The sequence continues at coordinate 8,048,181 of NC_046301.1, read as the reverse complement.
ATAATTTTAATACCTATGTTTTCTTCTATGCAGCTTACTGTTTCAGGTCTTATGTTTAGGTATTTGATCCATTTTGAATTAATTTTGGTACACAGTGACAGATAGCAGTCTAGTTTCATTCTTTTGCATGTGGCTTTCCAATTCTCCCAGCACCATTTATGGAAGAGGCTCTCTTTTCTCCATTGTATATGTTTTGCTTCTTTGTCAAAAATTATCTGTCCATATTTATGTGGGTTTATTTCTGGGTTCTCAATTCTATTCAATTCTATTGGTCAATTCTATTGGTCTGTGTTTTTCTGCCAATACCATACTGTTTTGATAATTGTTACCCTGTAGTACAAGCTGAAATCAGGGAGTGTGATACCTCCAGCATTGTTCCTTTTTCTTATGATTGCTTTGGCTATTCAGGGTCTTTTGTGGTTCCATACAAATCTGAGATTTTTGTTTTATTTCTTTAAAAAATGCCACTGGGATTTTGATGGGAATTGCATTAAATCTATACATTGCTTTGGGTAATATGTCCATTTTAACTATGTTGATTCTTCCAATCCATGAACACAGAATGTCTTTCCATTTCTTTGTATCTTCTTCAATTTCTCTTAAGAATGTCTTATAGTTTTCAGTATATAGATCTTTTACACCAACATATATTTTTTATGTTGATATACAAAAGTTATTTATTAGAAATACTTTTATTTCCTTTTTTATATTGCAATTTGAAATTATATATGTAAATTGTTGATATTAGCTATGACTTTAGCTTCAAAATGGCAAAAAAATCATTACATTTAATTTCAGGATGGTGAAGAATGCATTACTAAATATTTCTAATAACAAGTAGACATACAGGTAAGTTTTAAAATTGTTTAGGTAGTAATTTAAATGAGGCATTTGGACAAAATGGAACCAAAGATTCTATACTAAAACACACTATTATATATAATTATAAGCTGAAATAAGATTGAAAAAACTTTAAAAGAATGGGAATGAAGGAAAACACATAGTAAACCATTTACAATCAGGACCAAAATTATGTATTTGGGCTGGAACAAAACTGAGAGGCCAGTCTGAATTCCTGATTAAAATCTGAATTTTATGTGTGTGCTTAATATGCATATTGTGTTGCTGTTTCAATGATCATTCTCATTAACAATATTAATCCAATCAAGAAAGACATAAAGTGCCACTGAGGTTTAAATGTACAAGTCAGAGGAACAAGTCAGAGACTGAGTGGACTATTGGTCACCTGTTCCCTTCTGCAGCCATGAGAATGTACCTCACCTCCTACTGCAGAGTGTGTAATTGACAGAGGCCCTCAGTGGCCCTGCTCTGAAACTCATCAAGGCATTTTCAGAGGCCGTGCTTCCCTGGGCTACTTGTGGTCTCTGACAGCACAGCAGGCCGGTTCCTGGCACACACAGGACTCTCCTGATGGGCGACTGTACCTTGGACTCCCTGACAGTTTGTTAAAGCTTCTTCTAACTGAAAGGCGATCTGGATGCTTTCATCCAGTTGCTTTTGTGTCTCTTTCACATGAGGTTAGGCTTGTATCAGGTCTTGGTTTCTCTCCCAGCCTCTCCTGGCTCCCCCCCATTTCCTCACAAACACATTTTTCTTAACAAAATTCCTGTATGTTTAGTATCATCTTGGATCACTTCTAGAAGGATCTGGACTGATATTTCCCGTATTTCAATGAAATTCAGCAGATTAAAATTCTCATAAAAGTCTAACACAAATAGGATTTTTTAAGTATTTTTGATTTCTTTGACCTTTAAAGTAATTATTTCAGGTGGTAATTTTAAGTCTTTGTTCATTGTCCAAAGGAATCCCTGAGATAGCAGATATCACTCATGATGGCCTGTGTCAGCTCAGCATAGTAGATTCTATCTTATGCCTTTTCTAAAAATAGGGGTCAATGCCTTTTTTTGTTAACTACTAAGACCATTACCACCATTCATTACATACACTGCAGTTTACCTTGTTTAAGTTACATTGAAGGTATTAGGAGGCTTCTTTGATGATTGCTCTGAAATAGATGATTGGGCTACAAGACGTCATTATTTTCCTTAAAGCAATGCAGGTTAGCACTGTCTCTGATGGGATACTCGGAACCACCAATGTGGATTTAGTTAGAAACAAAAGCATTGGGAAAGGTAGATTTATTTACAAATAAAAATAATTTCTCTTCAGCTGGGAAATTAAAACAATTTTCATTTTATTAATCTGCTTAGAGTTCTCAGGAGAATTTCAGACATATTTAAGAAATAAAATCCCCTGTTCTAATAATTTTTTTCATGATTGACAGTTATATTTTCCCCAATTGTCAGTGGAATATCCTCATTTTTTTCTTTTTCTCAGATTAATACATGTATCAAAAATACAGTGATGATTCTAAGTGAGAGGGCAAATGGGTATTTGAGAGCATGCAAAGTTAGGACAGTCCTTAGAGATCCATTAGGTTCAAGAAAGAAAATGACCATTGATCAGAAAGAATTCAGGAAGTCACTTTTACTTCTGTAGTAATCTAACGTCAACTCCTCAATCTATTGTCAGGGAATCCAAAACAGCAAACTCAGACATCTACCATATAGTGTAAAAGAGAAAATGGCTTTACTTCCTAACACTTAGCAGCTGAGCACTGAAACTTCTCTAAGCACTGAGAGACAGTTACAGGGAGTAAGACTGTTTCAGGTCCACGTGTCAGCACTGTAGTTATGTTATGCTGGAGTAATTGATTTGTTGAGTATTTTTCATATTAATAGCTTATTGATTATGATGAGCAGATTCCTAACTGATCCTATAAAATTGTTCATTAAAGACTATATATTTTAAAACTGAAAGGTTATGCGGTTCTGTAATTTAAAGGCTGCGACCCGTTTGCCGTTGCTCTGTATGCCTCTTCAAGTCCAGGTTCATAGTACTGACATAACACGAGTGCAGCACCAGCACCTGAGAGTCATGCCTCTTTAAACTTTGCCCCGTGGGTACCGGACTTGCCTCACCCTCGTCCTAGCCCTGCTGTCTTCCTCTCTGTTGTGACATTATTTGGCAGGATCAACTTCCTCAAGGTTGGTTTACCCGATAGCAATGCACCTCACTTCCTTGGCTTGGCAAACGCCTCTTCTTTTCATTCACTTGTTTTTATGGTCACACCGTAGATCTTATTACTACCAAAAACTACAGCACTTCTAAAACATAGATGTCAGCCATCCCATTTTTTAATTAACTCTACTAACTTCACAGCTCCCTCTCCCTAGTACCCTCACTGGACGAATTCTTAAGCCTAACTGAGAAATGTCATGTTACTGTCCGCATCATGCAGTCTCTCATCTGCTCATTTTCCTTTACCATGTTTAGAGCCTCTCACTAAAATCGTTCCCTTGCATGCATCTATATTTCCCCATCATGTAAATTTATCAAACCCTGTATCCTGGTAAAACTCAGGTCTTCCGTTCCACACCTGTAACTAACAGATGGATATATTGAAAAAACCAACCAACCAATCAACCAACCAACCAGGCAGCCAACCAACAGAAAACTCAGTGGGCTGGTCTCATTTTTCACAGATTTCAGGCTTTCCCACACCTCTGTCCAGTTGTTCAACTACGTATCCCTTGTCAAATTTTCTCTTATGCTTCAACATCTATTTGACTGTGTCTCCTTCTTCTCAACCTTCAACACTCATTTCTTATTCTTCACTCTCAGTTAATAAAGCAATCAGAACACATACCTCATCTTAATTTATTACCCTCTAATTTATTAATTCTCCTATATCTGTTGTGCTCATATTCTCTGTCTTCCGATATGATGGATGAACTACCTCAGAATCTAGTTAAGACCAATCTTTGTTGGATCCCCATATGCTTACCTTACGAATTTTACTCCTGAATTATCTCTTCTCTGTTGTGCCTCATCAATTTCTCCTTTTTACTGAATCAATCCCAGTAGCATACCAATATGTCATAATAATTCTGACCTTAAAATCACAGAAACCTGTCCATGACATCTGCATCCAGCTGTTTCATATTTCTCTCCTTCCTTTTAGAACAGAACTTGAAAAGTTTTGTATTTGTACCAATTTTCTATGTGTACTCAGTTCAGGGAAACAGAACGAGTATTATGGAATAAGGGATTGATTATAGGAATTTTGGAGGGAGAAACTGGAAAATAAGGCTACAAAATGGGGAGTCACAGGATCGTAGAGAAATCACAAATCACTCTCTTGAAACATTGGTGTAGGTGAACAAGTCAGACTTCTGGAAATCCAGGCACGTCCAGCTATTAGAGTGGGGCCATGGAGCAGAGCTAACAGAGAAGTCTGCAGAAGACCGTTGCCTCTCGAGCTGGTGGTGGGCCCGGGATTGCTGTTGGCCAGCAGGCCTGGCAGTCGGGAAGAAGAGCTACCAGAGAATGAGAGGGGAGTGAGGGCAAGCTGGTACAGGTTGCCAGATTCTGTGTTTGTTTCTCACTACATCTAACTCTGACAACTCTCAGAGAGTAACGGCTACTGCTTCATTCTGCATGCACATTTCTCTTTTGTCCAGCTCTCATCCAGAACCATACAGGAAATGGGTTTTGTAAAAACACAGTTCCAGCATACTCAGATCACTACCGTACAAAAGCACCACAACATTCATTGTATCAACTTGTGCTGCTTTAATTCATTCATTTTAAGATTTCACCCCCGTCAGCACTTGTAAAATTTACCTGTGCACTCATATCACTAAATTCAATGATAATTTCTCAAACATTGTATTAATGAAACTTCAGATATATTTGATGCGGCTCTTGAAATAATTGCTTCTCTTATTTCAGAGACATACAGTCTCCTATGTTTCTCCTTTCCTCATGGGCTAGAACTTTCCATTTTCCTTTGTGGGCTCCTTTTCCTCTCCCTGACCTCTATATGTGAGAGTACCCTAGAACTTGCTTAGTCCTCACCTTCCTGTCTACCTGCTATCACTACAGATGGTCTGACCGATCTCCATTATTTGAATATCATGTACAGCTTGGTGACACACGTATTTATATCATTACCCCCAACCTCTCCCATAAACTCCCGATTTGTACATATAGTTTCCTACTTGACCCCTTAACCCAGTGTCAAGAGGCATCTTAAACATAACATGTCCAACAAAGAATTCTTTATCACCTTCCTTAAATTTGATATTCCCCGAAATGTTCCCCAGGATTAAAGGGCACCATTATTTATCCAGTTGTTAAGACCAAAAATCTCAAAGTCATGTTTAGATCCTCTCCTCCCCTTACTTTCTATATCCAGTCGTTCCAGCTTTACTTTAAAAATATTCCCCTTAATTTGATAATTTCTTGCTACTTCTCTTCTACTACCCTACTGTATATACCACAGTATATATACCCAGTACCCGATGCACGTAACAGCCTCCGGAATGTTTTCTTCTTTGCTCTCTTGCCCTTTTTGGTCTTTTTTTCTTAGAGAGTCAGAAAGTACTTTCAAAAATGTAGATGGATTCCCATTCACGGTGGGTTCCCATCACACTTACTCCATTTGCAAGAGTACATGATCTAACGTACCCTGCCATTTTCCTACCTTTCACAGGGACAGGGTTTCCACTACTCTCTCCTTTGCATTCTCGGCCCTCGCCATCCTGAGCTACTTGTTGCTCCTCAAACATATCAAGGTCATGATTACATTTTGGTTTTGATCTCTTTTGAACTTTTATACTCACAGAATCCATCCTTCTTGAAACTTTTTCTTTCTTTGGATCCTGGGATGCCATTTCTTCTAGTTGCCACCTATCTTTTTGGCCACTCTTTAAAAGTTTCTTCTGATCCTTTAGGTATGTCTGTCGTGGGCCAAGTATAGAAGATGCATGCTGAAGTCGGGTCTATCTAGAACAAGGTAGACCCTTTCTTAGTCCGGGAGACATTACTTTGATAAGGTCACGTTGGATTGTGTGAGAAAAGGCACAAAAATAAAAGAGCTTTAAGAGCTATTTTAATATAATAAATGCTCTCTCCCATTTATATTGGTTTAGTTGAGACTAGTTAGGGTGGAAATAATACAGTGTCATCTCAACTCTAGAAATCATGAGAAATTGTGTGTGACCTACTAAATTTCTATTCCAGAATTATTCGTGATAGATAAAATATGGTCCAAGAAATGTACCTTAGGGCTTTTATGATCTTCTTATCTACATCAGTGTCCCATGTGCCTGGCAAGTTCTCTTGTTGTCCTTTCTCAATAACAGTTATCGTCACTACTGCAAGCTTTCAAAGGCTGTACAATTTGGTAAAATAGTTCAACCTAAGATATTGCAGACTGAATGATGGTTAAGTTGTTTACATTAACCCAACCAGGCAAAAGTCTTAAATTTTGTCATATAATTTCAGGGCTTAGCATCAAGGTAGCATAGCAGCAAGGAGGGAATGATGTGAAGATTTCATTTAAATGATTGATAGAAGTGGTAAATAAAATTTTTTATTATAGAAATTTATGAGTCTAACGTTGATTCTTTTTATTATTATTATTTTTTCTTTTATTTAGGTTCCCAGAACCAAGAGGATTATGGCATTTGGCTAGTTTATGGAAATGAACTTGACTTTCCAATTAGAAAAGCAGAATCTCTCTATATTAGCAGTAGCAGTCTTGGCCCTTAAATACTCAGGTATAAATGAGATTAAGTTGTTCTCAGAGAACACTGGTAAATACTGTTTCTCATAAAGAAAGCTAATGTGTTTTAAAAGATGAAATACGACTCATATGCTTTGGGAAGATGGTTTCAAGTCTTACAAGTTCATTCAATAGACTCTATCACAATGTGAACTGTCAGCAATTATATTCCAAATACAGCCGAGTTCTTATCTCTGAAAGTACATGTGCTGCAGCATTTTCCCAGCCACTGTGACAGCAGAGGCAGCAAAGTCTCTTACAAACTCTCCACTCATTCAGGAAAGGAGGGTGTACATATTGGCTTCCTAAACTCAAGTTGTTTCTGCATCAGATTCCCTCTTTGCAAATGAGTAGTATATTTTTCTGCTGCGGTCTTGTGGTCTAATATTAATACATTTTCACAATGGAAACCCGGTGGATTTTAGATCATTTTCCTAGGTTTGTATCCCAAGGGATATCTAACCTATGTTGCTTGTTTTAATTAAATTACCACATTTTCCATATGATTAAATGCCAGAATAATGAAGACTTATGGGACTAAATTTTAATGCACCATACATTAATAGGAGCAATGAAGGGACACATATGATTTTACTTTAAGTAAAACCTTTCAGTAGCAAATATTTCACCTCTTGCCTTTTTTTTTCTGGAGCAAATGAGAGTTTTAGCACTGCAGAGCAGCAGCCACTGGAGCCTCCTGCAGTGGCCCTCAATGAAAGGGAAAGCGCATCTCTGAGATTTTTTTTTCAGACCTTGGAATATGAAAGGAGATTCTGGGTATGGGCCAGTGTTTTTGGAGTAACGATATTGGCTGACTCCTATTCCTATTGGAATAGGACCACTTACCATTTTTCCCCCCACATGTCAGGTATACTTTACATCAGCTATGTAGACCTATCAACCCATCAATATTGATAGTCGTGGGGTATCTAATAGGAAAATTGTGTACAACCACTTGAAATTTCAACGCAGAAGAGTTTGTACAATCCTTTTCCCTTTTTTGGTATCATCATGATAGCCTCAATGTCAAAAATAATTAGGCAAAACAGGAAAAGAATATATTTTGATTTTTACTTCAGAAACATTCCCTAAACTATGCTTATTAAACTAAACATAAACCCTCTGAAACTAGTAAACGTTGTGCATACTTTTGCCAGAAGTTTTTACATTTAGTTACCTCTGAAATCAGTTAGCTATTTTGTTTTTTATTTCACTGTTACATGATAATTCTAATCTAACATTATATATTTTGTTACCATAACCTAAATTCAATTGAGTAGGCTATGAGAAGGACTGTAAACAGATTGGCAGAGTGTTGTTTCCTTAAGCTGCACTTAGAAAGAAAAAAAGAAATTCTAGCATCTTTGAAGAGTTCTATCTATGTTTTTGTTGTTGTTCCTTGTTTATTTTACTTTAGAATTTTCTGAGGAAAAAGCATAGAAAAAGAAAAAAAAAACAGGAAGATACTTTTTGTATTTTTGTTGGTAACTGAGAGCATAGAAGAGAGAAATGGTGTAGATTTGGGGGTGTTCACATCATGGTTGCCGGCTGTATAGGTTGGGCATCAGTTTTTTCATCTGTATAATGTGGTTATCAGTTTGTACCTTAACGGATTATTCTGATTAAATGAAATGCTGCTTTTCAAGGATCCTGTAAGTGCCATGTAGTAAATGCTCAATAAATGTAAGTTCCTCTTTCCTTCCTCTCTCCATCTGGAAAATCTACCCTATGTGAGTGAAAGAAAAAGAAAATAAAATTCTTTTTTTCCCTCTCCCCTTTTATAGCCATAAAGTATTTAAGGAAAATACTGCACTAGATTCTGAGATGGATAAAACACATGCATTTGGTTTATTAACTTTCTAGTTAAGAGATTTATTCCCTAGCTCGTTTAAATATTTTGAGAAACATACTGTTACATTTAAACATGAAATCTGTCTCCCCTACACTTCATGAAGCTTTTCCAGTTTCCTGTCTTCAAGTTAGGAAATGATGAGGTTGAAAGCATTCTGGCCTCAAGACACCGGCATTTCTGAGCCGACCACGAAAGTTCATTCAACTTCTCATAAATGCCTCAAGACCTTCAAATGCAAAACATTTGGGCAATAGACTTAGTCAAGAGACCTGATACCAGCCTCTTTCGTTGTGCCATTTATCGGACCCTGATTTGTAGAATACAAAGCTTCAGAGCTGGCCTTTTCTTCTCAGCTGCTGCATACCATTCAGAATATCTCATTTCCTGACGTTTGTATTTATTCCTTTCTGCCCATGATTCACTCCTTATTCTGCCCAGCTTCTTACCCAGCTTCACATCGTCACAGCTGTTTGGCCTGTGGTTTTTCTCCTCCTTTAAGACATTTTCAGAATTTAGATTTGTGGAAAGGAAATATAAGGTCGGACTCATTTAGGGAAACTTCAATTTATATTTTTGACAAATATTTGCCCCAAATAATATCAGTGGAGTACCATTATCTTAGTGTGTCTCTGGTTGGTAATAGTCTCAGCCTTGACCTCTCAGTATAAATAAATAGGATCTCATAGTTTGTAACCATGGAGAAGGCAAGAGTTTACAAACATTTATACACAGTTATAAAGCTTCCCTGGAGGAAAATGGATGCAACTGAAGGGAAGATAAATTATCTTTAAAGATGTTTCTCAGATTGGATTGTTCTTAATAAATAACTTCGTTCTACACAATTTTTTTTTCTTGGAGCCAAATTCTGCCTTTGGTGTGTTGGCCTGTTCTGTTTGCACACAGAGGGAGGTCCACATGGGAGAGCATGCTGTTGCATCAACTTTAAAGAATTTAGAAAAAGTGGGAACGTGTATTGTTGCTGTGAAGCTTTCTTCATTTCAATCAATGAGTAGTTATTGAGCTCCTACTATGTGATCACCACTGGGTAGGAGCTTATTAGGGAAACAGACACGTGGAAAAATTAGGCAGTGTCACAGAATAGCAGATTTCAAGGTACCAAATGACAACACATTACTGTAGAGCAGTGGTGCTCACCTGGGGTGATTTGCCCGCTAGAGGCTGTTGGCAATGTCTAGAGACTGTTTTGATTGTCACAGGTGGTAGGTGGCGGGGACTCCCAGCATCTAGTGGGGGCAGCCTTCGTAGGATGTTGAGTAGCATTATACAACTGCACACAACAAAGGATCATTGCCAAGGTTGAAAAACCCTGCTGTAGAAACGTCCATCAGGTGGAAGAGGCCTTCTTTTTGCAAAATTCTGTCAGAATAGGATACTATAAATAACCCTCAAAAATGCTTTTCTTTTCTTTGAAGAAGCTGGAAGTTATCTGTTGGTTATATCCTGTTCCTCAGGAGTTGAAGTGGCTTCTAGTCCTTAGCCGGGTACCAAAGTGGTACTTCTTGTGGCTTCTGAGTGCCAGCATTTTTCTGGAAAATGTTTCTTGAGTTTTGGCTTAACCTTTCCCTCCCGTGGGCTCAGATAGGAGTCCGGGAGACTTGGTGAGGTAAACAATATCCATGACACACAAAATTCTGTCTTTTCCCAAAGTTTCCTCTACTCATTCCAAAACCAGCACCTAAATTCTCTCCCAGCAGGTGTCTCCATCAATCCATCAGACCTGCCAAGACGTGCTTGAATGCTACTAGAGGATAAAGTTAAGGCTAAAGCTGGGATCCCGGCTGCTTACTTCTATGCTTTGTAATCAAAAAGAGAACACGTAGAATGAGAGAGAAGGACTGGGACATGGAGGGTTGGGGAAGAGAGAGAGAGAAGAGAAGGCAAAAGGGACGGCACTTTTGACATAAGTTTATAACTGTTCTAATGCCCCAGGTACTTGGGAAGGACTTGGGTTTGGCCATGTTGCCTTTCAGCTTTCTTTCACTTCCTCTTCAGAGAAGACTTCCCTAATCTTCATGGAAGTTTAGGGGTCTTCTTATATTCTCCCAGAGTCTCTGCATGTCTCTAACTGAGCATTGATAATCACCTTCCCTAACAAGCTGAAGCAGCAGGAGGGTGAGCCCTGTGGAAGCTCCCTGTTCCCAGGACAGTGCCTACTGCACGACAGACACAAACCCTTGTGGAATGAACAAAGCCAACACCCACAAAAGTGCTCAGGCAAACTTCAAACAAGGAGAATGCGTGTGAAGTTTTCCATTTTCTGGATTTGCTAGGGTTCCAGTTCTGCCTGACACTTTTTCTGGGTGGACATCACACACAATCACAGTTCTGATTCATTTTCTCTCCATCTCCATCTTGCAATCTCTCATTCTAAGTCTGTTTCCAAAATTATTGGGTCTATTTTTATTGATTGTGTGTTTTACCTCTTCATTGAATTGTTGGGTCCAGCATGATAGAGACCGTCTCCTATTTTCGGATTTTATATCCACTAAGTAACTCATCTCCACTAAAACACATGAAAATGTCTGGAGTGGCTGTATGTCAAATCTCTCCCTACTTCAATTGTCTCATGTACTGAATGGTGGGTATTGCTAAGAAGGATGTTCTTTCTTATTCACACAGGAAATGTTTTCTTGCTATTGAATCCTGGCTTCTCATGGCTAGGACATGTGAGGTGGCAGTTACATTTGAGTTTATTCATAAAAAAAATCTATTCTTTGAAATAATTATACTATAGAGTTCAAAAAATAACTTTTTGGTATAAATCCTCAAATAATGCCTAAGTAAATGTATTATGAAAGATGACAACAGCTGGGGTTCAATCTTTGCCTCCCAGTGAAGACTGCAATGAACTAATGATCTTTTTCATTATTTTGAGTAGAAAGACAGAGAAAAATGAAAATGAGGAGAGCTGACAATAAATTAGAAGTTTTAGTAGGGGGGCAAGAACATTATTTTAATGGGAAGTGAAAGAACAATGGGTTAAAACTCAGACATAAGTTAGATGTGAGGGGCATAAGGAGAGATGCAAAAAGTGAGTGACCGTGGAGACTAAATGGCAGGAGGCATAAAGCCTTCAAGATGCATTTGTGTAAAGAAGCTTAGGTTTCTGTTTGTTTTTAACTTTTTAACAGAAAGATGAGTAGTAGGCTCAAAATAGATATATTAAAGGGCAATTATCTCAAGCCTTTAGTTTCATGGCTACTCTGATGGAGAAATGATTTCATGTAGAGAAAGAAATGTTGTTTTTCGTATCAGCCTTGCAATGCTGAATCATATTTGTTTAGGCAAATCTAATTTTTCTCAAATACAGTGGAAAATCCTAAGTGTGGGGTTTTTAAATCTGTTGCTCATGTTCTCATTTTATGATAGGCTTAGTTATCATTAAATAAACTTAGAGATGACTGATCTCTCTCTCTCTCTCTCTCTCTTTCTCTCTCTCTCTCTCTCTCTCTCTATATATATATATATATATATATATATATATATATATATATATATATAAATGTAAGATTTATCATTATTATATCGTGGTTTTTAGGGTGAACATACATCACCTGATTTCAAAAAAAAGTTAAAAAGCACGCACACTGCTTTCCGATGGCTCACGTTAGCTCTTGAATTATGCATTAGTAGACACACTTTCTTTCCCACTGCAGGATTGGGAATTGTGAATTGTATGCCACATACTTACACAGCTTGTGAGGAACAGCTGGAGAGTGGGACGGACTCAGTGGGCAGCACGCTGAGCCAGAACGGACTGGGGTCGCTGCCGTGGAAATGACGAGCACAGTCCAGGCACATGTCCCCTCTGCTCTCACTGCCTCGCTGAGGGGTGCCAGTGCAGTGAAGAGTGCTGAGAGCAAAATGCCAGCTTTGTGACTTAGGAAACAGAGAAGACACCCAGCTTTGGGGGTTAACTACTGTCTACGATAAAGCAGAACAAAGGTGGTTGCTGCTTTGCTTGTACTGAAGTTATGAACAAGAGAGAAATTTGGCATCAATTCAGCAGTGGATAGCACCCTCAAAATACAAGAAAACTCAAAGTCCTGGTTATTTAGATATGGGCCTCATTGGAGAAGAGCTGAGTGACAATATTCAGTATCCATTTGGTCTTCTTCATCGACTGCTCTGTACTGAAGGAAGAGAAATATTGATCCTCACATTTCACTAGTGCTGTAGGATTAGCAGAGTGAGTCTTTTTGTCTCAAACTGTTTTGGAGGAAGCTCTCTCTAAAAGGATAAATTCTGATTGTGGAATCGTGTCTAGTGTTCACATGAAAGAAGATGGGATAGGCCAAAGTATCATCATTAAATACGGTGCACGTAACATACTGGCTCATGTTAATTAGTCTGTAAGTAAAAAGCAAGGAGCTCCAAGTGACTGTGGGAAAGTGACTTGGTGATTTGCTATTGCTGGTCAGTCTCACAAAAGGAGAATTGTCTGTTGTGAGAAAGGAGAGAATGGGAAATCAAAGAATCTGTTAGAATTTGGATATGTGGTAGTAAGAGAGATGAGTACGGGGAAATTGAAAACCTATTGGGATTGATTTCCTGGAAAATATAATTTGAATTTATCTTTGGAATTCCACAGGAGTCTGATGGTGTTTTCGCATGTAAATTCTTCTTTCTTTCCTATGTATTCACATTATTCAGGTGAACAAATTTAAAAACTGGTGAAAAAGGAAAGCATCCACATTTCAGATGCCAAGATTAATTTTCAATACAGCTCACAAAAGTAGGACGCAGAGCAGAATCACAGGAAATTGTGAGCATACTCTGAAAATTCTCTACTTCCTCGATTTTTCTAGGTGCTGCTGCTTCCTTGGTGTGGACACATGTAGCAGTCCTAATTACAAAATAGACATTGAAATTATCCTAACAAATGCAACCATACTAATGGTATAGTCTGATTTCTAGTAAAAGCTTAAATAAGAAGATGGTAGACTCGAATCTCCACACTAAGGATCTGCCAGAGACAACATTTAACTTAATTACACAGGTTTTATTTTTTAGCACAGTTAATGTCCATTTAATGGCTAATGACCAAAATTTAAAGAAAGAAGTAGAGCGCAATTTTGTTTGAGCAAATATGAATATGTTACTATGAAACAAAGGGAAAAGTATTTTACTCTGTCAATTACATTTATTCTACAGCATGCTTTAGGCTCCAAACAGCTTGAAAATAAATGAGTTGCTGAATTCTTCATTAGGTCAAATTATTTATTTCCTACCCTTGCTCCCTTCCTTCTTCTCTCCTTCCCTCCCTCCTCCTCTTTTTTTTTTCCTTTCTTCTTTCCATATTTATTAAGCAGCTAACCAATTCCAGGCATTTGGGTAGGTGCAGTGACATAATGATTTTTAAGGCTATAAGCATGTTTACCCATATGGACATAACACTGATTGAATAATTTTCAGCATATCAGATAGAAACCCCTGACATTTTTAAGTTTTAACGTTATGAGATAAGGTTCTGTTTCACTTGGGGAGAAATCAAGAACCATGTTTCCCTGAAAATAAGACCTAACCAGAAAATAAGCCCTAGCATGATTTTTCAGGATGACATCCCCTGAACATAAGCACTAATGCGTCTTTTGAAGCAAAAATTAATATAAGACCCAGTCTTATTTTCGGGGAAACATGGTATGTGAATACAGGAGGGGAATTCAGGCACAAGTTCCCTCCTTATTTTAACATCTCAAGGATACTTAAGTTTTTTGGATATAACTGAAGAAGTCTGAATATTGATTGCTGTTCAGCCAGTTACAGTGATGGAATCAAGGAACTGGGAGAGACTATTAGAAGATATTAGTTCCATTCCTCGGCAATCATGAAATGTGTAACCTGCTGGAGTAGCTGGTTGAGACAAGGGCAGAATAGTTGTGTGGCTGGTTTCTAGCCCACCTTTGTCTTTTCTAGATGAGCATGATGTAGCTGGTGTTCCACCAGAAATTCTTGGTCTGATGGGACTCTCTCCTTGGCTTACAGATTCACTCACCACTGACAAAGAATTGTGAAGAAGCTAGAAAATTTTCATAATGACTATGAATGAACAAGTCAGTCCCTTTCGATCAATTACACTGAATCCTTTCCTTTTATATGTTCTATAACTATTAGAAGAAACTTTTCTGTTAAGTCAAATAATATAGTATGACAGTCTTGGGTGTAATTTCATAAAAGAGTTTCTTTTTTTAAGGGAGAATTTGTTTGCTGAGGTCATATTGTAAGCTATGGACCAAACAAACTGAATATAAATGATGGAGTTTGCTTTTGAAATCTGTGGAATTCCTGTATTCAAGATACAGTGTCTCTATTCTATGGCTGGTTTTTGTGGCTACCCATTCAGAGGGGCTGTGGGATAATAGGCAGGCTGTTAGGGGATAATTTGGAAAAGCACATCCTGGCTCTTCCACACATTAACCACGACACCATAGAGATCCAAGTCTCTAAGGCTTTGAGTCCGTTTGCTCATCTTTCTTAACTTCTCTATAGATTATGAGGTACAAAAGAGATAATATATATGAAAATATCTTGACGATTGTCAAACATCATAAATGTGTAAGGTGTTATTTTGGTGTAAAAACAAACTATATTCCTGGCTTATTTTTAAATGTACTGATGTATTTCAAAGTGAATCATAAATGCAAAGTTCAGAATTTCCTATTCATAATGGAAATGCAGATACATAGTATGAGATATCCTGAAATTGGTGTTAACAAATACATCTTTCTTCATGATTATAGATACTTCCTGATATGATGAATCCATAGTTGAAATCAGAGTTCTGCATAGATAAGAGTAATATGGCTTGATCTCACTTATACAATAACACTGAGCCCTGGGTTAGAGGGTACAAAGCTTAACATGACATAATACCTGTCATTCAGAATTCAAAATCTAGTGGGGGTCAGCCATATAAGCAAATAATTTGATATAAGCAAAACAAGTGCAAGTTTCAGAGCTAGCACAAAAGACAGTAAGACAATAAAATACACATTTTAAATAAACATTTTCCTGAAGCTTTCTCTAATTAAATAATTTATTTGAACAGTACTAAAATGAAATGACTTAGAAGCTATCAAAGAGTATGTACCATGTTTAATGGCAGAATGCGCACTTTGTATTGAGAATAGAACCCAATGGGCCTAATTCAATGATCTAATAGAGCGTGTTTCAGACATTGCTATGTTTTGGTAACATTGATCAACAATTTTCAACCACACAGAATGCTTGAGACGGATGAGAATAGAAGAAAATGCCTTTTGTTTTTAAACTATTTTACCACTTTTGTGTGAAGACTCTTAACATTTCTTTCTAAAATACCCCTAATTGTGTCTTCCTTTCCTTTCCACCCTCACATCTTTCCTTCTTTCCTTGCAATCTTCAGATACCAAACATTTCTCATTGTTCTTAAAAGTGAAAACAAAGAAAGTTTTTATGTCTCTTTAGCCTAGATTCTGCACTTCTTTTTATATAAGTCTGGACATGTTTAATGGATAAAGAATCACGATTTTTGTCGACAGGCATAATACAGACTCTTCATCTAAAAACAGCAACAACAAACATCTCAACTTGATAACAAGTAATTAAAAACACAACCAACACCACACTTGAGAAGGGGTTGATCTCTGTCCTTGTGAGTTACTGTGGCTTCTCTTTAGGAGACAATAAAAAATTTATGGATGGACTGTCCAGCTTTTAAAGAGATCTGCCTTTAGTTATAAAGGTTTTCTGATACCATGTTTAAGGAACCAGGCGTACACTGCAGAAAGAATAAAGTGGCAGTTGTGAATGTGCTTGAGTAGTGATAAATGACATAAACGTTCTGCTCTTGGCCCCTGTCTATTCTCAGGAACAAAATTGAAGTGAAGTGGATCAGTATAGGCTGGTTCTTTCTTGCTGTACAGTGTGTGTGTGTGTGTATTGGGGGAGGGCGGTTTAGACAATGGGATAATCTAAGGGCTAAAATGAGCCTTTTGAGTCCTGCCCTGTGAAGTTTGTACCAGTTTGGGTGGCTGTGAGGGAGGTTGAGGGTGACTCCTTACTCTGTGGACATTTTCTCCAAGTACTGGCAGAGTGGGCAGTTGGGGCTGTCTGAGCGAGAGTTGGACTGTCCTGGAGTTCATGAACATGTGCATAGTCATGTGGACTGGAGTCTTGCATATTTGTGTCTTTCTAGCCTAGGGTTATGGGAACAATGGGGACATAAGCACATATTCTTGCTCGGGCAAGTAGGATGGCTCCCAGTAGAGAAGGGCTACAAGTCTATGTGTTAAGCTGTAATCAGAGAGAAGAATTATTTATGGATTGAAACTTCAAGGGCAAACAGAGCAGGAAGGGAGCTTCAGAAATCAGGCTTAGTCTCAGCACTAGAGGGAGAAAAGCGAATGCACTAACTAGTTAGGCAAACTGGAGTATCTAACGATGTCTAAATATTTTTTATTTTTTATTTGTTTTTAATAAAAATAAAAACAATATGTTTATTAATAAATTGACATTCCAGTATTAAAACAAGAAATCAGGCTTAGTCTGTGCTATCATGGCTGGCTTAAAGACATGTCTTTCTGAAAGACACATATTGATTTTGAAAGTGAAAGAGATTGACTTAAGCAGGGAGCAGTTATCCAAGCCATGACACATTTCTCTCTGTGATCCATAATTAGAAGAGTAGGTTCAAGATTATCTTATGAGAATAAATAGAATTAACATAGCAGCACCAAAAATAATGCTCTTTATTGAGAGTTTTCATTCTAAGCAACTGAAAGTACTTTGACATCTATTCCCTCCTTCATCTTTATAAAAGAGAAAGGACAAAGTTGAGGCGATTTGGGGAAAAATAATTTAGATTAATGGAAGAGGTGGGAAATCACCTAAATCTAGGTTGATCTGGAGTAAGATGGGCCTAGCCCAAATTAATAGGGAGCAAGCTTTCTTTGTGCTACTTTTGTCCTTCCCATAGTTTGCTTTGCGCTTTCAATATTTCTCCCTCCAAGGCAACCAACCTTCTCCTGCAATTACTTAGATGGCCAGCGAATTCTCATGTGGTTCCTTAACGGCCGACACACTATGTTTGAGAACTTTATAACCTCTCCTTTCCCTGGTCTCATTGTTCTCATTTCTCTGAAACTCCGTGTTTGACTGCGTGAATAAGGTAAAACTTTCTTCCAGATAGTGCCTTGTTATGCAAGAAACATGAGTCCAGTGAAATTTTAAGTACTCTGCTATATTATGCTCTGTGTATAATGCACTTGAGCTACATTATGGCAACAAATCTGCTGATATATATCTCAAATCATACTTCAGTTTACTCTGGTTTAATTGTTCAGATGGTAACAATTGGCTTCAAATGAAGTGTTTTTTGAATTCTGTATAACTCTCATAGTATGTGTGGGCCTGGTACATTTCTTCAGGTGAACTGATGAGAAATGAGAAATGTAGAAGCACCCATTTTACTGCTGTAGGACCACCTTACCCATCTGTATCACATTGTACTGATCAAGTAATTGGTTCCATTCATCATTGAATGAGGTGGCCTTATAAACAATGAATTTATCAGTTTTGGAATAGTTTGTTAATTCCTATTAATGTTTTGTCAGTTTACTGCTTAAAACCATTTTCAGCAACAATATCAGAAAAGATGTACTATGCAAGTCATTCAGTTCTTCTTCATGTTTGTCTCTGTGGTATTGGATGATACCAATGATATAAGGTTCTGATATAATATGAGGGTTACTAGTACCCAGGTTATTCTTACCAAGCCCATTTAAAAGAATAGATGATATGTGCTATATCATACCTGTTGATACTTGTTTGAACATATTTTTGGTATACATAATCTGTGCTTTGTAGGGTACTGATTTATGTGGTTGCATTAAGAAAAGGAGGTTGTTCAGGGCTTAAATGCTCCTGTGGGTTTATTATGCATAAAATCCTGAGATTTAAACATTTTACTGAAGTGGTTCCATGATCATTCAGAGCAGGTTATTCTTGGCTGCCTAAAAAGAAAGTAAAACACATTCTTGGTCTTATTTCTGTCTTTTATTCCCACCTGATGTCATCCTCACATCGTGCAATATCCTCAAACTGGGAGGTTACAACGAAGTCCAAACAAACTTTATTGGGGACTTTCCTTCCTGCAGACATTTCCTAACACAGAATATACTGTAAACATTCTCAGAACTTCCAGACAAGTGACCATCCTAATGTTTGGCCCTCCCTGCAAGCCCTCGGCCTTGGTTTACTACACATGATTGTCAGTCAGAAACCTGCGTTTCCCCAGCAGAACGTTGCATGGCATACTGAAAGACTTCCATTAAAGGAGATTCAAACAGATGAATGCTGATATACTGGGGAAATAAACAGAAGGAAAAATGGCACATTTTCTGGGAGGCAGTCAAAAGCAGTTGGGTTGCTAGGCAGGAAGAAAGCATATAAACAATTTTAGATCCCAAATTCTATTTGAATATCTGAATGAATCCAGTTGAATTTGTGGCAAAAGTGTAAAATAAAAGAAGAAAAATTTAAAAGGAGAAAAGGAATTACTGATGCGTGTCAACCTCCCTCCCTCCAAGTTTCTCTTTCTTTTGGTTTCCAAGTTTTCATTCTCCCAAATCAAACTATATAATCGTTTCAGAGAGTTTGCGTTTGAGATTTGTTTTTGGTCTTTGTGAGTAGCTATAAATTACATAAAAAACAAGATGCAGTTGCGTTTTCAACTATCCAATAAGGATTTAATTTAATTTAATAGGACAGTTATCAAATGTTAATTAAATACTGATAGATTATGAGAAACATATTTACTCTGGTTTACCAACAAGGTACAAAAATATGTTTTGAATCTAAGTTTGGCATTTATCTGGTTTGCAGATTCTTCTGTGCAGAGATATAGTTCTTCAGAGTTAGTATGTTTACGTTACTGAGCTTAAATTGTACGTGACAGTTAAAATATTTGTATTTGCTATCAAGGTTTATAGTTGTGTTGCTGAGATGTACATAGATATGCTTTAGATTAGTGGACACTGAATCTTCCAACATCAATTATACATTTAAAAATCAATTGATCTTTTTTATAGCTACATTTGTGTTTTTGGAATTTGACTGTCTCTAACAGGTAGTTATAAAATGCTGCCTAATAAAATTCTCCTCTTTTATCATTTTTCAATATACTACTTATTAATAAATGATACATTTTAAGAATGTTTTCTTCAAATCAACACTTGTCATCTGTAAGAGCGATTCCATTCTCTCTAATTGAGCTCATTTTCCCTCACCACAGTTATGAATACACTTGATTGAATTCACCTTTTCTTCACTGGAGCCAATGTTCCTCTTCATCTCTCTTTTGTGTGTGTGTGTGATTATAACCTTCTTTTTTCTGTCTCCTCTTCTATCATTTTATCCCTAAAGCCTCCCCTAAGGACTTAAACTCTGGCTTTCCACCAAAGTACATTGTCTGGAGTCAGAGATCTTAAGAGTGCTGAGTTAACTTATCTGCTGAGTTTCTAGGCACTTTATAAAGACTACACAGTAAAACAATGGGAGCCAGTAAAAGTAGAGAGTTGAGGAATGATCTGAGAAATGTGGCCAATATGCACGGCAAATCTGGATCATTTCATCTCTAATTTCCCCCCTCAATAACAGGATTATGTGGGTCTTGACACTTGCATTAAATTTCCACTTCTTTGTGCATTCAGAGATGCAACCCAAGGCAAGAGGTGACTTTGGGTTTTGTTTTTATTAAAGTGAAATATCTGAAATCCTTGACACAGGAGCTCTCATTGTACTTTAAAAAAGGTAGAATGACTTGTGTGCTTAGGAAGAGAACACAAGATGGCAGGGCCACAGCAGAAATAGTGTTGCTATTGTTAGAATCTACCCACAGGGTAGGTCAGAGACACAAACTGCTTTAAGTTCTACATTTTTTTTCATTCAAATTTCACATAATGTATTATTTTCTTTACCAATAACAGATCACGAATCCCACTAAGTCACCATAGATCTTGGTTAAGTTGAAATGCAGAAGGACAGGAAGCAGATACAATTAACATTGTAAATTATTTGGTTGAAGAGTACCGCATTATTTTTCTTAGCTTTTTATGACACAAACATTAGTTTAATTTAAAAAAAAAAAAAAACTTTACAAATAATTCTGTAGCATAAAATATTTTCCATTATCTAGATAAGTTGAACATTCTTTGTCTCTGTTACATTTCAGAGTGTTTTGTTTCTTTGGGAATTATTGGCATTTTCAGTAAGTAATGAGACAGGGCCAAATTCAATGAATTTATCTCTATGTATTCAGCCAAGGGAAATATAGAACAATGATGGATACTTCAAACTTTTGTTGGTACTAAACTGGAATATTCTGGAAAAATGGAAAGTGTTTGTGCTAGTTAAGGTACCAGAACTTATGTAAAATGTAAATACAACAATTTCAGTAACTTAACACAATGGAAGTTTAATTCTTTCTAGTGAAAATTCCCAAACAGACATTCCTGAGTGGCGGGCAGCTTTTGTGAAAGTATTGATTCACTGACCCAGTTTCCCTGTATCTGTTGGTTTGGTAATCTTCAACACCTGATTTCTAAAATTATCACAGAAGGGGGAAGAGCATGGGGATTGCAAATGTTAGGTTGTAAGGGCAAAGCCTGGAAGTGGTGTTATCACCCCTGCTCACGTTCCATTGGCTGGAACTCAGCCGTGTGGCCACATGTCACAGGCTGGGACTCTCTGGTTCGGGAAACACTGTAGTCCCGGGGTGAAATATCTTCCTCTTCCTGCAATCCTCAGCTGTACTCTAAAGGCCTGTCAACTGATTGCATCAGGTCCATCTAGATTATCTAGGATAATCTCCTTACATAAAGTCAACTGATTATAGACATTAATCACATCTACCAAATACCTGTGTAACAATGCCTAGATTAGTGTTAATTGGATAACTGTGGATTGTTGTCTAGACAGGTTGACACACACACAAAATTTAACCATCACAATTTTTATATATGTGTGTACATAATTATAGTATTTGATTATTAATATCTCTCAAAATTGCTTTTCATTTCTTTGTCTTTTGACACTTAGTTTGACTATACAGACACATTTCCAGATGTACTATATTTTGGAAGGCAAAACACTTTTCTTCTTCTCATTTATATATTTAATTAGGAAATAAATAGAATGCAGTGTGACATAAGTAGGATAAGCCCTAGTTTTGAAGTACAGCAGGTTTGTGTTTGAAACCTTGTTCCAGTATTTACTAGTAATTCAGTCGCCTTGGACAGTGTTATTCAGTTTCTTTGAGGACAGCTTCTTATCCTGTTGTACAAGTTAATAATGACTGTATCTGTATATAACATACTATAACAGTCCTTGGTTCAGGGTAGCTGCTCAATAAATGATAGACGTTATTAAAGGAGATATGAGATAGCCCACTGGCAGGGTTGGACTCACTCCTAGAATGCTGGCAATACTCAGAAGCCAGGGAATTCCTGTAACAGTGTCTCCCTACCTTGGGGTGGAAGTAGCTGGGTGCACCATGCCTGTGACAGTGATTCTTTACTAGAAGCATGGTGACCAGAGGCGAAGCAGTGCTCAGGGCCAGTGCCAATGTCATGGAGAGTGGTTTCTCAGGCCGTAAAATTCCTGCCTCAAATCTAGGTCTTTGCCATAAAAATATTAGCTGCTCTCCAAAAACTCCTGAAGAAGAGTATGAATGTCAGAATTTTGTTCATTACATTCATTTTTATCAATTCAGCAAATATTAATATTTACTGAGTTTCTATTGACTTCTTGACATTGTTCTGGATGAGTGTAATAGAAACATTTTGAGACTTGTGGAGATGTAGACTTTAGAGGATAGTTTACAGATTGGAAGGATAGGGCTGATAATTAAGTATTTTAATCAATAATGTCCCTGGTCAGTGAGGGATTGTCTTCTGTCACAATAAAGGCTGCTGTAATAGATTGGGTTTTATTGATGTTAAAAACTCTTTTTTTTTATGCTGAGCAAGAGATACTTTATTTAATCATTGTGACTAGTCTTACAGACCCTCAGAGTCACCTCTATATGCAACCTTTGACCTGGCCTACAACGTTGTCCATTATTTTCACTATCTTTATAATCAATACAATTTGCTATGACCAAATTAACCACAGGGTAATCGACACTTTTTATTAGAGTGATCAAAACAAAGTATTTAACTTCTGTCTGTGTTTCATTATGTTATGACAAAGCCTGTTTATATTTGCACATATACACATACAAATATTTTTTCATAAAATTACATTTATATCTACACATATAAAAATATTATTTCATATACTTACAGATTTTATGGTTGAAACCCAAAAGGTTTTAGTCTATTTTAATGAAGTTTTCTCAGAAAAATTATCTACATATTGTACTTGCACTGGAATCTCAAATACATATTTTGGCAAGATATGCGTATATGAAGACAGTGATGATATACCTCAAGTAGATCAATCAATAATGTATATTCATTGTATAATATTCATAAACCTCAATGAAGTGTTTTCAATAATTAATTTTACTTTAATTAATATAAATATCTCAATAAATTTAATTTAAATGCCTATGTAAGACAAAGTGTTGTGACGATGATCTGGCTGCAACATCTTTCACCCCATTGATCGCCAGGGTTGATTGGGCTTATCTGGTTGGCTGGGCGGGTGTCCGTTCCTCCCTCGCCGCTCCATGTGCATCCCTCCTGGAGCTGCGGGCTCCTCGGAGGAGAGGACCACTCTTTGGTCAAGTACATGAGTAGCTGTGACCCCCTACTAGTAGAATCTCCAAACAAGCTCTCAGGTCCAAAAACTCTTCTAACTTGAGCACGCTGCATTTTTTTCTTAAAACGTCCTGTGAATCCATAAACTTTTCTACATTCTATTTATGTAATCTATTTATTTTCTTACTGGAAAAATACTTTTAAAAAACCCCAGTCAATCTGGTTTCTATTTCTCCTACCTTTGATTGAAAAATGGTAGGAATCAAAGCCATGACCTTTGATTAAAAAAACAATTTCTTGGGGCCAAATTCTAGAAATTTAGGTCCTAAGAAACATCTGAATATGAGCAGTATATGAAAGTGGCCATTACTTGACTGAAGACTCATCTGAGTAGTGATAGTTTTCATACACGCAACAAATTGAAGGTAACTCGTTTTGCTTTCTGTTTGTTGGGGATAATTAATATAGTGTATGAGTTCAGTAGTTGCATTCTCCAAGGTTGGGAAGTACTTTGTGATAATCAATGTCTGTCGAAGGCCATCTATCAACAGCGTGGAGGTGGGCAGAACACCACTTGCCCAAGGGTGTGTGTCTGGCAAACTCTGCTTTGGAATGTTAATAACAATGTGTAATTGCGTGTGCTAGAGGAAAAGTTATTTGAGAACATATACTATTAAATGTTTCAATGCAAAGTTTTGTATTATAGATATGTATCATTTCTTACTTTCCCATTTAAGTGTCACATACTGTTTAATGAAATCTAAATTAATTTTCAAAAAGGCATAACTTATCAGCAAATGCATTTTTAAATGAATTTCATGTTTGGTTTAGGGACTGAATGTGTATTAAATGTCAACTAGAACATGAAACTATATATTTTTTTAGTATTAAAAACAAACCAAAAGAGCAATAATCCTGTAAAGTATTGCACTGGTGTATTTTTATAATTTTGTTATTTGATTATGAATGAAGATTATACATACACTGCAGGAGTGGATACATCTTTTTTCCCAATAGAGGAAAAAGACAATATATTTTCTCTTTTCTTCTTTTTTTTTTCACATTCTAGAGACTTCTAGATGTACTACATAAAAATATTGATCAGATATATGCAAGTTATAAATAAACTGAAGATATTATTTTTGGCTATTTTGGTGCTTTTATAGCAAAGAAAGCTGAGATTTACAGATGTTTACACTGTAGAAGGTCAACGTATGAACCTGACATTTGTGTATAAATCTCAAAGGTGTCTGTCTGTGTGTGTATATGTTATAGAAAGATGTGATAGCTTGATGTCTCCTTCCCCTTTCCTTTCCTTTCCTTTCTTCCCTTCCTTCTATCTTTTTTCTTGGAACAATTAATTTTTTAAAAAAACCGCTGATAGAAATATTTATGACTTCTAATACTTGCATCAGCTTTCTTTCTTTCACAAAATTATAAGTGGTATCCACTTTGGATTTTCAGTGATTGTTTCACCAAACTGGCTTTTGAGCAACAGTAACAATGTGATTTTATTTAAAGAAAGCAATAACAGAAAGCAGATATGAGGAGTGACCTTTGGGCTTGGTCTAGTAAGTTCATCGCGACTCTATGATGGAAGCACGTTTGTGCTAGGATTGCCATTTACTGCGGCTTCTTCCTGACCATTGTAGTTGTGCTCCTCTGGGCCAGACAGCCCCTCATGCTCACCCTCGGCACTGGAGAGACACTTTTTTTCCCTCCCCCATTTATTTTGTAGTTTTTAAGTGCTCAAGTCAATTTGGTTTCTCTTAGTTATAATGATGTTAAAGTTACAAAGTTCATTAGATAGTGTTTTGTAGGGTGTTTAAAGGTGGGTTTAATAAAGGAATCAAAAGCAATAACACCGTAAGTGCAACAGTTTATGGCAGAGGTAACTCAGAAACTGTAAAGTTGTACAGTTTGAGTGATTTGTAAGGTTCTAGGGATTGGAGAGCTGTAGTCAACGGGCCAGTGATTTGCAGTGGTGTGTAATAATGAATGCTATCTAGAAATGATTTTTCTCTACAGCGTTGCTTTTACTGTCAGGAGCAATGTGGGCATTTAGTGCAGGTTTTCAGATACCGTATGGCCCGGATTGATTTTCTGATGCTCAGCATATCCTGAAGTCCTGAGAACTCTCTTGCTGTTAATTTTTATAGTGCACAAACCAAAACTATGCTAAATGCTTTCAGTGTTCCACTCCTAACTTCACATTTTGCAACCAGATGATCCTTATAAATTTGTTTCCCAGAAGATCATAATCCAGTATTGAAAAATATGTATTTTAATATCAGAAGTTTTCTTCATTAGCATCTGTTTTGTAAGGTTCATAATTCCGTAAAATGACATGTTTCAAAGTACGGAGTATTTTTAAATAATTAGGAGTGGGTTAGCCAATTTGGACGTGTGACAAATTCTAGTTCTGAATATTAGGAATGTACTGGTAGGAAGACCAGAAGGAGGGCCTGGGAGAGGGTCTGCTCTGATATTATAGGTAAGAGAAAATCATTTCACCAGAAGGAGCCAAATGAGATATGTAGTGATGCATAAATCAATACACAGCTGTGTAGCAGGCCCCTCGTGTTGGATTCATCAGACTATTGACAAAAAAAAAAAAAAGTTTTGGAAAGTGGGGGAAGGGTTATGGAATAATCAAGAGCAGGTAAAAATCCCATTATAATGGATTCCATGAGACAACTAAATTGTTTTGTAGTGACTGCATACATTGCTGTAAATATTTCCATTCTGCAGGAGGAAGAAAAAGTTTAAGCATAGCTTATCCAAAACAAATTAAGAAGAAAAAAGAAAAAAAAAACAGTTCTTTGAATGCAGAATTAAAAATGGAGTGATGAGTAATATCCTTCTACCATATACTCCTGGCCCAATAATTTGTTTTGTTTTTCTGTTTGGAAAGTTTATAGAGTTTCAGAGAGTTAGGGTGTTGGTATACTTGAAGAAGGAATATATAAAAAAACATCTAATGTAGTATTGTTGAAATAGTAAGTCCACCAAATATTGAATGAATGAATAAAACTTGAAAGATGGTTGCTGCTTGAGGCAGGGCTATGGTGACAGTGTGAACACCATCACCAGGGTCTGGTTCAAGTTCATTACACTCTTCCTTGTCCTTTCCTATAGAAAGAGTGTCCCGAGTGCTGAATCGTCTTCTCTTTCATCAAGGTACCCTGATACTCTTTACAGAAACTTGAAAGTCAAAGGAGCTGGGCTCTTAAGCTCATGTAGGAGGTTGCTAAGTGGTGTAAGGGGTTCACAGTGTGGATCCAGCAAACTCTTCAAGCATATTACTTCTCTCACAGAAACTACAAATTCTTGCATAAAAATTATTTCTGCCCTGATGGTGGGTCACCTGGAACATTGTGGTGGCATGAACAATCAAAATTCTCTTGCATGGACAATCTCTTGAATTTCTTCTTTCTGTTTTAAAACGAGAGCATCACTGTTTCCTGTATGTTCCATGGAATGCTTCTTTGCAGTTATGCCCCTCGACTGTATTGTTCCTATACTAAAGACCATAAAAAATCTTTTATTTTATGACTGCATTGATAAAACAAGAGGTCATTGTCCTCCTAATTGCTGATTATAAAAAACAAACAAACAAACAAACAAACAAACAAACAAACAAACAAACAGAAAACTTTCACCCTGCAATATTTTGAAAATGCCGGATTTTGGAGTCAGAGGCTCAGTATGGGCTATTTTATAGATGAAACAAGGTAGGATTAGCCCAGTTAGTGTCTGAACTGGTCCTAGACCTCAGGCAGCGCCCGTATTTGCTTTTTTATTCTCTCTACAGTTTCACTTTTTCCCTGTTCCCAAATGTAAGATTCTAACCTTGTTCTGCCCTGGGTTCACAGATTCCTTCTTTTAATCATTACTAATTAAGCACTTGTTAAATGCAAGAGATCTGACCAGGCAAAAAATCTAGCTGTTTGATCAAGCCAGTTTGATCATCAGAAGTACTTGAGAAATTGGACTTCTCTGGCCCCACATCAGACGTACTAAAACAATATCTATGTGTGCAGGTCTCCAGGCTTTATATTTTATAGAATATCCCAAGGTTACTAAGAGGATGGGAGCGGACGGGTACTGTTGCTTAAGGAACACATACACAGAGTAGTCTTAGTATTTGGGGCTCTACCTTGATCTCCCCCCACAATGCTGTCCTCCTGTAGTCCTTCTCAAGTCACAGTCCTTCTTTTCTTCTTTCTGTTTTTAATTTAGAGCATCATTGTTCCATACCTTTTCTCCTAGTTGTTTCCATCGTTGGATGCAGATACAAAGTCTTTCCAGAATAATTTCTGTTACTCTCTTGTTCTGCAGAATTATCTATAGAAGTGCGAGATGGTTTTGCAAAACCTGGAAGTGGAAGTTCCTAGGTATAGGCGCAGAGGAGATCCAAGCTGATTGCCCTTGGGGAGGGTATAAAGGAAACAGTCTGTATCTGACAGAATCATTACAAGTAGCCCCTCCCTTTAGCCCATTACTAGCTTGCATACGTACAGGGACCATCGCCCAAAGGAGCTTGTGTATTGTATTACTGTGTTTTTTGGGGATAAGACATAAGAAATGTTTTCTACATTTTTTTTCCTGCCTTGTCTCCTGCTCTTGGGAGACTATGATTTTTAGAACTTAGTGATACAAAAGTGTTAAAAATATTTTGAAAAATGTCTTAAATGTGAATGGTCTCAGTGCCTTACAGTAGCCAATACAGCCAATTGGATTCTAACTTTAAAAGGTTCAAAACCTCTGTAAAAAGAAAAAAAAAAAAGATAATACATTTATTTGATACTCCATAGACAAAAGAATCAGAAAACTAAACCAGTTTTTTAATTTTCTCACCGGTTGGTTGATTTGATATCATGTAGTTACTACTTACAGTTTCTAGTTGTTGATGAGTCAGGAAGTGAAGTTAATTGTATACACATTAGAAGCTTATTTAGGCATCCACTGACTCCAGTTAAATAAGCCCACATCACACTTTTGAATTAAATGTAACTTTATTAATTCTTTATTGTCTTCTAGGTGAAAATATGTAGTTTTGATAAAAATGAAAATAAAGTGTTTTGGAGTTTTTCATTTGCTTAGTGCCTAATAATGGAAAATACATTTTAAAAATAATATAAAAACTACAATGATATTTTAAAAATAATTCTAATAGCAATAATGGAAAGTGGAAAAATTGATTTTTCCATTTACTTGCCACATGTTTTCAAACTGTCAGTACTAAACATTTGAATGTTTAAAAAAAATCTACAGGGTTTTGTTTTGCCAGATATTTTTGAAATTATTGTATATTTTAGAGCCAAGAGGGAAGAGAGATTCAGGCCAGGATGTTAGATATTTGCATGTCCTGTCAAAATAGGTCATCTTTCAAAGGAGTATAGAATATGTAAGCATTTGCTTACTTTGTTGCTACTTATGATGACAGTGTTCTCTGGAGCTAAGATAAATGAGATGTGGAGAACGATCTAGCTCAAGAATTTGAAAACAATCTCCACTTACTTATGGATAGTGTTTTTCTTGGTTGAATCTTGTCTATACTTAAAGACTATCCAATTGATTAGGAAACATGGCATAAACTGATTTTTAAAGTATATTTGTTACAGTCCCAATAATATGCTTACTATATTTTTTGTGCAACCTCTAGACACCTTCTCAGGTGAAATATCTCTAAGTTTAAAGCAATGGGTCCCATTGTTAAGCTAAGAAAAGTACAAAAATATACTAGTTTTCCTGTTTTTCTAGATTTATTGATACTCTGTAGCGTATTTATTATAGTTTTTTACACCAATTTTCTTGCTTACTTTTTGTTATATATAAAATTTATGAACCCCATATTAAGCAAATGATAGATGTCTACTAGTGAGACAAATTTAGGGAAAAATCAAGACATATTAAGTCACTTCATGTTTTATTAATAATATAGGAGTTCCAAGTCAGACCTGGAAAAATTTAAATGGAAAAATGGAAAACGTTACATTGCAAAGAAATGTTGATTAAACATGATGGCAAAAAGCAGGATGATTTCATATACTTGATGTATTATGAAATATATGAAAAAAATTACATGAAGTCAAAAAGATTGTTTTACGTGTTGCAAAGTGAAGTTTTACTGAGTTTATTCTGACTCCATACACAGCATTGTTTGTGCTAGCTTGATTTCATATTCTTTTTTCTTTTTTTGTGTGTTTTGAATAATGAATAATTTTGTTGTGTAAAATGAGGGCCAGTGAAATTATAATGTGGACATTGAATTATCACCTTATAGGTTAATTTTAAAACACTTTTTTCAAAGTATTTTAGCAATTGTTGCTAGAGAGAAGTTACTGCCTCATAAATCCTTTCAAAAATTCTAATTATTATTCATTTGTACATTTAAAACAAGCACATACGCCCAAACAAAACCAAAATCCCAATACTGCTGTTTTAAATGCATAATAGCTAAAACATGTTATTTTTAGAGCTGAAGATTTAATTAAATTCAGCAAATATTTTTTAGCACCTCACCTACAGCCTCTCTCATAATCTCTCAATTATGCCTAATGCATAATTGGTACTCGATTGACACTCGATATTTCGGAGTGAGTGAACAGATGGAAGCATTTTGTTAGCCGAAACAAGTTGTGTATAAAGATATGTAAGCATTACTTATTCTCAAGGTTCTTGCTACCAGCTATGGATTCAAATAAGTAAAGACAGAAAAGAAGGCCTTTCAGGGGGAAAGAAGTGGATGTGGAAGAGGAAGGATCTGAGAAAGCTCAGGAAGTGCTTGGGCACAGTGTGTGGCCCTGTGTGCTTTGTGTTCAGTGCTCTGGGGCAGAATGAGAACTAAACCTGGAGGAGTGAGTTGACTCCTCATTTTAGAGAGATTTTTTCACCCAGACTAAATTTGTGCTTGAATGGTTTAGAAGTGGACACATTTTGGAAATGTTTTGATTGGAGAGATGGCATGGAATTAGGAAGGCAATTGTATGACAATGTTTACCAGGTCACCTGCAGGCCTGAAAAAGGGAGGCTGCCAGAAGTGGTACAGCCAAGAGGCAAACCAGGCCATTTGGCTACAATCTGTGCTATGTTTCTCAAATTATTATTATTATTTTCTGAATTTTCATAGGCTAGCTTTCCAATGTTTATTGGCAACTCTAGAACATTTCTTAGCTTATCCATATCATAATATCTTTCCTATCTTTCTTAGGTAGGATATTTAGCTATAACGAGCTTCTCAAAATACCGCCTTAGTTAAGATCATGGGTGTGTGCGAGAGTGTGTAGTACGTCTGCTGTTTCTGTTCATCCTGGGTATCATTAAAAACTCCAAGTATATGAGGCCACAATCAGAAAAGAGAAAAGTATGTATGACTAGCAACCTTCGGTGTTTCCTCTATGTCTCTGAGACTGTTTCTGAGTAGTTTATTCATTTATTCTTTTCTTTAGATTCCACATTAAAAAAAAAAAGTATGTATGACTGCCCTTAAGGTAAATTATCCTATTTATCATACTCAGGTTCGACTAATAAGACTTTTGGAACATGAATTGTTCTCCCGGTACTTTCATTTACTAGCGATAATTACCTTTTTTTAGTGTGTAATACGCAGTCATTGTGCTAAGTCATCACATCCTCCTTAAGGATTGAAATTCTGTGATTCATATGTTACCTGACTCATCCTTAGAAGAAGAAATTGAGGTTTAGAGACATTAAGTCATGTTTGCATGTCAGGCAGCTAATAAGTGATACAGCAAGTACCCAAATTGGTCTGCTTCAAATGTTACTCTTTCATCATTTACCATAACTGAATCCTTGCAGACTTAGCTTATGCAGTCTATATTATTCCTATCCGTTTTTAGATTAGGGAACAGACTTATTCATCTACATAGAAAATGGCTACGCTAAGATTTAAACATAGAGTTCCCAACTCCAAATTTTACGACCTGCATGTTCTATCAACTTCCTTATCAAGTTTAAGACTAAGAAAGAAAGTAAAATGCAAATAATTTTGGGTCCTAAGCTCCCTGTTAATCAGTGACTTCTCTAATATATTACTAACTTTTTTTTGTTCTAATCGTTGATAGCCCCAGCTTTGTTTCTATTAATTAGAGTCTTGGTTTCAATCTTCTTTATCTGCAAATTTATGTTTTTAGTAAGTTTTATTTATATATCTGTTATTGTCTTGTATTGGGACCTGAAAGCTTTGTATTCTTCCCCAGAACTTGATTTTGTGTTGCCTCTCCTCTGGAAATGGTATGTATGACTCTAGACGTCTTCATGGTAGACCTTACTGCTACTTTCTTCTGTCTATTCTGTGCAGCTGCCTAGTGAGTCATTTCAAGGTCCACTCCGTATTTCCCAGCTGCATTTCATTTTGTTACCCAATATACTACACATGCATGAAGAAACATTTCTTATAGGGTTCATGTTCCAGAATGCTTAGATTAGTGGGTGGCTTGGAAGGGAGGTGAGGAGGATGGCAGAAAGAAATTAATGGGGTCCCCACAGAAAGATAATTCTTCAAAATGCACAATAAAGAATTTCTTAAAATCCAAGTCACCCTGACAACATACATAATACAGTTTGAACATACATCTATCTTAACTTTTGAAACAACTCTTAATTTATTAAGGTGAAAATGCTTGTTAGCATTTACTTCAGCTTGCACAGGAGAGGTAAATGATGGGTTTTCCAAACGTTTGATAATGCAGAGTTAATTAATGTGTCTTAGGGGCTTAGGATTCTCATGGATGATATTTTAAAATCTATAATACAAGCTTTAAAGCACCACCTGCAAAATGAAAGTGTTCTGCTGCCTGAAATATATTGATAGGAGCTAAAGTGAATCTCATAAATTTTGTTCTGTTTCTCCTCTGAACAAACACAGCTTAGGGTTGTATAATGCGTGTCTGGGGTGGTCTCGGTCTTCGTGCTGTCAGGACGTAGCATGCTATGTTGTTCCAGAAATATAGATGTCATGCATTATATGCCTGGAAGAGTGATTTCTTTTTGTGATACTACGGCCTTATTCTCTCTGCCTTTGTGTACAATTTTGTATTAATATAGAATGAACAATTATTAGTAGTAAAGTAAACAATAAAGGGACTGACCTGAACCATCATCTTAAAGGATTATATAGGCACTGAGCTAATCATACCATGTTGGATCTAAATGAAATCACTGAACTCTAAATAACATTCCCTTTAGAAATGGCAAATGATGGCCCACAGGCTGATTTTAGCCTGTAGATATTTGGCCCACACAGTGTTTTTTTAACAATTGAATTACTTTCCAACATTCAAAAATGAGAAAGATTTCACCTGAAATACCAGATTTCTGGCTTCTCTTGAAAAACCAGATCTGGCAGCATTGAGCAGACTTTCCCACATGGCCGCAGTGAGGAAAACTACAGAGATTACCCACTACATACATTTACTGGAACAGGAATTCCATGAAGACTCATGAAGAAGTAAATGTTCCATGAAGAACTAAAGCTCCAGAAAGTTCCAGGGAGAACTGGTTTTGTAGAATGAGGCAAACTGAGCACCAGGAAGAGTGTCTGACTATAGATGCTCAATAAATATTTATCATACAAATCAACCTGTAGTCTTTTAGCAAACATTTGTTGAATTAACGGGGCTTGGGTTCTCCAATATGATTCCCACCAATCCTTACTGTATATACCAAAGCTGTGTTTTCATTTTTGTTATCTCCGTGGCCCCCTAGGCATTTAAAAAAATTTTATTGCTTTTTAAAAATTGTGATAAAATATATGTAAAACCTACAGTTTACCATTTTAAGCATTTTGAGGTATACAATTCAGTGGCATTTAAGTTTATTTACATTATTGTGTGACCATCACTACCATCCATATACAGAACTTTTTCATCTTCCCAAACTGAAAATCCATGTCTGTTCAACAATAACTTCCCGTTGTCTCTCCCACCAGTCCCATGGCAACTACTGTTCTACTGTTTGTCTCTATGGATTTAAGTACCCTGTGTCCATTATACAAGTAGAATAATATAATATTTGTTAGTTTATGCCCTCTAAGCACTAATGTATTAGTCCTGTTTAATTTACCGTCCCTCCCACAAAATGAAATAAAACAAAACAAAACAAAAAACGTTATACTTGGATGTAACTAAAGGTCAAAGAAATGAGAGATTGTGTACATAGTCACATAACTGAAATTACTGGCAAACCTACTCTGGAACCAATTTCTTTCCTCCTGGACTTGTATTCTTTGCACTACAACATGTTAAATTACTTATTTTCTCATTCACAGAAAAAGAATTTCTAAAATTCAAAGCTAAGAATAAGAGACAAAATATCACGTTCAAACTAAATTCAGTCCAAACTGAGGTCATGGTACAAAAATCAAAAAAAAGTCAATCAGGTTTCAAAAATCACACATAAAAATTATTAATGAATAGTAATCATTAAAAATCCCTCTAGTATAGCCTCTTTTGACTAATCTGATTGCGTATGGCTCTGTTCTGGGCTACACAACAGAAATAATGTACAATGGTATAAGCATACAGACCTAAATGTTTGCCCTAAATATTTCAAATTCATGCTTTAAATCCTTCAGACACCTCAACTGATTGAAATTGGTGTTGGGACACTATTCTGGTAGCTGATTGGATGTTACCTTATCCACACAGTTACCCTTAGAAAAGGCTAAAAACGATTAATTTTTTTAAAAGAAACCACTTTAGGTCTGGACTAATTTAAACTGTGTTTGACTGAATCTGTTTGCCTTTGGTTAAGACTGAAGATCTTACAACCTTTTTGTTAGTCTTGCCCACAAAGGGTGAAATCTCTGCTTGTTAGTCTGGTGTAACAAGCACACATCTGACTCCTGGGGAAGTCCTAAACTTCTCTACCAAGGAGAGGTTAAATAAAGACCTTCTCTGACCGACCCCCCCCCCCGTTTTTTTTAGCTTTAGCACAAGAATCCAAGGTCAGCCCTTATCATCAGATCATAGATAGCCTGACTTTCCAGAATCATCACAATTTATTTCAGATTTCAGAGTTCTCTTGTTCCCAAAGTCTTTTTTCTGACCTCTGTCTAATCTGATGATAGATTTCAGTTCAATATATATTCTTTTGCTATCTCACTACATAGATATTATACATTCTCATTCAAAATTTCCCAATATTTGTTTCTCAAAGCACTAGAGCTGTGGGATGTTAGTCGTCATTTGATTTAAAAAATTGTTATGTTGTTAAGTAACTTTAGAAAGAAACAAGTTAATAAAATTTAATAATTGTTTTCTTTAGTTTGTTTCAGAATTTTTAATATGCTGAGATGTGACCTGTATATTTGCAAAAATGATATATGGCACTATTTCCAAGACAGTTTTTTTTTTTTATTTGACCAACAAGTTCCACATTAAGTTTTCGAGGCTAGAATTCATCTTTGAGAACATTCTCTGGGAAATAAATAATACTTAGAAAATTTTTTCTGGGTCATTTTTTATATTAATGAGAAAAAACAAACCCATTTCAGATAAGGAATTATACTCAATATTATGTGATTTGGAAACATTTCAGTGTCTGTTATCCAGAACCTCCTGGCTTCAAGGGGTGATAAAGAGTATTTAGGCACATTGTGACAAATTTTGTAATGGAACAACGAAGTCTATGTGAGCTCATTAAAGGAACACCTAAGACAGAGGTCAGAGGAGATTCCTGGAAAGGGTGATGTTGAGCAGAGACTCAAAGGATGACTAGAGGTTAAAAGAAAAAACATGTAGTTCTAGGAAGGTAGAGGTTAAACAGACATAGGATGATTTTCATGGTTGTTAATTTACTGTGCCATTGATAAAATTGTTCAAAATGATATTCAAGGAGGTTGCATTGAGAGAACACACAGGATCTGCAAATAGGAATAAATCCAGGGCAATGAAACAAAATGGAGACAAACCCTCATAACTGGAGAAGTTTCAGGAAGTCTCTAGAAGTTGGAAAGTGAATATGGCTTGGGAGTGGAATCAACTGAATACAGACAACTATTTAAGAGCCGTGTTCTCCTATGAAGCTTACAGAGGTGTCAGCAGGTGATTCTTAGGTGGAACATCAGAGAAGCAGGTACCAAGAGTAATGTGAGAAGAACAGCTGGAACAGGGAGCCAATTAAATACTTGTCACTGAATTATGTGCCAGACAGTATCCCTAAATCCCCAGCCCTTTGTACCTCAAGCAGAGAAAAGCTCTGGTGTTTATACCTAGTCAATAAAATCAGAAGGCTCTTCTATAAAGAAAATGAATAACATTCTTGGAGAGAGTTAAGGTTACTAAAGTAGATATTGGCACTCCAAAATAATCCTCTGCAGCCTGACAATTGTGGGGCCTGCACAGTACATGCACCCCAAAAAGGTCAGTCAATACCCCTAAGTCATGTACACAGATTTCTCAGTCAACTTCACAGCTCAGAGAGAAGTCTGGTGGAGATGTCTGTCTGCTCTCAAGGGAACAGGTTAGACAACTCCGGAATCAACAGAATCATTTCCTCAAACATGAAAAAGGAAATCACAGTCCCCAGCCCTGTGAGGCAAATTGGCAATAGGAGTGAGAAAGACGGTGATGCACAAAAGTAACAATAGACTCTAGGAAACAGGCAATTAAGGAATGAGAAAATAACTTACAAATTGTTGTTGTTAACATCAGAAATATAAGAAGAATTGTGTCCATAAAGAAAGGAAGTCAATAAAGGATGAAGGAACAATTAAAGGAGAAAACAAAGCTCTTCGGTTTAGAAAATCTAGAATATAAAATTGAAGAAATAACTTCATGAACACAGAGTTAAAAAACAAAAAGATGAAAACAAAAAAAGAAATATTTACATAGGAAAGCCAACACGTCTCTAATTAGTAAGGGGCTGCTATATATTGCCCAAATAGCAGAATTAGGAAAGAACGTAGTACCAAGAGTTGTGGAAGTAACTAGCAAAAGCACTTAAACAGGAAGTACTTAAAAATTATTTTCTCTGGCTAGTGGCCTGGGCCTTGTGTTGAAGGAGGAGTGGGGTGAAGAAGCTGTTGCTTTTCATTACAAATTTTATAAGCTAATGTATACATGCATTATTTGCTAATATGTTCGACACTTTGTTTTATTTTTACATTCAAGGTTAAAAACGAACCCAAGAATAGAATTACTGTATCCTTGTTGAATTCTCCACTTATTTGTATGTTGCCCTTTCACAAGTTTTAATCTAAGTTGCAAAATTTAGAGGCTTTTTTTGTCTTTGGCTTAAAGACTCTTCCAGAAGTTTTCCTAAAATACCACCTCATCAATCATATTTACTTTGCGATATTTTGGATTTATAATTGCAGAATTTCATATTTAGAATTTGGTTCACATAGGGAATATCTTTCTAAAGAGAGTCATCTAAGTCATTATGAACATACTTATTTAATTTGTAATGATTTGGGAATAAGAAGGTTGGCTATTCTGGTGAACGTTTAAACACTACTTTAGCAACTATAGATGGAAGATTCTTTCATTTTCTTATATTACATTTGAAAAGCACTTTCTTTTTGCCAAATGTTTCTTTTTTTTCAGATTCATTTTCTCCTAAAAATCTGGGAATGCAGGTACCATTTGCATATTTTAAGAAACTGTGGTTTAATGAGTTTGGCGACTGAATGGAATTTTATCCCATGTTTCATGATTAGTTCAGCGCTCTTTCCCTGCCCCAGGAATTCATGAGTGTAGGAGTTTAAAAAAAAAAACACACACAAAAAAAACTGAAACCCATAATTTTAAAAGATTTTGGGGACATATATAGGTTTTGCATTTATTTTTTCTCAACGATGAAAGAACTCTAGAATTATCTTAACAGTTTAGTGACATTCTTTGGATTTGTGTTTACCCACTGAATGATACATATAAGACCCAGGTATTTTGTAATGAAAGAAGGGGTTCATAAATCTTTTTAAAGAGCAAACTCTTAGACGATGAGAAACAATTTAGATATTTATTGTTAAGGGCACTACACTTGCAAAGCCAACATTTTCTAAAAAAATGAGACATTTCACTCTGACAACAAAACAGTAGAATTTAATAAGTTCTGCATACCATATATTTTGCAGTTGAGCTCTAACACGGTAATCCATAATATTGTCTTTTTTCTTCTCTTCTCACTCTATCATTTTGTCCACCACACCTTCTTTACTTCTGATGGAAAAATGGACTTGTAATAGTTGTGTTGAAATTTCTTGATTAGTAATAGTTGTCTTGAAATTTCTTGATTACGCCTAGTAAATTCTCAGTAAAAGTTTGTTGAATTAATGAAACTATATGTTCTTAGCATCTCTAAAACCAGATTATAGGTTCTAATGCTAAAGAATGTAATATTAAAGGCATTTAAATTATTCATTATTATGATTAATTTTAAAGAAATTAGTACTCCTGCTCTTTTTAGATATAATAATACTTAATGAGTCTAGTGAGTCATCTCTTGAGGGACTATCATATAATTGATAATAGAGAGATCAGATTTTGACCAAGCCTCCCTCAGCCTTTCTGGTGATGTTTGAGGAAAGTTTGAAAACCAGATTCTTTTGAGGAAAGGCACTTTTATATCACATATAATTACTGATGAGGCCAGAATTCAAGATCATTATATCCTCGCAATTACAACGTACCTGTCCTAAACTATGCCCTGTACCATGATTGCAGTTTACTTATTATTTACATCTCTTATTTTATCTGAATTGTCTTGTGAAATCTCAATCTTTATGGTCTCTGAACTTTAATAGAATCTTATCACTGTTGATTTCTCAGATTAATTTAACCTTAAGTTAATTTTTTTATGTACCTGAAAACATTTAAACCTTCTACCAAGTAAATAAATGCTCAAAATGCATATGTTT
Source organism: Rhinolophus ferrumequinum (assembly GCF_004115265.2). Lineage (NCBI taxonomy): Eukaryota > Metazoa > Chordata > Mammalia > Chiroptera > Rhinolophidae > Rhinolophus > Rhinolophus ferrumequinum. Next base: position 8,010,028 of record NC_046301.1, on the reverse strand, counting down.
TCTTCATAAACCCAAATTTATGGAAATCTGTTTTTAATGGAAATCTCCCCCAAAGTTGATCATTTGATAATACTCCTTACATAACAACATTTTTAGTAATAATCATGAAATGAAACAGATACTAACAGTAATAATAACAGAAAAAGAAATGCAGACAGGGTAATTTTCCTGTATTGAACTTTGTACATATGATCATGCCAGTAAAGAAAATTTAGAAAAAACAAACAAACAAAAAAACTAATAGATTAATAATTCTTCATTTCATTAAAGTAATTTTTTGAGAAAGAGGAAAGAAACACATGAAGAATGCCTTGGAGAGAATAAATTCTGCAAGATTCAGAGAATGAGCTGTGCAGAGAATTATAGTATCAAAGGGACTCAAGTACTGTTTCTTCATCTTTACAATCACTGTACTATAATTATTTATTTTGAATTTATAGATGCAGTAATATATTGAGCCATAGTTGTGAACTGTGTCCACACTGAGCTCCAATTATTTCAAACCCCAAAAATTCTTGCCCTGAATGAGGGCGGCTAGGGTAGCTGAGCTTTTGTGTGTCAGGGCTGACTGGGTAACTCGTTTTCCGAATTCACTTGTCTTCAGAGTACTCTTTTTATGAAAGGTAAATAATCAAAATAGTTGGAGCATACAAACATTTTATTAGAATTCAACAGTAACAGGACCAACGTGTGGAACACAGAGCAGAGATATTCAAAGGACAGCCTGTGGGCCAAATCCCACAGGATCCCAGCAAGCCATTTTTGAGGCGAGGGAGAGGGAGAGCAAAAAGAGGCTCAGGTGCCCCTTCTGACAGGCACCTTCACAAGAGGACAGAATGCTGCTGTGTGTGTGAGGCTCCTCTTAGGAGGCGCGATGAAAAGCAAACACAGACGATGGCATTTCATTTCTCAGTTTCTGTGTGTCTTAGGTGTTGGCTTTCTCAGTGGTAACGTGGTGAAGTTGAGTGTGGTTGCGAAAATATGTCTCATGCGTCCGAACCACCGTTACTTCTTTGGGGAAATAGTACAAGCTGCAGATTTATCAAAGCCTTCGAGGAACTGCATTTCTTCAAGCAGCTGACCTTCATATAGTTTTGTTATCTTTCACATTTTCATTAAAAATAGTTAAATGACCAGAAAACTGTTTTCACATCAATATTTGCAAACTATGTTTTTGAAATAATGCCTCCCCTTTTGACCTAATCTTATTTAAAGAAACACCTGTTCATTATGTAATTAGGTTTCCTTACCTTTTTCTTTACCTTTTTCTTTATTTATTGGGTCTCATAAAAGGTTTCTATACAATTTGTTTTAAATGACCCCATCATAATTTGGCAGACCAGAAATACGACTTGTCAGGGAAATTTCTTTTGCACTCCGTGACTCAGGTGCCACAGGCCATCACGTCCAGCTTTTTGAGGATTGCACCCAAACGGAACAATCTTCGCTTCTTCTGTGGAATTAGCTATACATATTCCTGAATTTAGGCTACAGTGACTGCAAATTTTGCAGCATAGTCTACTTGACTGTGATATTGCAATTATGCTGATTCTTTACTATAGTGATTTTTCTCCATTTTGTGTATTCCGTACTAAATAAAACACAAAAAGGAAAAGCCTATTTTATACCTTAAAACCATATAATTGTGCATCCTTTACTCATACCACTAATTTTGCATCTGTATTGGGCTATAGTCTGGTGGTTTATTTCTGCCCCCTTTCCAGAAAAGAAGGCACAGATCTGGCCCCCCCAGGGTTCATGTAGGTCTAGCTCATGCCCGCAGCCTGTATTTGGCTCTATAGTCAAGGACTACATGACTGGATTTTCAATTGCTTTCTTTCTCTTTTATTTCCTTCTTCTAAGTTATCCTTTTGTGCCTCATGGACATAAACTTGTTTTCTTTATGGGTTTGTCTCCATATTTTAAACAAAAAAGAAGCCATTATCTATCATTTCTATATTTTGGGATTAGAAGAGGTAATTTTTATATGCTTTATCCTCTAGCTTCAACTAAAAAAAAAATGTGTATATGTTTTTGGCCATAAAACCCAGAATTATTTCTAAATTCCCTCATTTCTGCCCAAAAGGGGAACAAATACTTTTCTAGCTGGTAGCAGGGAGCTGTAACACATAAATTCGTACTCTCTGCATGAAAAACAAGCAACCTGCTTAAACCCTAAGATTTGCATGTATCTCTGTAGTAAATGCAAACACTAACTATCCTTTAACCTAGTTCATGAAAATGAAGTTAACAAAGACATTCTGTTCCTTGTGGTGAAACTAATAGCAGGTCCTCTTATAGAATGTCGAGTCGACAAGATTAATGCCACAAATTATGCAATTGCATCAAATCCTTGAACTTCAGCAGGTAAATGAAGACATTCATGCTGGTCTACTTTGACTTTAACCTTCTTAGGTGCATATTCTTTCAGGCCTAGTTATCTGTTTATGGAGAGAGTAAAAACAATCACTTTCAACATGAGTCATACAAATTCAGGTATGCATAAAAATGCCAAATAAGGCACCTGGAGGAGAGTAGGTTTATTTACAGGATGAACACCCTAGACTTTGATCATGGTGTGATTGTTCAGTTCTCATCATTTCTTTTTACCGTTAATCAGTTTCTGCTTCCATATCTCTTTGCAAACATCTAATCAGAATGTGTCATCCTCTTAACCTTACCAACCTTGAGCTATTTTCCAAAGAAATATTTCTGAAATCTAAATTTTTTCCCAGAAGACTTTTAAGATAACATTAGAAAAATAACACTTCCTACTCTCCATTCTCCCATAAACATATAAAATGCTTTTATCACCCTCAACTATTTTCTCAAATTATGTCCCATATGATTATTATAAATTTAATCCATATGATATGTATCTATTCTGTCCTTCTTTCACACCGGTAGATAATGTCTTTGTTCTTTGCACAATTAAAGAATCTGGAGAAATAGTAAAAATTGCATTAATTTATCTGGACGTTCAGCGCAATAATGCCAAGCATATGCTTAGCTAACATGTTTTTGCACTTAATCTGTAGATTTGATGTCATATAACTGCAGCTTTAGCATAAGTTACCAAAGAGACCTATTATCTTTGTTCATATATTTTTTTGTTACTGTGAAGTACAGGGTGAATAGGAAAAATTTTTGGAAGAATATTCAGGAAATTTATGTTGAATTTTTAAAAGCGAACTTTAATATGCATAACCGTTTATGTTAAAAGTAACATATGTTCACTTATTACACAAGTAATTCAAACACTACATGTTTGTACAAAAATAACTATAGTATCACTTCCTTCCTCTAGTCGTACCTGTCTGAGGCAGCCAATTCTAAGGATTTGGTGATATGCGCTGGAAATGCTTAAATTGTACTTTTTGTATTCCTGTTAGGATTCTAAAACTTATCCCTATTTGATTTTATTGCATGTTAGTTTTCTTGTATGACTTTGCTATTTCTTCGTGGTCTTCTTTGGCAGCACAATCTAGTTTCAAGTTTTATATCTTTCCAATCAATAGAATTGATTTTTATATCTTTCCAATTGGTGTATTTTGTTAGATGTGGCATCTACCATTAGCTAGTCAAAATGGTAGTACAGTTGATTTTTCTTTTTATGTGTAGCATTAGCTAAAATACTAGATGAGGAACCTTAGTGACTTTTACAGTGAATGCAGTAGTTATAATTTATTGGAGGCACTCATAGTACCTGCCACAAACAGGTAAATTATACTTGGATATTTTCCCCCTGAAAAACATTTTAGCCTAAAGGATCTTACCGCAATTCCAATTGAACCAGAACAGTCTATTAGACTACTGTACCTTTAGAAAAATCAATGCTTATTACCTTCAGGTTAAGCTTAAAAATATGGAACTGTTTGAATTAGTATGAGAGTGGCATGGTATCTTGTGGATGCATTTAAAAATATTATTATTATAAAGATTCAATCGATGTCCAGCTTTTGTATATGAGAAACTTACAGCTGAGAACCTGAATAAACAACAGGAGAGTCAGCATTTCCAGTTTTACATGTTTAACGAAGGATTATGGAATTGTCCCACAAGCATAAGCTAAATCATGAAAATTTACATTTTCCTTCTGTAGGACAGTTCCTCCTAGCATTATCCTCTGAACACAGCTCGCTTTCCTGTGCCAGTATTCTATTCCCTGGACTGCAGCTTGGCAGCAGCGAGGTCTCAAATTTCAACCACATGTATTTCAAAAAATCAAAAGATCCTTATTTGGACTTTAGTCACATATCTTTAAAAGCAGTGTTTGTGCGTCAGATTTAAAAATAATTGAAACCAGGGGCTTCAAAAAACCAAACTTCTCTTCCAAGATGTTTCAACTTCAACTGATTCCAAAAACATTGAAAGCAACAGAATGGAAAGGAGAATAGAAACCGCATGCAGCCTGCAGCGCATCGTACTGACAGCGCGGCAGAAATGGGGTCAAAATGTGCATCTCACCCCAACCCCGGATCCTGGCATGCCTTGACCTTGTTGGCAGGGCAGCCTGCCTGAAAACAATCCTGGGGTCCTGCGAGTCTGCCGGTGAGGGTGTCAGCCCATGAAATCATTTTCTCTAAGACTGAACTCATACCCAAAGATGGGAACATATGTAGCTGTTTTGGGTTGGTTAGCCAATATTAAAAATCACATTAAAAACTATATGCAGATATATTTCATAGTCACAATTGATTTTCCATTCCTCAGATATGCCTTTTTTGGGGGAAGGATTCTTGCATCATGTTTCTGTCACAACCTTGAGAAGTCTAGCGAGGCTGGGCTTCCTACGGTGTGTCCCTGTGAGAGCAGTATGGTTTGGAGCTCTGTTTCAGTTTTGAGCATTTGTCAGGTTGACCTGGTCATGAGAAAACAGCTCCATAGAATTACCTTAAGATCTATTATTTTGTATTTGTTGGCTTTCAAATAATTCGAAAAGAGCCTAGATACCTTTAAGACAATAGGAGTCCTCCTTGTAAAATCCAGGTAAAGGACATATAGCAGTTGGTAAGGGATTACTTGTACATTTACAGCACGTGCTTCCCCTATTCTGTGTAATAGGGTAGCAATAATCCATCTAGTCCAAAAGAGCAATTAGTATTCTCTTCCTGAAGAAGAGCCATGAAGGAACTCCACTCTGCCTATAGATGAAAGGAGAATAGACATGTATAAAAACAGTAAATTACTCACTGTTATGTAAATGTGTTTGTTTTTAACTCTGTTTCATAGGTAAACCTTTTTTTATATACTTAAGGGACATACAATATTGATTATTTTAATCACACCAGCAGTTTTTTTTAGACCTCACTAACAATTTAATAATTTTGTATTTCTTCCAGCTTCTATTCTTTCTTTATTCCAGACATTGTTCACATTGTGTAAATTCCCCTTTAGAGAAAACTGCTATAATTATCCCCGATCAACTCAAAACTCCTCACTGAATCGCAATTTTCTTCTATTCAATCATGTCCAAACACCTGAGCCCGGAAGTAAGCCTTCTTATGATTTTACAATTGTCCTTCAAATCCATTCCAGTCTTAACATTTATCATTCTCTCACCTCTCCCTCACCCATCCTCACTTGTACAGTAGAAAATCATGGTTTTCCTAATGGAGCAAATTGCAAAGAGAACAGACTTCAGAGTTCCGTAAACCAAGACTGAAATTTCAATTTCACCTTTTATTAGTTCTGAAATCTTGGAGAAATCATTTAATATTTATAAAATGTCTGTGTGCCACCTGTCTCTGGGGTGATGGTGCTTCCAAAATCCAAAGGAGACATTTTGAAAACGTTAATTCCCAAAGCGTATCAGAATACTAATTGCATTTTATTTTCTTATTTTTATATAAAAAAGTGGCTCCATGCTTACACATGTTTATTTGAATCCCAGCTCCACCAATTTACTAGCTGCTGACTTAGATAATCAATTTAATCTCTTCATGACTCAGTTTTCTCATTTGTAAGATGGTAATAATAATAATAGCTCCCTCAAAGGGTTCTTATGAGAATTTCAGTTAAGAATCAATTCTTATGAGAAGTTTGAGAGTTAGTATTAGAAAGAATGCCTAGAAGAGTACTTCCAGCAAAGGAAATGATATATAAGCATTTACTGAATAAATAAGCACTGCATTAAACAAAGTTAAGTAGGTTTCTTTACTTTAGGACCTGTAAGCAAATATGCACTCTTGCTTTCCAAGAGAGGATATTAATAGAGTTTCTGAAAATTATTTCCTAAAGGAAAATTTCTTTGGAAGAGTAACTGGGAAAATGCTGTGCTTTACCAAAAATTGTTTAATTTCTTCCTAACAAATAATGCATTTTTTCACTGGCTAACCTCCTTTTAGGGAATGATATGCACATTGGCAAGGCCTGGTTATGTTCTCTAGCATAATCTTTTAAAAAAAATTTAATAAACTGTATTTCTTACAGAAGTTTTAGGTTCACAGCAAAATTAAGGGATGAATAGAGTTCCATATACCCCATTTCCATACCTGTACAACGTCACTAACTTTCAACATTTCACAGCACAGTGGTACATTAGTTAACGGTCAATGAACCTACATGGACACATCAATATTACGTAAAATCCATAGTTTGCATGAGGGTTCACTCTTGGTTTTGTGCATTCTGTGGGATTTTGACAGATGTATAATGAGATATTCACCATTGTAACACCACATGGAATAGTTTCACTGCCCTAAAAATCCTCTGTGACCTTCCTGTTTATTCCTCCTTCTCATCTAACTCCTGAAACTTTTCACTATTTTCATAGTTTTGCCTTTTCCAGAATGTCATATGATTGGAATTACACAGTATGTAAACTTTTCAGATTGACTTCTTTCACATAATGTATGCATTTAAGTTTCCTCCTTTCTTTCCATGGTTGGATAACTCATTTATTTTCAGCACTAAGTAATATTCCATTGTCTAGATGTACCACAGTTTATTTATCCGTTCACCTACTGAAAGATGTCTTGGTTTCTTCCAAATTTTTGCAATTATGAATAAAGCGCCTATAAACATTCATTTGTAGGTTTTTACATGGAAAAGTGTTTTCAATTTATGTGGGTAAATACAAAGGAACATAATTGCTGGATCATACAATAAGCATATGTTTAGGTTTGTAAGAAACTGCCAAGTTAATTTCTAAAGTGTTCGTACTATTTTGCATTGCCACCAGCAATGGATGAGAGTTCCTGTTGCTCCACAGCGTCCTCAGCATTTTAGTGTTGTTAGTTTTCTGGATTTTGACCAGAATATGGGCATGTAGTGGTATCTCATTGTTGGTGTAATTTGCTATTCCCTAATGATGTGAAGTCAAACATCTTTTCATATGCTTAAACATTTGTTTATTTTTATTTTTCATCTGTATGTCTTCATCTGTATATCTATCTTCAAAATTCGTGTTGAATTTTAAGTGTTCTTTGTATATTATGGATAACAGTCTTTTCTCAGACGTTTATTTTGCAAATATTTTTCCTAATAGTGTCTTGTCTTCTCATCCTCTTGACAATGTTTTTTACAGAGCAGAGGTTTGTAATTTTAATGAAGTCCAGCTTATCAGTGATTTCTTTCATTGATCATGACTTTGGTGTTTTATCTAAAAAGTCATTACTATACATAGGAGTTTTATAGTTTTTCAATTTACATTTAGTTATATGACCCATTTTAAGTTTATTTTTATGAAGGGTATAATATCTGTGTCTAGATTAATTTTGTTGCATGTGGATGTCCAGTTGTTGCAGCACCATTTATTGAAAAGACTGTCTTTGTTCCATTGTATTGCCTTTGCTCTTTTGTCAAAGATCAGTTGATTATATTTAGGTCTATTTCTTGGTTCTCTATTCTGTCCCATTGACATATTTGTCTATTCTTTTGCCAATACTACACTGTCTTGATTACTGTAGCAAGGCTTTAAGCTAGATACTGCTCTGAGTCTGCTCTGTCTGAAATTAATATAGCTGTTGCTACTTTCTTTTGATAGTGTTAGAGTTATATATCATTCTCTATCCTTTTACATTTAATCTATTATGATCTTTATATTTAAAATGGGCTTCTTCTAGACAACATCTAGTTAGGTCACTTTTTTTTTTAATCTTCTCTGACACTCTCTGTTTTTAAATTTGTGTTTTTAAGCCATTTATGTTTAAAGTAATTATTTATATAGTTAGATTAATGTCTGTCCTATTTGTTACTGTTTTCTGTTTGGTGCTCTGTTTTTGTTCCTATTTTTGTCCTTCACACTTTTTCTGCTTTTCATAGTTTTAATTTATATGATTTCATTTTCTTCTTCTGTCTTAGCATATCAATTATACTACTTTTTTTTAAGATTTTTTTTTTTAATTGGGGAAGGGGAACAGGACTTTATTGGGGAACAGTGTGTACTTCCAGGCCTTTTTTTCCCCAAGTCAAGTTGTTGTCCTTTCAATCTTAGTTGTGAAGGGCGCAGCTCAACTCCATGTCCAGTTGCCGTTTTCTAGTTGCAGGGGGCACAGCCCACCATCCCTTGTGGGAGTCAAGGAATCAAACTGGCAACCTTGTGGTTGAGAGCCCACTGGCCCATGTGGGAATCAAACTGGCAGCCTTCGGATTTAGGAGCATGGAACTCTAACCACCTGAGCCACTGGGCCGGCACAATTATACTACTTTTTAACAGATTTTTTTTTAGTCAAGAGTTTAGCCCAAGAGTTTGTAATATATATTTGCAACTAATCCAAGTCCACTTTCAAATGACATTATACTGCTACATGGGTAGTACAAGTACCTTATAATAACAATTCCCAATTTCTCCTTCTTATCCCTTGTATCGTTGCTGTCATTTCATTTCTACATACCCACTCGTACACCTACTTATACATAAACAAATACATTGTTTCTATTATTTTGAACAAAGTATTTTTAGATCAATTATGAATAAGACAAATAAAACGTTTATTTTACTTTACTCATTTCTTCTTGCTGCTCTTTCTTTCTTTATGTATATCTGAGTTTCATCTTTTATATTTTTCATTCTCCATTCTTTGTTTCAGGTATTAAATCTGCACTATTTCTCTGTATTACAGTTTCTTCTTGAAAGATAGTAGGAATATTCCTCTAATAATCTTGGCACAATGAGATTAAACATACATTTTAGTTTAAATAATCTTAAAATCAAATTAAATGATATTTTTTTGTCATTTTTTGAACACTTTCATTGGAAGATTTCATTGGGGAAAGTTCAACCAGTCTTGAAGTAATATAACATATTTTATAATATTTAATACATTGACCTGATTGCTCTGTGCTTGTACACTTTAACTACAATTGGTAATACTTTGTGAGTACATTTTTGTAACAACTATTGCCCTAAAGGAAAAAAAAAACACTTCTGCAATATATTTCATGATTTCAGCATTTTATTTTATCTTTTTAAACATTCATAAATATCCTTTGCTTAAGCTATTAAATAATCAGACTACCATAAACATTAAGACCATATGTAATCTATGCACATAGTTTTTCTTCCTGGTATTTTTATAGGTTTTGAAACAATGAACTTAATGGAATTTACTCAGTTTTGTTAGCAAAATATTTTAGCCAATAAATAGAGCCTGGAAAATACCTTATGTCATAGATGTTTTTGTGGTATTTTATCATTTGATTTATTAAGCTAGGCAGTATCAGTCCAATAACCTAATGGGACTTAAAAGAATAATGTCATTTTTCTTTAAGAATAAGCTGAGCTTTGAAATTGTATCTTCATTGAAAAAATATGAATAGACCCACTCTAAATTTGAAGTGGAAAGGACACATGCTTTATCAGTCTGAAAGTTGTACAACATCAAATATTCAACATAAACCTGACTGAAAAAAAATAGTATCGTTAGTTCATTATTCTTGTTTTCTTGGACATCCCATAAATCTTTGACAGATATTTCTATGTAGTCATACCTACAGACAGAACACGTTGTTGACCTACGTCCTCTATTTTTGTATTCATTCATGACTTCTCTTTAATAAGTATTGATAAATACACACATAATTTTTAAGAGAATATAATATTAAAAAATGTACAGCATACAAAAGGCATAGTTAAATAACATTCTCCAAGGTCATGTAAACATACCACTGGTAGAAAGTGAATATAATATTAAGGGCAGGTCCATGAACAATTTTCTTTTTAATTTTAATTGCTACTTATTCTTTTATTTGCATCAAAAAACATACGTACATCCAAAATCTTGATTTTATGAGAGATAGAAAGATATGTCAAAAAGAGTGAATCACTAACAAGAAAAACACTGCGTAAGTGATAATACAGATTGCCTGAAGGTCTGACCAAATGATCAAGGAGATAAGTGAAACAAGAAGTTTATGGAATGGTGCCTTAGGAGTCAAAAGCAGCATTACAATAACATTTCATTTTATAATATGATTAATTTCAGTAGCTTGTCGTCTTAGTGTTTTTATTTATAATTTAATTTAAAAAATTAGATTGGTATTTATTAGCCTAGTCAAGGTTCAGGTAAAACTCACAAAGCTCATGACTGTCACACAAGGAGTGAAAGAAAAGAAAACCCACAAACTTGTCTTTATTCAGTGAAACAATTTCTGTGGAAGTGCTTTGCAACCTCAAAGTACTGTATCAAAAAAGGAATGAAGGCACTTTCTGTGACTTTTTCTTGAGGTTACATATAGACTGAACCTTTTAACTCGCTTGTGATTGGTGTGTCCTCATTTATTGCCTCTGAAAGAAAACCATTTGCCTTAGTGCTGCTGAATCCCTCTGAATTTTATGTGTCCAGTTGTTTTTACATGCTCATCTGTGAATCTATCTCTGAGCCAGTGGATTGTACAAATTGATGGGTAATGGTATAGAGCTTCTCATGCTATTTTGGACTAGTCAGCCCAGGGCTGATCCACACTGGGAAAGTGTTATTGATGTGACACTTCCCAGATAACATACTGGGAAGAAGATAGTTGGATGGAAAGGACCCTTGGGAATTGAGGAAGAGCCTGGCAGGATATTTGTAACTAAAATTACTGACTATTCCCCACAAGGTGACTCACTTAAAGCAGAAAAATTTGAGTTACTTTTTTATTTTATTTTATTTTAATTTTAAATCTTTATTGGGGAATATTGGGGAACAGTGTGTTTTTCCAGGGCCCATCAACTCCAAGTCAAGTCGTGTGGAGGGTGCAGCTCAGCTCCAAGTGAAGTCGTTGTTTTCAGTCTAGTTGTGGAAGGTACAGCTCACTGTCCCATGTGGGAATCGAATCGGTAACCTTGGTGTTATGAGCCCTGCACTTTAACTAACTGAGCCAACCGGCATCCCTGAGTTACTTTCAAATTCATTTACAAGTCTTTACAGTCCCAAGCCCTCCATCCAATCTACGTCAATGGAAATCCAAAGCTCTTCTTTTTTTTTTCTTTTTCTTTTTTTTTCTGTGTTTGAGTTGTACTAAGCAAAATTTGAGTGTTCCTCTGGTTTTATTTTTGTTCTTTTGTATGTGGCATATTTTCTTTCTTTGGAAACTTTAAAATGTTTTTTATTTTCCCTTAGCATTCTAAAATTTTACAAGGCTGTATATATGTCTAGATATTTTATTAATTTTGCACACACGGTACTCAGTGAGTGAACCCTTTTAATATTTTTTCATGTTTTTATATGAATTTTTATAATTTCTTTCTCTTATTCTTTTTTATGGATTTATTGTTAGTTATTGAGCGTTTTACATTGATCACTTACATTATATATTTCTCATATTTTTGTCTTTTATAATATATTTTAAGACATTTTCTGCTATAGACTTTCTACTTCATTGTTTAACAGTTATATATTTTAACTTCCAAAAGATTTTTCTTGTGTTGTTGTGCCTTTTTTGAAACTTCTCAGCCTTGCTTTATGAATGCAATTTTTTTTTGGCGGGGGGTACTCTAATAAGAATTCCATTAAGGAATTTAAATTATTTTCCTTTAATTCTCTGAATTATTCTGATTCTCTTGAAACCAATTATCAACTTATTTTTTACTTCCTCTTTTAAACTGCGCTCGTGTTTGAAGATCCTAGTTGTCCATTTCTATTGAAAGCTGCAGAACCAGATGGATTTTTTTTCTAGGTGGTTCTGAAATTCCTCTGCTCTTTGTTTCCTGATAGGACACTTGAGTAGGAGGAATGATTGATGAGGAGCCCCTGTGTTCCTGGGTGAAGTAGGTTCACTGTCAGGTTCTATTTGGGGTGAGAGGATGGGATGACAGTTTTCAGGTTGTGAGCCCCACATATAAATCTGGGGTAACAATGCCAAGTCTAAAAATCAGAGCTTTCCTTATGTTTAAAAAATTAACTGATTGAAAAGACATTTGCTTTTTTGCCTGGGGAGAAACTGCTTTGCTGCTCTGAGAAAGGAATGGGACTGAACCACCAGTTCCTTGTGGTACGTTCAGCCAACCCCGCTTCTGTACCCCTCTATCATATTAGTAGCTGACTCTGAGGTGGAATGTTCTCCTGCGTTCCAGTGGACAGGAACGCTCACCTCAGATGCAGCACCACACAGCATATTCTGGGATGCAACTTCGTCCTCTTTATTTCACCAGAGGACACACTTTTATTTGCTTGCTTGCTTTTGGAAATATATTGAGATCTCACATTTGCTGACGAATCCTTTCACATTTTCCTGGCTGATTGTTTGCAGTTGTATATTGTCATTCTGTGGAGCCGTGAGAGGCTGGCCCGTAGATTCAGGGCACCGGATATTTATTGTTCTTTATCCTAGTGCCAGACATGGTTTCATATACAAGGGCTGAGGTAAACTATGTGTTTACTTCTAAACTGTGCCTCAGCCTCACAAGCTTACAATGGGCAGGGGTAGGGGACGGGCGTCAGGGAGCAGTGTTTGTTTGTTTGTTTGTTTGAACAAAAAAGTTTTTAGAAGGAGTGAGAAGTGATCTGAAAGAGGCAATACAAAGTGCTTTAAAGTTACCCAACATAGGCAGGGCAATCTGCTTAGAGCACAAGACATTTAAATTAAGAAAGAAGAGGAAGAGAAAAGTGAAAGTAGAATTCAGTGGCAAGGAGTGTGAACTACAGAGTGGGGCCAGCAGATGCAGAAGCTGGAGCGTTTCCTGTCCATTGGGAGAAGCAGGGAAAAGCAATTAGCTGGCAGGACCATGAGGGAATGAGACTAGGAAGGCAGTGTCCCGCTGACACAGTTGGTTTTGTTGAAGGTTTTGACTGTTATTCCAAGAATAGAAAGACTGTGAAAGCTTATAATCTGTGGCATAACGAGAAGCACTTTAGCTCACTGTGCTGATATCACGAGGAATGCGTTGGAAGGTACAGAGGCTGAATATGTGGAGTGCACGTACAGAAACTTTAGGAGGTTCACGTGGGAGTCCTGGTGTAGAATCTTGGCAGTGGGGATGAAGAAGTGGAAGGGTTTGATAGACACTCAGGGGCACATGCAGTAGAGCTTAGTGACCTTTTGGATATGAGGGATGAAGAGGAGGAAGGACTCAAAGATGATCTTCACTCAGGCTGTGCCATCTGAGTCTAGAGTGAAACCTGGAATAGGGGTGGGTGTGCAGGGAAAGTGCAGTTGTTGATTTGTTCAGTGTGGCACATGTTGAACTCAGCTGAATTAAGAGTCAGCAAGCGAGAGAAAGAAAAGCTGGTAAAAATTACGAAGGTGTGGGAATCTGGTCCAGTGCCATTGGGGTGAGATGTAGGGGTCTGGGCCAGTGCCGTTGGGGTTAAGGTGAAGGGGTTTGGTCCAGTGTCATTGGTGTTGAGGTTCTTAACAGGGTTGCCCTTCGTGTGAAATGCTGAAACATTTTTCTTTTTTCCATCAAGGTTCAAAAACTGTTTGGGAAACTCTAACTAAACCCTCAATATTAAAAAAATGCTTTATAAAAAGAAGACAAACAGACTGTTTTAATACAAATAGACACAGATAAATGAATTAAATAAGAAATGTTATTTTGAATTCAAGAAATGTAGTAAGATAAAGAGGTAGATGAATCATAGGGCAAAGTTTCTCAAAAGGCATGTTAGAGGGTGTTTTAATCCTCATGGCCCAGTTTGTTTAAGGTTTTCTTAAATTCTTTCTAGAGAAGTGTGGAGTATACATATATTTAGCTGAAATAAAAGATGACAAACTTTCCTTAATGTGATTGGGAGAGTTGGGAAATGCGATAAAGGAGTTAAAGCGGACAATAAGATAGTAGCTAAACGTTTATTGAGTATAAGCCATGTTCCAGTTCTAGGCGTTTCTCATGGATGATACAATTAAATCCTCGTACTGTACGGTAGGTGATATTATTATCCCATTTCTCTAAGGAGACATAAAGCAATTAAGTAACTTTCTCAATTTCACACATGTAAGAATTGGTAGGTTTAGGATTTAAACCTTGGTAATCTGACTCTGGAGTTCACCCACTTTATCACCACATTACAGCAGTACCTCGGTTTTCGAACATCTCTGTTGATGAACATTTTAGTTTATGAATGCCATAAACCGGAAGTAACTGCTTCAGTTTTCGAACATGACTCATAAGTCTAATATGTCACACAGCTTCCCCTGAGTGCAAGATCCTGAGGCCTAGCTGTCGGCTGTTTTCGAATATTTCAGAGCTCGTGGATTATGTTCCAACACCGAGGTAACACTGTATATGGGCTTTATGTAAATAGATAAATATCTATATCTGATATAGTCACAAATAGATAACTTACCCCAGGTCTACGCATAGTAGAACCCCTGGGTAGAATAGTCAAATGCTTGCCTGCATGTGCAAGTGCTTTCCCTGATACACCGCACAAATCAAGTTAACTAATATATATGGCTTTATCTGTGCCCTAAGTATGTATATCTCAAGTAGAATGTACTAAGTTGTGAACGTTGATACACAGACTGGGAAACCCACCACATTCTTGCATACACCACGTACGTCTTTGATGAAGAAGGGAAAAAACGAATTAAATGGTTCGTCAGAGAATTTGCAAGACAGGCCAAGAAAGTGGCATTACTATGCTCCAAAAGTCCCTATATATAGCAAGACTGAAGCAGAGTCCCCTTAGAGTGACAGAGGAAAAGGAATTTTGAAAATTGTTCATATGTTTGAGATTTTCCTGTGTGAGTTGCTCACAATGGGCATTGCTACCCACAGCCACGCCCCCTTTGACCTTAATCCCTTTACCATGACTTGATGTGAATACAGTCAAAACTTGTTTAAAGAAATACACATGGTCCACTTTTGAATTTTTTTTTTTGAACCACTGTAGAAAATTTCAGATGAAAATATCTGTGTGCGTATTTTCAAGGAAAATGTAAAGTCATTTAATGCTACCTAAGGCTGTTTTGAAAACACGGAGGTAAATAAGGATTTAATTTTCTCACTAGAATATTTCCCTAATTTGATGAACAAGCTGAAAGAGTAGAAATGACAGCCATTTCAATGATCCTCCAGGGAAGCTTATAGGGGGCCTCATGATCTCATTTTTTCTTAAAGGCAGCTCTATGTGTGTGTACCCAGGCATACACACATTTTTAAATTAAAGTTAGAGCATTAGAACGTTGCCTAGATTCAGCCACCCCATAGCTATGAAGAGAAGGGTGGATGGAATCAGGTGCCCTGGGGAAAATTTAAACAAGGGGTGTAATTCATAGCTTCTGGGACAGAAAATCTGTTTACGTAAAGGTTTAAGAATAGATGAATCATGAGTATAAAATTGTCAAAAATAAAAAAAAAAAATCCTAGAACCTAGGAGGAGCAGAGGGTTGACCTAAAAGAATGGGGTACACACGTATCCCTCATATTTCTAATTGACTTTTGTTGATTGGTTTTGACTTAAAGTCAGTGACAGAAAAAAACTAAAAGGTTTAAATGAAACACCAAATCACTCCCATGTGACTCATAGCAAATCACAAACAGGAGAAGCATTGTCACAGCTATGCGTCCTGACACTTGTCATTCAGGTCTTGTGCAGTTAGTTGCCAGGTGAGGGGCTTCACGAAATCAAACTATCGCAAGTGTCTTTAGTAATCATAACCAGTTCATATTTTGCATGATATGCAAAAGCATTTCTCTTATTATTTTGGGTGGTACTAATAAGAAACACTCTCCTCCCCAGGAAATTGATGTATTGATGGATGGATAAGCATGGATATTTTGGGGCACACCGCATTAACAGGGCTGATTCTCCCGCTACCTTGGCTAATGGCTGGTGTTTATGTGCCGCTGGACGGCCCAGTCCTCTTCTGTATACAAACAGTGGAACCATGAGCTCGAATAGTCAAATGCCTGACTGAATTGTGCACGTGTTTTTACTACTGCACACAAAACCCAAGCTGGCTAAAAAACAACTTATGTAGTTGCTTAGTATGGGGGGAAAAAAGGGGCAGTATTAGATTCAAATTATATTTAAATTTTTGTTCAGAATTATTTTTCAACTTGGAGTTGTATAAGGTAGCATAGGAAGCTAGTTCTTTATTTATACCTGAAGGCTTGCTCTGACCATCTGTTTTAAAAGCCTCACTCAGGAGATTTTTACTTAATTTTTTATTAAACCTCCTACTTCTATAATATATCCATTCAACAGTTTTTGAGACTTTGGGGGTAAAAGCTATGAGACACAGTGCTACTTTCAGAATTCTTACAGTTAAATGATAATAGCAAAATAAAATATGAATTATGCTCTTCAAGCTGTTTTCACACAACGTATTTGGAGACACAGTTTTGTTTTAAACTAGGAAAGTTATATTCTTCCTGCACATTTATAGTTCTTTTCTTGCCACTAAGTCATCAAAATTAATCATAAAATCTTGCAATTTTTAAATTAAATGTGCATTGGTATATTTTGGGTACACATCTACAAAAACACTGGTTAACTCAAACAAACAAATAATAAACAAGCAAATAAAAGAATGAGTTGAAAGGCTACTCCGATGCTGACAAAACCAAAGTCCTGCTGGAAAGCAGAGTTCTCAGCCCTGTCAGGCAGCTTGTCAGACTCAGAAGCGGGACCTAGCGGACATTCTCTCTGGATCTGTAGGCTGAAAACTGAAGTCCCCGTGCCAAACACCGAAACACCAAACGCCATTACCTGTTTTGTGCAGCCTCTGAGCTAAGAACGTTTGGTATTGTCTTTTTGTTAAAATTTCTGAATGGTAGAACAAATCAAAATAATATTATTTTGTGGCGTGCAAAAATTATAAGAAATTTGAATTTGTGTCCATAAATAAACACAGTCCCACCCATTCATTTATGTACTGTTTATGGCTGCTTTCATGCTGTAATGACAGAACTGTAGTGTCAAAGATTTTTGCCTGCAAAGCTGTAAAGGTTTGCTATCTGGGCCTTTACCAGACAGTTTTGCCCACCTAGACAACTGACAATAACCTTCAGTGATGGTGTCTCCACTCGAGTGTCAAATAGCTACTAAGAGGCTGAAAAACTCAGCTAAGTTTGGATCAAGTTTCCATCCACTGACCTGTGATCACAGGTGGGGACATTGGTTTATAGTGGACTACCCTTGTTTTGTGTGTCTAAAACAGTGGAGCCTGTTACAAACAGAAGGGAAGACCAGCCAGGAAAGCCTCGGGGCAAACTAAAGCCTTGGCCATTGGAACACCACAATCAAATTATTATTGCTGTCTTTTTTCTCATTTCTTCATTAATGTAGTTGATATTTCAATAAATCAACAGGCACTTACTGAGTATCTGTTTTATATGTTCCTTTCCCTGGCTCCAGATAGATATCTGAAACAGTTCCTACCTTTGAGGGCCTTGTAGTCCTTTGAGGAAAGTGGCTACTTAAAAGGAGAAATAAAATACTATGTGAGAAGTCCTACAGAAGTGAGGTAAACCAAATGGAAGAGAAAGGAGGAAAACTGAATTTATCTTAGAAGACTAGGTATGTTATAAAGAACAGGTGAATTTTGAGTTGCATCTTTTAAGGATGATGTTCCAGTTCTTTATTACTGTAGAATAACCCCAAAATGTAGTGGCTTAAAACAACATTGTTTTATTTTTGTGGTTTATTTTATAGCGATTAATAGTGGTAACAAAATCCTCAAAGATGCAATCAAGACGCACCTGTTCTTTAGAACATTCCTGGAATTCCAGGAGTAAAGTCAGTTACTTCCTTTGTCTCTGTTCCTCTGATATCCAGTTTCTATCTCCCTTGCAGTACTTTCCACATAGTGGTAATGACTTTTGAATGACTGCCTTCCTTATGCAATTATAAGAACAAATCGACCAAAGCGTTTCAATGGTAAGACTATGTTATAAGGTTTGTTTTCATAAGAGATTACCCCCTTTTGTGTCATAAGTATAGACTTTTAGTTAGAAATGTGAACATGAATATAAAAATAACCATATTTTATAACACTAATCTACTAATATGCTGTATTTATGCCACTAAACTGTAACTTCATCTTATTATTTTTCAAGTTATCACAGGTTGACTATGGAAGTTTTATTAGATCAAATGGAACTATTTCTTGATAAACACACTGACCACAAATCAAAACCTCAAATGTCAAACACTTGCAAGTAAAGCATTGTGACTGTTTATCACCAGCTTTGGTTTAAGAGTGTGCAGTTCTCAGGAAAACCTGTGCTCCTTTACATATCCTTTTATTTTGCTAGAAATAGGAATATAACCTTAGCGACGGATTGATCATAATTTTGAAATCTATGCTTTTTTAACTTGAAATTTTATTTTTTGCTACCTTTCCTCACGCCATATATCTTTAAACTACAATCTGAATCTTCAGGTATTGCTAGGGTAACTGCATTCGCGTTGAGTTGCTGTGGAACAAGTTATCACAAACCCAGCTTCTTTATTAGCTCGCAGGTTTGTAGGTCAGAAATCTGGGCACAGTGTACTCCAGGTCTTACGGGGCAGAAGTTGGAGTGGTGGCTGGTGCTGCTGTCTTGTCTGGAGCTCAGGATTCTTTTCCAAGGTAGTATGGTTGTGGCAGAATTCAGTTCCTTGTGGTAATATGACTATAACTGTAGTTCCTTGTTGGCTGTCAACTAGGGGCGGCTCTCAACTCCTAGAATCTGACTCCATTCCTTGTCATGTGCTCCCTCTGTCTTACAAGGATGGGAAAATCTGTTTCATATCCTCATCACACTTCCAATCTCTTTCTTTAGGAAGAGCGCTGTCCCTTTTAAGGGCTCACTTGATTAAGTATGGCTCGTCCCAGATAGTCTCTCTTTTATCAAGCCAACTATGCCACATAACAGACCCCAATCATGACAGTGAAATCCATGATAGTCACGGTCCCCACAGGGCAGGGATCTTGGGGGAGAGGTGCTCAAAATAGGACACTGTGGAGACTGAAGAGTGGGACTATTTCTTAATAATTACACTGAGACAATAGGTGGAAATGGGCTATTTTGGGGGACAAAACCCACAAATCCAACATTCAAATTCAGATTTTGAACGTGTAGTATCATTGCATCTGTTTTGGGCTTCCTGCCCTGCCCGTCCCCTGTGCTCCGCCATGATCACCATCTGCTTGGAGCTTAGTGGTTATTATGTTACATTTGAACTTCCATTGTCTGTGAGAAGAGGCCACTGTGTGTGGAGTCTCCAGATGGAAAAGTCACCAAGGTACAAAATATTTTCCCCATGTTTACTGTAGTAGCTTAAAGTTAGGGACGTGCTGACCCCTGAACCCTCTAAAGTAGAAAAGTCACCATCATTTGGAGTCACCTGCAGTAGTGCCCCTTGGTAACTTAAGCATATTTAGTGTACTATTCCTGGCCATTTGCCACCTGGAGGTGAAGCCTATTGACCAGCTGCTTTCAGCTCCTGGCTCTGCTGGCTCTGATCCGGGTCCTCTAATTTCCCCTCCAGTCCTTTCCGTATCTGGTCCTTCCACAGTCATCCAGCCCTCACGGCTCTGCTGCTGTCGATTGTGTCCACTAAGTTCCCAGGAGACTCCATTCTTTGATTGTTTTGAGTTACAAGCACATGGATACTCCCCGCAGTAGGAATTCATTTGTACCACGTTGTGTACAGAACCATCTAGGTGTCCATTTTCGTGACATCAGCAATATACTTTAAATAAAAAAGTTCTCACATTTCTTTGGTTTGTAGTTACTGTGTCAGCAAGTCAGAGTTAGCCTGACTTTCACTGGCGATCTCTTCCTGTGCTCTTACCTCTAAAACCAACTGAAATCATAAAGGACTTTGCACTGATGATACTGTATTTTTCCACTTTCAATGATGACCTATATTCCCATACTTCCAAGGAGTCATTCATAAAGATTCTTATCAAAAGCATTAATATCCAGTTTGTCAGGACCTATCTAGTTGCTAGAATTTTAGACCTACCCTTTGTACAGCTAGTACCAGTTGATTGCAACCTGCAAACTCAGTTCCACTTCTGTCGTAAGAGCAATTCTAGCTTTAAAAGGAGCGGTTGAAATAGTGTTAGTTCAACTTTGTTAGACTGAGCATAAAGCTCTCCTGCTTGTCCACCTCTGACATTTGCATACTTCTCACTACTGCATCTATGCCTTGTCCTGGCTAACTAACCCTTCTCTTAGACTCAAATCTTTGTTTTATGGTGTGACGGGGACCTTGCCTAGCCCACATTGTGCCATTTTCTTATTCTTGAGTGCATAGCCATGGGATCGACTACTTGTTGGTACAATATCCAGATACTGGTACCCATCTTCTTATATTCAGGGCACTCTTTGATCCTGGCCTCCGTAAGCAAGCTGCCCTTTGCACACTGTGTTTCTTCTCCACTTTTCAGGATGTGCAGCTTAATCTCTGTCTCTGTCTTCCAGTATCTACCCATAGCCACTACACATCTATTTTGGACCTCTGGCACTCTATAAAGAATCGGACCATGTCTGCGGGGACTCCAGAAATGAGGCAGAATGGGAGCCATATCAAATTATGTGCAATAAACTATTAACTTTTATTTGTTGATAAGGCAAGTCTGCAAACTTTTATTGTTTCTACTATGATACAGGCACCGTGCTAGACAACATTTGTCCATAAATTCATCCCTCAGCCCCTTCCTTTGGATTGTCTTCCTCCCTTCCAATAAAAACTTCAATCTCGCCTGCACTTCCGTTCAGTCTCTTTAATCAAGTTGCGATTTCTCTATGTTCACTGCTTATTCCTAAAGAAAATAAACTCCATATCTGAGACCTGATTAATAAACTCATCATAGTGTTCACAATATGACTTAGACACTCTCTCCTGAGTTCATAATTAAGCTAACTTCTTTTTCAGTTTGAAGTTCTCATCTAACATCTCTCTTTCCAATATTTGAATTATAACAAATTATCAGTTCTTGGCAAAATGTTAAGCGCTCGTGTACATCTCATCTGCTATTAATCTGTGTTTTCTTTGAATTCGTCTGATATTAATGGCTTCCATCACATAGCCCTGACTGAACAGCTGTTCTCATTCCCTTTGAAGTACAGCTTCCTAACGATGCTCTTCACAGCCTCCTTTCCCTTCCAGAAGTCCCAGAGCCTTTCTTACTTTCACTCTTCTTTCTGTTGTTCCATGCTGTGGTCTTGCAAATGACAAAGCAGATAGATCTACAGAGGCTGTTTCTTTCCCTTTTCACCTTCCTTTGCTCCCTCCCTCAGGCCTCGCTTCTATCATCGTGCTCCACTTCTTTATCTTTATTCTGTAATTCCTCCCCTTGATGGCCCTGATTATAGATGAGAGCTGAGACTCACCAGACCCTTGGCAGAAGCAAGAAGAACACAGTCGAGGCTGTGTTTTTCCTGACTCCCACAGGCCTGTTCCTCCAGATGGTCTCCGTGCTCCCCTGGTCCCCCCGGGTTCTGCCTGCTTTGTGGCTCCGGGACACTTCACACGCTCGGCCTCCTCCGCCTCCAAGCTGCCTGCGGAGTTTCTGCAGCAGGCAGGTTCTGTGACCTCTGTGTGTCCTTCTCAGATGTGAATGCCGTCCTGCCTTCCTCTCAGGAGTCATTCACCAGTGAAAACCCTTTTAGTTATATAGTCATCTGATGGACAGATATTGCTCTCCAGAACCCTTTGCTTATAAAGATGAGGAAATAGGAGCATAGATAGATTAAAAGATTTTGGATCAGTCACAAGGCAGTTTAGTGTCAGAAGTCGAACTTGTAGCTAGGTTTTTGATTTCTAAGCTCAAAAAAAAAAAAAAGTGGAACAAATTGAGGTGTTAGGAAAATCAGCCTCTATCCATATGTACCAGATTATCTTCAGCCAAAAACACTAATTTGTAAACATGTCTATCTACTATTACTAATTTGGGCTTAAAATCTTCTTCAGGAAGATCACTGCAATTTTAAATGCAAAGATTTCAGTTTTGTTTGAGTACCAGATGCAAAAGTTCAAAAACAAAGGTCTTAGTTTGTCTTTATACATTTTTCTGCTTGGAAGTAGACTTTGAGGGAGCTTAAAGTTTAATGTTGTAATCTTTGTAAGGGTGTATTTCTTTCAAAGAGATGGTCCAAGTCCGTCTTCATGATTTCTTTTCACTAAAGAAAAGTGTGCCTCCACCATCGACTGCAAATATCACTTCAGTCCTTATAAACTCATCAGTACTGTGAGATGACTACACACACATCTCTAAACAGCTTTTGGAACTTTCTTTTAACCTAATTTGCAATTGTAGTAAAAATACAGCTGCACTACTCCTCTAATGTAAAAGGCATTAGAAAATATCCCTGCTAGTTCTGGAGTGCAGATCTTAATTTCTAGGAATAGCCTTTACTCAGAATGAACCTCTTACGCTGTATCTACTCAAGGCCAAACCAACAGCCTGAGTAACTAAAGGTGGGGTGAAACCAAAAGTAGATGGTCCCCAAAACAGTGAAATGGCCCAAATTCAGTCTACTTACTGAAGCGCCTTGTGATGCTACAATTCATAATATGTCAAAAGATATGCAAAATCAGTTTTAAATGAAGGTATATTTATTTTAAATGTTTTACATGGTATCCTATGCAAGGCAACTGACAGTGATATATAAGCTACACTTCAAATAAAGAGCACTTAGGAAGGGTCTGGTGTGTTCCCAATATTTTCCTACAGCTGTGTACAGTGGAGATCCTTGTGGTCCCTGAGGGCCATAGTTCTAACCCAGGAGGTATTTCAAGCTTCCTTTGGGAAATAAAATGAAAATAATAGAGAAAGGATGTATAAATATAAAATACTATTATTTTAGTCCAGTTTCTCATAATACCTTAAAATGTTCTTCAAGTGATCTTAGGATTTTTAAAATTAATACATTCATATTGTGACATATTTATGACTCATGTAGTTATATATTATTTGTGAATGTTCCACTTGTTTTATAAAGGGACAAATTTCTCACCTTTTAGAAGGGCTTGGCTTTTTTCAATAAAGTTCTATTTAGTAACTGAGAAATGGTATTGGAATTTAGAAAAGCCTTGTAAAATGGACCCATGTGACTGGAAAGATTAATGAATCTTCAAAGAATGACTTCACTGGAATGAGTAAGTTCTATGACATTTTTAATGAATTTATGATGTAAAATCTACTCCTTAAAACTGCAAAATATGTCATGTTTTCTTTACCAAAAGTACAAATCCCTCAAGATTAAGGTCCTCTAGTCTAGTACCTTTTTTTTTTACAGTTATAAATACTCTTGTGTTTTTTCTTAGTCTATTTACATGTGAGAGATGCTCTATAATCTTTTAGTGCAAAAACCATTTTCTCTGAAGTGTCTCACAAAGCTCTCACCTTTAGTGTGAAGCTGTATTCACCCAGAATTCATCTAACTATCTGGTAATTCCCAAAAGATCACTGAGAGATATATTTTGTAATTAACTAGATTTTAGAATAAATAGAGACACATATAAGGTAAGTCGCTAACCTATGAGGAAAAAAGAATAATAAAGAGAGATGTTAAAGAGCAATAGGATGAGGCATAAAGAGAGACAGATTTAGTGGAAAATGTACTATTTACTGTGTATATTTTTCAGAATCGAGAGCAAATTTTCTGTTAAGATATCTTTCTCTAACTGCTCATCTGATTTGAATTTAAGATAATTTTACTATAAATATACCCAATTAAATTTGTTGCTATATTTTTCTATCAGCTTTACTCTAAAAATAATGTTAATAAACGTTAACAATTAATCCTTCATTTTATGTAAGTAGATGTGATATTTTGGGTGGGGAACAGCAATGAATAAAAGCTGAGAAAGATTTTACAATGTAATGTCTGTTGATTTTTGTAGTTGTCAAGCTTCATGATTTTGCTTGTAATTTGTGACATCTTGTCCTATATTAAAAACCAACAAAGCCACAGTTCTGTGCCATGAGTCTACCATTAACTATTAACCAATCAAACCAACATGACTGAAACATTTATAAACTCTGAGAGGTGGAAAGTTGAAATTTCTGAGATTTGAGGTTAAAGGGATCAATCACTAAAGGACTACATAAAAGTCGTAGTTTACTGGTTTGAAGAGTAGTGTTCAAACTTGGTATTTACTTTTGTTTATAAAGTGTATTTTGAATGAAATGATAACTGAAGGTAAAGAAAGTCGTGTACCTCCTTAGCTTTCTCTAGCACTCACTGCTAGCCATTGAAAGTTGACTATTGCTTCTAAGTTTCTTGTGTTATGAATGTTTAGGGTACTGGCTTAACATTATACCAAGTTTTAAAATATTACTTACCATGCAGTCATACTGTTCCTCATGAACATTAATTTTGTGAATTACATTCTCCCCAGCCCAACTAGTCCAATTGGTTTTCCATCTCTCTTCCTTTAGGCTTTATGATTTAAGTCAAATGACATCTCCTAGAAGTCTTTTCTAATGCCTTAGACATAAGAACCCTATGCATACCTTTATTATAAAATTTATTGTATTTTACTATATATGTCTGCTTATGTATCTACATCTCTCCCATATAGGATTACAAATTCTTGAAGTGGTTATGGGGTGAGGGAGTGAAAAAGAAAGCAGAGACTGTGTATATAATATCTTGCTCATCTTGTTTTCTCCAGGATCTAAAAGAGAGAAACTGTTTCATAAATGTTTTATGCAAGTGTGGGTAGAGATACTTCATGATCACCAACTGGTCTTACTCCATTTAAGCCCTGTCTTTTAATAATGGTATTGTGATAAACTAGTATTTTCTCTACTGCAGAGCTATTCTTATGTGAATCTTTTGTCTGTTAAATTTATTCTAATTTTATTGGTGAGATTATCCTGGTCATCATCACATGTCATTTGTAGATCAGTGTGAAGACCTTCGGATTTAAAAATCTCATAGTCCAAAGATCTTTTTTAATATTGTCAAACTTTTTAACAAATGAGAGACTTAAGCAATTAGGAGATTTGCTGAAAGAGTATGGATTTTTCACAGCCTTATAATTACTTCCTGTCCCTCTAAACACAAACAAACAAACACACAAACAAACAAACAAACAATGTTCTTCCTTAGAGTTATCTTGGGATATGGAAGATAGCCCGTAACATACATATTTATTCACTGTGAGATCTCTGATAACTTTGGCACAGCTTTAGAGTTTAAGTTCTTAAACTGGAATCATATTTGCCTACCTTTTGTATACCCTACAATCTAGTAAACTTCTAAAAATGGTTTGGAAAGTTAAGATTGAGAAAATTAACAAGCTGTTTTTTGTTTTTTTGTTTTTAATTTTTCCACATCATGGTAGTAGGGTATAGAGGGTAGCACATTGGGCTCTGTCAGGGAGAACTATGTGCCAAACAGCCCCTACGTTTTAGCTCAGGTTCCACTCTGAGAGAGTGTATGTAAACTCAGTCCCCATGATGTCTGAAAGTGTTGAGCATTATTGCAGTCTGACACTGGATGAGGTAAATGTTTTCTCTAATGCCTAAGACAGCCTGTCTCGCTTACGGGAACTAGCTCCTGCTGATGAAGAAGTCTAGGTCCTCTCGGCTGGGAGGGATAGGCGTTCTCCAGTTTTACTACTGGTTTGGTCAGTAGGATCCTTGGATTCCCAGGATGGGAATGTGGTGGGTCGCTGGAATTTTCACCACCCTAAGACTTACTTGGTCACGGTGAATTGATTACTGAAGCTTATTCGCTCTGTGAACAAAGAGCTCCGTCTGTTTTGATTCCCAATCCTCACTCTTCATCTGTCATGCGTCATATATAGATATATATATATATTTTCGGTACCCACAGCACAGATGGACAAGACGGTGTCATTGATTGCAGACTCCATTACAGTCTCTCCAGAATTAAAAACATACTGTTGGTTGTCATGTTTAAAGTCCATAACCTATCTGCAATCTGATTAGGGTAAGAAGAGTTTGATGTGAGCTTTTTGGTTTTGTGAACCATGACAAAACTTAATTTTCTCAGGCTACTTGCAAGGAAAACCACATCATGACCATGTAAAGGTAAGGGAAGTCAGGAGAAAAAGGAATACAGTGGTTTTCGAATGTCTCTGTTGATGGACATTTCGGTTTACGAACGCTGTAAATTTTATGGTTCTATGGTATCATTGGATAGTAAAATTTATACTAAATTTGTAGTTTTAGGGGTTAATTTTAAAGGTCTGGAACAGATTAATCCATTTTGCATTTCTTTCTATGGGGAAACCATGCCTCAGTTTTCAAACGTTTCAGAACTCTAACAGTGTTCTGGAACGGATTACGTTCGGAAACTGAGGTACCACTGTATAAAATAAAAGGGCTGTAGGCATCCTCTAATCCTAGGAATTAACTCACAGAATTGCCAAAAAGGATACAATTTTAAAATTAGTTATTATCCTATCTCATTTCAAAAGAGTTGAGTCAGAGAACAAAAGTTATCTTTTTTCTGCTTTAGAAATATAGAACTAGGAAATAAAATGAATATATATATATATATAATATATATATATAAACCTATCATGTGAAAGTTAATGATTAATGTATTTTCGCCCCCTAAGTAGATGCGTTGGGGTGCTGTAAACTGAATCATCCAGCCCGTCTCTTTACATTGCTGCTTAGAGTCTACTGAACATTTTCCAGGTGAACTCCAGTGATGGCAATTATCAACCTTTTGTAGGTTGTTCATATTTGTTGAAATGGCTTAAAGTCCTTTGGATACACGTTTCATCAGTGGGGAGTATATATGAGCTGGATGATACACATTTTTATTCCAGTATATCACATAGAAATAAGACAAGTGATTTTTGTATGTTGCTGATAAAAATTGGTTCTAAGATAATGCTAGAAAACAAAATGCTTCAATAATTTACTTGTACGAGTGAAAAAAAGCCATTGTTTTCCCTCTACCTTGATTCCATTATATATTGTTTCCTCTGCATGGAATGACATTTTGTCTACTTATTTTTGGTGATTTCCTATTTTTTCCTTTATTATATTCATTCGGGGATCCATACTTGTCATTATTGAAATTCATACCACTTTTCCCATAACTCTTACTACTGTATTTCCCCAAAAATAAGACCTAGCCGGACAATCAGCTCTACTGCGTCTTTTCGAGCAAAAATTAATATAAGACCCGGTATTATATTATATTATACCGGGTCTTATATTATAGTCAAATAAGACCAATGGCCAACGTTACACTTTTGTATGCATAGGTTATAGTAAGACTTCAAATAGGCCTTAAAAAGAATCACAAAGACTACTTAAGTCTCATTCTTTTGGAAACATTTATTACCCTTGTATCTTGAAGTTTTTCTTCTGCTTCCTTGTGCACCCATACATATTTTTTCCTACCTGTAATAGTACTTTTTATCCTGTTATATCTTTTTTCTTCTTCTTCTACATTGTTAATTCTTGCAGAATGGAAGCTGTGACTTATTCATTTTTGTATCTCTTGCACACAGTGACCAGCACTGAGCAAGTGCTAAAAAAAGGTGTAGTGAATGAATAGAATACATATGTGCAGTCGGAGAAGGATAGTATTGGATGTCAGAGTAAAATTGTGGTTAGGAGCCTATAGCTTTTGGATTAGGTAGATTCTTGAGTTCTGTTACCAGGAGTGTAACTTTGAACGTATATTCAAACCTTTACATCTGTAAGTCAAGAAATATGTCTACTTCATAGTTTATTGTGACGATATAGATAAATGTTAGAGATAGAAATACCTGGCACATGGGAAAATTCCCATTGTGCTGCTGTTATTGTATTAACAAGAACTGGTTCTTTAGTGAGAGTTAATTGTGTGTTTTTTAGTCACTTGAGTATGAGACTTTCCTGTCCTCTCTGATACCTGCATGACAACTCTTATTCCAAGCTACGTTTCCTCCCTTTCTCTCTTTGCCTTTATTTTCCATTTCTACTCTTGGAAGCAGAGGCTCACTGAAGGCATGAAAATTGGGCGATAAGCCTGCTTTGATGTCATTCAGAGATGGTTCTTGGCAATAATCCAGTATGATTCTATTTATATATTATACACTTAAAGCTACATGATCATACAGAATTGAATGACTGTTTACTTCCCCTTAACTTTATATAATTGACCAGTAATATTATTACTGGCTTCACATTTACTTCTTTCAAGGTCAAATTCCTATTTCTTTGTGTGTCTATGTTAACTTTTATAAAATTAATTATTATTATTATTTTTTCTGAGCGTGCTGCCAAGTTGCACAACACTAAGGAAATAATTCGCATTGTACTCTGTGTCATAGAATCTATGAGAATTTCTTTTTCTTGCCTTTTCTGTTAGCTGGGACTTCCAGTACAATGTCGAACAGAAGTGGAGACAGGGAACATCCTTGCCTCGTACCTACCATAGTGGGAAAGCTTCGAGTTTCTCACCAGTAAGTATGTGAGCTGTAGGTTTTTGTAGTCTTTGTCAAGTTTAGAAAATTTCCCTCCAGTTTTAGTTTACTGAGTTTTTATCATGAATAGGTGTTAGATTTTGTCAAACGCTTTTTCTGCATCTATTAATATGATCATGTATTTTCCTTTCTTTGTTGAAAATTTAAAAAAATCTTTATTTTTAATTTTGGAATAATTTTAGATTTACATAATAGTAGTAAAGACAGTTCAGGAAATTTCTGTACTTCGCCTGGTTTCCCATAAGGTTAACATGTTAATACTACAGTACACTTATTACACTGAGATTAATATTGTACATTATTACTAACTGCAGTTTTGATTTTATTCAGATTTTACCTCTTTTCCCACTAGTGTCTTTTTATGTTCCAGTATCCAATCCAGGATTCCACATTTCATTTAGTTGTACATTATTTCTTGAGACAATTTCTCAGTCTTTATTTTGTGTCTGTGTTTGTTAACTGTACAATTTTGAAGAGACTGATCATGTATTTTATGCAATCTTCTTCAAACTGAGTTTCCTCGTGGTTAGACTGGGGTTATGGTTTTTGTGGGAAATTAAACTGAGATGAAGTGCCCTTATCACTACGTCATATCAGGAAATCAGCATAATTTAGCACTTGTGTTGTTAACCGTAAGGAAGTGCCTGTCAACTTTAAAGTTACTATTTTTCTGTTTCTCTATGCTATTTTTTGGAAGTGAGTCCCCAAGAGTTCCCAAATCCAGCTCACACTTAGGGTAGAGGATGGTGTATTAAGCTTTACTTCCTGGGGAGGAGCATTTGAAATGAATGAATAAATAAATATTTTTAGAATGTATCAGTTTTTATTTCCAATATAGTATATTTCTACATAAACAAAGCTCTAGCGCAGGGGTGTCCAAACTGTGGCCCACAGGCCCACTGTGGCCCGCAATCCATTTTTAATTGGCCTGCAGCAAATTCCAAAAATATATTTAGTTTACTTAAATAAACCGGGTGAGGCAACACGTACTTCACCTTGAGTGAGTGGCCCGGCTGTTTGTGTATTTTACCGCATATGGCCTTTGGTGAAAAACGTTGAAAAAAGTTTGGACACTCCTGCTCTAGTGCCTCAATCATTTTAGAGTGCAACGGAATCCTAAAACCAAGGAGTGTGGGAGTCGTTGGTCTGACTTGAACTATCACTGTATCTTGTTACCCACATTGCTCTGCAGTTACAGATCGGGTGACACGATGTGGCACTGCCATGTGGTCCCTTCTTTAAAGCACACCTGCGTGTCCAGACTCATTTCACTCTTACGTAGCTCAGTGCCTTTGTCCCTTCCTTTCCCGTTTGCAGATGGAGACGTAGTCCCAGCAGTGCTAACCGATTCACCTGATCTTACCCAAAGCTTGGTCTTTGTATTTGTCAGTGTTCTGCATTATACTGCATGCAATTATTATTGTTGTTATACTCCTTTCATAAGACTAAAGATTCACGTTGTAAAGTTTTTGTGAGAAACATACTAAAAGTTCAACAGTATAATGTTAAATGGAATCCATTGAAGGACTCTTAAGACAAAAACACTAAGTATGATTTAAGAAAAGTTTATGGTCAAGCCACACAAAAAAGAGCAACTGTGGAACCATTAGGTACCACTATAGCTGCAGGAACTCTATGATTTATGAAAGACGATCTGTTCCCTTAAAGAAATTCAAACAACCTTATAATTCATTTTTCATTACGGTGGTGATAATAATAGGAATAATTTTACTGGTGTCCAGGTTGTTGAGTGTTAGAGACACCATTATAATGTGTTCAGTTAGAAATATTTTCTAATAAGAAACATTTGGAAAAAAAATAAATACATGATAGTTTCTTTTTAAATTCTCTTCAATTCCTGCACAAGCCAAGATAGTACATTATTACAGAACTTAATGGACTAGGATAGAAAGGCCTTATTAGAAACATAACACCAACAATAAAACAAAACAAAACAAACAAACATACCACCAGTGTTTCTTTAAGTGGAATAATGATGGAGACATGAGCTTTTCTTCTGAACAGATACTGTGCTTTCCCTGTGTGGTTCGAAGCACTGCCCAGTTCCACATTTCATATTAATCAGATCATTTAGGGAGCTTCACGGGCCCCGCCGACAACCTCTTGAATCAGAATCTCTGTAGGTTTGACTCCGCAAACTGAATCTCAGACATTCACTATTGATGATTTTTGTTCATCCTAAAATAGAGAGTCCCCAAAATATAAGAAAGCGCTAGGTAACCTTTTGCTTCAAGAAGTTATTTTGGTTTTGTGAAAGAGCTCGCTCATTATATGCTTTCACCAAGAATATGGTAGAGATCTAGTGCTAACGGAGCCTGTGTAAGATAGGAAGACCTGGTCTGGGATCAAATACAAGGGTATCTCAGCGTATCAGGTACATTTTTGAAAGTACAAGTCCTTGGAAGCAAAAGACTTGGCTAAGACAATTGAGCGAAGGTGGCCTCATCTTTGATTCAGTATTACCGAAGGTGGCTATACTCTTGAATGCCTGGAGCCCTAGCTGTTTCAATATGTTGCCCTTAATCTTAAATGTGCAGGCCTCCAAAACTGTTATCTGATTGGCAAGTCCATAATTACAGAGGAAGGAAAAAGTTCCTTGTGGAATTTGAGGCATATGTTTCATGGAATTATAGGAAAGCTAAGGAAAATGAACTTAGTAATATACTAAGGAATTTGAGAACTGGTGACACAAAAGGTATTTTCTACTATTCAATCCCAGTTCCCAAACTCATTGTTATTCAGTATTCTTGTCTAAAATATAAGATGAAAACTGCATTTATACATTATGGGGCTAAAACACAGTTTAGATTAAATCCAGCTCTTATACCAAATTACCAAAGGATTTTAAATTAAATTGTTAAAATGTCTTTCTCCTTTAGGTGCTCAGTACCCTAATGTATCTTCCAGGAACCTGAGATGGGGTTATGTGTGGAAATGTTCTTTGTAGCAACTTTTTTCTGGGTTTAATTTGCACTGCATTCAGTGGGTATACTCTTATAATATTTTTCCTGGGAGATCTGAAACAGAATTATAGCAGTGTGTTTAGAGGGACATGCATTTAAGCTATTTGCATGAAGATAAATAATAACTTTGTGGCCAATCTTAAAAGTGTACAATATCAAAATGGTATAGGTAGTCTTACTTATTTATGGATAACTGAAGAAGCTTATAGTTTTGAGATAATTTGTCCTGCAATGTTGATTTCTGATGGAAGTTTAAAGTGTCTCTGAAGATGACATTTTTAAAAGTTCCTCTTTAAATGGCACAGGGGTATCACTTACATTCATACTAAGTGGAGGTGCATTTCTTGATTCCTTTCATTAGACTTTTTGATTACCAGAATGCATCAGACATTTTTGCTTAGAAGAAGGAATAAAATGCGTTTGATTTTTTAAATAATATTGATCACCTGTAATATAATGTTTTAAAAAATGATGTGTAAGACAGAACGATAAATAAGATAAATGTCCCTAACTTCAAGGAGCTTGTGATTCAACTGGCTGAGTACCACATGTGCTGGAATAAATGTGTGACAGTTATGTCTATGAAAAATTGTCCTAAGCAAAGTAGAGAAGTGATGCTGTGGCTGTTCAAAGGAGGACAGAACAGGGATGGCGATGTAGAAAGCAGTTGATACAGCTTTCTTTGATTTAATACCAATGGCATGAAACGCTTGGGGGTCATTTTCTTCTTGATTTTGCAAGGCTTCCAGTTTAAGCAAATGCTTGGGTGAAAATACCCAAAAAATAGAAGGAAAAAAGGGGAATTGTGTTTAGCACAGCACATAGGTGCTGTGCACATGCATGGTAGAAATGATTTGGTTCCAAACACCCTGCTCCCCCCATCAAGGTCATATAGAAACAGCCGTATAATTAATCTTTAAAAAACAGCATTTACATTTTACTTGGCATAGGCAGTAAATCAGTCTTGGTTTAGAGTTTTTTTAATCCAGAACTTCCTCAATCTGCATTTTCACTGCTTTTGTACTAAACCTTTGGTGAAACTAGGGAATTAAAAAACAATGTTAAGGAAACCCTGCCATATTAGCCATCACAGGTCAAATTTATCCTTTTATTCTCCCTGACCCTAGTTATAATTCACTTGTAATATATATATATGTATATATATATATATACATATGTATATATGTATAAGTATATATATATTTCAATTCCAAAAGCATAATGGAGGCACTATTTGAACAAAAACTACAGCTATGATGAAAAGTAACTTAGTTGAGCATAAGGACAATTAACTAAAATACTATTGTAAGTTTTTCATCATTTAAAAGAAAAAAGAAAGCTTAGTAGAGAGTTATATATGATGCACAAGTCTGTTATCAATGCAGATGACTCCTAATCCTCACTCTGAAGAGATCATTCATGTTCTCTTGAATGACAGGAATGTATCCAAAGATTCTTTCATGTATCAGTGACAAGAATTCTGTGAAACAGGAGAAGGGAGTGAAGTTATGGTTCTCATGAGCCAAGACTCATCTTAGTGTCAAAAAACCAAAAAAAAAAAAAAAAAGGAAAGAAAAAGATAAAAACTGAAAAAAAAAAAAAAAACACAAACAAATCAATCCTCTGCACTCTTTTGGTTAGAATTAATTCCAGAAAGTTTTAAAATCTGTATAAAAATAGTTTGTGACACGATTTTATTGTGTTAGAAGTCCTTCCTACAGTTTGGTAGTAAATCTTGTTAAGTGTTATTCTTATTTCTCATTCCAACAAAGCCAATATTTTTCTTCCCCAAGCTACACCTCCAAATACAACTGTAGAAACCATAACAAGAAAAATTTGCATTTAATGACTAGAAATTTCATCATAAATATTATAAAACGCTCTATTAATAAATTTAAGAATAATATAGGGAGTAAAAAAGATGAGCATTATATATTAAGTTAAAAATAAAACACCTGACTTTGACATGTGGTTTGGCACCCTAATAATTATTTCTGGCACATGTATCAATACAGTTATTCAAAGTAATGAATCATTCAAACTTGAAAAGTACATTTCTTTTTAATATCATTTGTATAAATTGGATAGGATTATTTATTAATAGCCATTAAAGTACCTGAAAAAACGTGTCATATTTTTGACGAAGGGTAACTAGGCTTTTATGATCTCTTCTTGAAGTGAGACTTGAATATTTCAAATATTCAAAGGCCATGCAAACACCTTTGTAAATTGTTTTTTCGTTATTTTTGCGTTGGTTTATGAATCATTGTCAATGTTTTGAAGGACAGTGTGTCATCATTGATCCCTCACAGAATCCTTGAAGAGCATTTAGTTCAATTTTAGACTTCTATTTCAACATGTTCAAATTCTGTTATTTTTATTTCCTACTGAATACCGGGGGTGCCAAAAACATGTATACAAGTGGACACTTTGGTCAACGTTGCTAAAGCAGTAGTTCACCATAATCAGAAGTGTCTGGATTGTAACCACTCTGAGCAACTCTTGTAATTGCAGAAGTCAACTGTGAGTTGTATGCATCTTTTGTTATCGGTATATATTGAGTATTACAATTTTAATACAGTTTTCCTTTCTTAAAATGTGTATACATCTTTTTGGCACCCTCTATATATGTCTGTTTATCTCCAACAGCTGTTGGCAGGTAATGAGTCCAAACTACAGTCTTCAGCTACAGTCTGAACCATGGCCTTGGGCAAATCTCCCTGAGTTTTTTTTTTTTTTTTTTTTTTGAGGGATGTTATGATTTTAATTTGGGGAGAACTTTATGGTTGATTATGTCATAGTTGTGATGATATGGACTTTAAAAATTATGGAAGAATGCCCGTTTCCTAAACTCCTTCCTTTTTTCCAAGCTCAGAAGAACAGGAAGCAAAGGGAGGAATTGGAAATGGCAGAGGAGTGATTTGCATGTGCTGAGAAGTGAAAATGTGGAATGCATGTTGCCAAAACAACTTCTGGAGTGACATTCTCCTTTGCTTTCTCTCAAATATAAGTACTATTTGGGGGCTTATAGATTTTGTGGGGAGAATTAGGAGTTAAAGATTTTCCTAAATATTATTAACTATGCTTTGAGGAACATATTTGTGCAGTTTAAGTGAGGACTTATTAAATTTAATCATTCAATCTCATTTGTGGTCAAAGGTATTTGTGTTTATACATGTTGTAGGGCATTTAACCGTGATACATGTATATATTCACCCTGTACAAATTCAAATATTATAGGTGTTCTCAAGTTAGTCAGTGTACAGCATAAACAGTTTGAAGCTCTTGGGGATGAATGAGTACACTTTGCTATATATAATGAAGGAATATCAGGAAAAACGTAAGTGGATGGTCGGAGCTCTGGTGGATCTGTGGCTAGCCACGTTCAGACTTCATTGACACGTTTCATAGAGAGGGTGTTTTAATGAAGGATGGAGTTGTAGATAATTCGTTCCATGCTGTGTGGTTAACCACAAGCCTCTGAGAAATCACAAAACTTATTACTCCTGCAGATGTGCTGAATCTAAAAGCAGGCATTGAAATTCTGAAAGCATGATGGTTTTTCTCTGATTTGATCGTGAAGCATATTCTGGTTAGGTGACCATATTTTAAAAGTGTGTGTGTGTGTGTGTGTGTGTGTGTGTGTGTGTGTGTGTGAGTGTGTGTGTACACATGCATGTGTGTGTGCACATTTCTGCTTTTTTGAGAACACCTCCTTCTTTGGTGTTCCAGCAATACAGCTGAGACAATTTCAAAGCTATAAGAGCTGAAAGCAGAAATAAGCCCCACGTTTGTGGCGCTTCCTTGCATAATGTTTTCACAGGGAAGTCGTCCCCAGTGTCGTTATTTCTCTCTGTATTCTCCCATTCTGATTCTCATCTCCTAGCTCAGCAAATGTGAAGCCATCATTATACGTTAAAAAGGCATGAAAATAGTTTTGAAACCAAATTTTCTCCCTTTCTCCGTCATTTTCTGTTAACACCCAGGTACTCTGCTGTTTAAAATTTGGTGACAATTGTGGTGATGGGAATAACAGCTTGACAGTTCTAGCCTGGGTCTGAGAAAAAGGATTTGTTAGAATTAGTGACATAGGAAACAGAAAAAAAGAATCTCTTCCAAAATTTTAGCCCCTAAAGGAAACTGAGAAGAACAGAATGGATTAAGGTATGACAAGAAGTCTATGAGTATGTTGGGGCAAAGAAATTCTTTCCATTATTGTGTTTAGATAGATTCCCTAGGATTGGGGAAGGAGAAGATGCCTGAGCGGAAAAGCAAGACGCAGACCCCTTACCTCCACCTGCTGTCTTCCCTTCTCTCTGCCTCCCACCCCTCATCTTCCCCCACTCCTGCTGCTCCAGGCCTTCAGCAATCACTGTCTGGTAGGGCAAGAGGTGACTCGAGGAACCAGTCCTGAAGGACTCTGTGGTTAGAAAAAAAAGGTGACTAAACAGCCACCTCAAAAAGACTCATGATTGAGAATCAGAGGGCATGGTGGTACATGTCATGCCAGTATGGCTAAGTGATAAATGACATCTTGACACTGAGTGATATTAATTTCTGACAATCTGGTAGAATGTGAGGTCAAGATATGGGGTTGAATTACAGAAGTTTTTTAATGACTTTTTTCTTTTATACACAAGTTTGTGGTCTGAAATTGTGGTAATTGAATATGGAATTAGAACAAAACAGCTAAATAAGACATTAGTCTGCAAAATCTAATATATTATGGATGTGGGGTGGCTAAGAGAAAGGAAGAGAGACTGATACATTTATTGGTAAATTGTTGATAAGATCCTGGACGTGGAATGACATGTCCATACTGGAAAATAAATCTGTTGTGTGAATCATCACTTTACATACGAAGTTTAAGAAAATGTATTTTAAATAATGGTATTCCCATTCCTTCAGAGCAAGAAGATACGTTAATACCACTATGCCTATCGTGAGTCGTATGGGAACATTACTAGCCTCATTTGCTGCGACTGTATCTTTTCATACTGTCCTATTTCAAGTATCATGTGTTCAACTGTCATGAAGGCCAAGTTCAAATGTGTCCTCACTGTTCCCTAGCAATCATACTATATTCCCTAGACCTTTTCTTTCATGACTGCTTTTCTTTTTCATAACTTTTCCCCTTTGACCAAAGTTTTGGTACCGTCAGTTTAATTTCAATTTCACTGAGGTAAACCAGGAAGCCAAGGTGAGCTCTTATAATTTCCCACCATGTTAATTTCTGATCGTCTATGACCAAGCACTCTGCCTCTTTGCCTGTTACTGTGGATGCACTGTCCACATCCAAATATCCAAGCCGATATTGATACTTTTGCACTGAATCCTTTCCCTGTTGTTTACTCAAAGACCATATTCCAGCAATTCTACCCTCTCCTTCAGCTTCATAATTTCCTTCTTATTATTAGATTATTGCCACCAGCCTCAAAAAACAAAAACAAAAACAAAAAACAACAACAAAACCCAGTCTCCTTTCCCTTAGTTCCCTCTAGTTACGCTACTGTATTCACTCACTCTCAGACTTAGAGTTTTCATGAAATTTCCTGATATTCGTGTTTCCCTGTTCCCTTTCAAAACAAATTTGACAACATGGCAGTCTGTACTCAAGTTAGTAATTACTCTTATTCTCTCATGGACTCTATGGGCTTTCTGCTCACCCACTCACTCTACAGAAACTGCTCTTCTCAGAATCACCCCTGTCCAATCACCCGTGAATCCCAGGGTCAGTCCTTCATCCTCTAACCTTTGACTTCTCCATAGCGTTGGGTACAGGTGAGCTCTTCCTTCTCCATGAAAGTCTATTTCCACTTATCTTCAACTTTCCCTCCCTCATTACCCCTCCTAATTAAAATTATCAAAAAACAAAAAGAAAATATTTTGAGTTTTCCATCTTTAATCTTTTCAATAAATGAAGGAGCATCATAGACTTTAATTGCAAACATTTGCAATAAAATGAAGTTGCTGGTGAACTAACTCAAGTTTAATGGAAAATGTAGATCGTGTAGATAGTGAGTTTTAGCTTCTATCTGATGAGCTTTAAAAGCAGGAGTGGTATTATTTTCTATCCTATTTCTTTCTGATGACTTTTTGAACATATTGGGTTTTAACAGTTTGTAGCGTATTCCTTTTGACAGAAATTCATGAAATTAATCGTGCATTTTAACTGATCCACACACATACAAGTTGTTGACACTGAGACAATTTGAGTTCTTTCCATCTTCTGAAACTATGACGGTTTTTGTTTGATGCTGAGAGACCAGGAAACAAGGGCGTCTTCTTTCCATTCCGTCTAGAGATCCACAGGGATTGGTTTCAAGGCTGACTTGGCCTTCCACGTAGAGTTTTTATAAAAGGAACTGATAATACACTTTTAAACAAAATCTGAGCAAATCAGTATTTTGTGTTGTGATTACAAATGAGTGTAAACAGAACCTACAGAGCTACAGAAACTAAAACTCGTTTTTGAATGAGCTGCACAATAGGTCACTCCGCAAAGGGAAGTGAATGAGCCTCCAGCTGCGCGTGTGGGCCCATGTGTGGCCTGTGGGAGGGGTGCTGGGAACGTGGAGGAGAAAAGTGTCAGGTGACCACGCTGAAGCATTTGACGTAACTTTTTTAATTTGCTTAGTCATATTTGTTACTATCCTATTATTTGACCTTTCTGTGCCACTTAGTGATAGATTCCTTCTTCATTTTCTTCATGAAAACCTGTGTGTCTGTTATTCCAGTGTCACAATCAGAGAGATGCATGAGTCATAAAATTCCTTTTTATAGGCCCTAGGGACAGTAGCTGTTTACAACATCCTCATTCTTCTAAATATAGTCCAGGCTAGCCTGGGTTTTCTTTTGTGTTTCTGCTACTGGTTATGTGTACAGCGACTGACAGTACACGTATATTTTCAATCACATGTCCTGTCTCAATTTGCCATTTTCTGGATAAAGACAACTTTCTTGGTTGCTCACTTACACTACTGTCTTCACTCACTCTCAGACTTAGAGTTTTCATGAAAT
Organism: Rhinolophus ferrumequinum; assembly: GCF_004115265.2. Taxonomy (NCBI): domain Eukaryota; kingdom Metazoa; phylum Chordata; class Mammalia; order Chiroptera; family Rhinolophidae; genus Rhinolophus; species Rhinolophus ferrumequinum. The sequence continues at coordinate 7,971,246 of NC_046301.1, read as the reverse complement.
TTCCTGATATTCGTGTTTCATTCAACTCTAATCCAAACAAAACACACTATTCATCTTGCCACTGAGTAGGAAATGACCCAGCTAAAGAATACTTAGTCTCCTTTCTAATTTGCTAGTAGGCTTTTATTAACGTCTTCGTGGGCAATTAAGCTCCCTAGCTGGGAATTCTTCTTCTAAATGTCTAAGTTTTCCTTGCCTTCAAAGAATAAGATTGCTGCCTGGGAGCACAGCTCTGGGCCTTGTCAGCCACCCGGGTACAGACTTCTCACTGCCAGGGATGCTCCAGTCCAGCCGAGAGTTCCCTGCCATAGCATGAAAATCTGCCCGGGCCTTGGGCAAGATGGATGTCGGTAAAACCCCTGAGAGATGGATGTCATCTGTGACTTCGGGACTAATGGAAGGAGGAACTAAATGCTGTAATATAATTTCACAAGGACTTCGGTTGCATGAAAAGACCAGTATGCATAAGAACATCCCTAGGTTAAAAAAAAAAAATGCTTTTGTCTTTTTCCTACACACAACTCTCAAAACTTTGTCTTCTATCTTGGCAGTTATGTTAAGCTCTCAGTACAGATTTCTGTTTCCACACTCTATATCTATACTTAGCCATTCTTTAAATTCTGCACGTGATAATAATGGCAAAAGGAAAAAAAATAATGACATTCATGAAAAAGCTTCCTAAATCAAAAATATTCTTTCAAATGGATTGTCTTGTTTGGTCTTGAAAGCAACTTTGTGATATCAATAGGGATTTTATTTTTGTTATTCATTTTCAGTTCAGGATGCTGGAGGATTTAAATTATTTGGCTGCTTTCATATAATCACATAGTGACAGGTTGTAGGAAAAATGAAATTGAGGTCCAGGTTTTGCAACTACAAAAGTCAGGGCTATTTCAACCATGCTGTGTTCATTTTCCTCCCTTTCTGCTTTTCTTCTCTTAACTTCTTTTTTTTCTGAATTGTTCATATTTCTCCATATATTCAGTCACTTCAGTACTTTTACATTGTATGAAAGCTTCTTAAGCACCGAGTCTTTTAAATTCTTTATTCATAACTTCTTTTACCATCCTTTCACATAAGTATAAAAGTATAGGTCATTAATCTTAGAAGGCACATGCTTCAGTCCAAATCCCAAAGAATGTTTTACTTCTTTTCACAAAATCCTGGACATATGTTCTACTTTTTTTTGAATGCCCCATTCAAATTTGGATCCTAGTTCTGCTACCTGGAGCTATCAAATGTTTGTTCCTTCAGTATTCAAAGACAGATTTCATTTTCCAAAACCTCTCTTTTGTAGGTTACATAATCTTAATTTTGTTAATTATTCTTCCTAAGGTTTCAAATCAGTTGTGGATCTTTTAGATTCAAGTGACAAAAACATGATCTAAACTTAAAATGCATTTATTTTCTCACCAAGTGAAATGTCTAGAATGAGGGCCAGCTGCAGGACTGGTTGGTGCAGAGGTTCAGAAACACTCCCAGGTTGATTTTCAAAGGATGGCGTGAAGGAATTTGGGAGTGATGGAAATGTTCTGTATCCTGCCTATGGCAGTGGATACTCCACTCTATGCATTTGTCAAAGCCATAGAAACATATAAAATGCACCATACAGAGTGCATTTTAGTGGTGTAACTTTCAAAAATCCGTCAGGATATGGGCATACCCTAAATGGGAATGAACTGATTATGCCGACTGTACCAAGGGAGAGAAACCAACTATCTCCATCTTATCCTCACGAACAGTGGGATCATATAACACAGGTTAAGAACCAGATTTTATTTTATTTTTCAGGTGTAGCCAGATGAATTTTATGGTGTTGGGTATGAAACAAGCAAGGACAAACAGAGAAATGCCCTCTTTGAATATTAGTGTAGTACATAATAGTCAAAGAATGAGGTAGAAACATAATAGAAATTTATTGCTTTGGGTTTGCTAGTCTCATTATATGGGATTATATTTATATGTGATATGGCAATTACGTTTATTTTAATATACTTCAACAAAAGAAAAAAATAACCATTACTTAAATACCTGATGATATTCTTGCTGAGGACTCACTCACGTCCAAATCTCAAGCCAAGTAAATTTCAATATAATATTTCTGTCAATTGGAAAGTTTCAAAATTGGTAACTAAGTCAACTTTTTTTTTGTTTGTTTAAATTTAGAAGAGAGTAAACTAAATGATTTCTCCAGGTTTTTACATCTTGGTTATTTGATTATATTCATTGACTCACTTTATCCAATTTCCCTCTTTCAGTATTTATATTTGCCTTTCCTCCCATCAAGGAAAAGAAAATGTCAGACACAGAGTAATATTTATTCGCAAGAAGAGGACAAAATACTATTCATGAAAACCATAAGCTGTGTAAAAAGTACTATTACATTATACTGAGGTCAAAATGAAAGCTGTAGTGTGCATTATATTACCTCTTTTTTTTAAGTCACTTTATATCTAGGTGTTTTCAGCACAGTTCTGTCACCAGAAGCATAGTTCACTTAAATACTTACAGTATTTTTTTTTTTAAAAAAAAGCATTTGCTTGCTGAAATACTAACCATCTCTTAAGAAGATTAGGGAACCAAAGCTATATTTATTTTTAATTTATCTAGTAAGCCATGCAAATCTTTAAAGCATGAAATTTGCAGTTATACTTCAAACAATGTCAGTCAGTGTACTGGATTTTGTGATGGCTAGGGTACTTTAAAAACATTAAAGATATAATTTCTTCTCATTAAATCAAAGAAATTCTTCTTCTACAAAAATGTAAGAGACAAGCATCCAAAAAGCCCATTTGACATGATTTTGTTTTTCTCATCTTCATTTTTTGCTTCATTTACATTCTCCTTCCGCATGCCTTTGATTGCAAAAATAAGTTGCTTGTTGAACATTCTGTATAGTTTAGCATTTATGTTTTAAGTAACTTTTTCCATATGCTTGTTTTTGCCTCCATGAGGTCTCTTTGTCTCAACTTTCTTCACTCCCTACTCTTAAATTAAAGAAAAAAACTTCTTTAGCTTTTCTTGTTGTGTTTGGCTATGATGTGTAAAATCAGTCATACCCAGCTCTCTCCTGTAAGTTTATAATTTTAATTAGCTTCCTATAAAATTTCTCTCCTGACTCCATTGCCCAGTTAAAATAAGTTTCAACTTCCTCAACTCCCAAGAAGTGGGATGTGCAGGAAGACAGTGATTAAAGGATTAAAATAAACCTCTAGAAATCCTATTTCTTCTTTGAAGAAAATTAGGTCAGTTTTGCCGTGTTTTCTGCTCGGCTTCATAGTTCATGGCTGACCATCAATGTTTGATGATTTAAAATGACTTTTGGCTCTCTCATTTTAAAAACAAGATTAGTTACGTATGTCATATGAACTCCTGCATTTGTGGTAGCACACACTAGAATTAAGGTTATTACTCTTTTTTCCATTACTGTATGCTGTCTTTACTCAACTTTCTCAAGAATTCCTTCTTGGATTAGAAGTTTGAATGCTTGGTTTCGGATATTGTCCAATTACTGTTCATATCAGCACATTCAAACCTTAAAAGACAGAATCAAAACAAATATTGGAGTGTGGTAGAGTGTGGTAGGATGCTAATCCTCTTTGAATAAAAATAAATCAGTCGGCATTTGTATAATCAAGGCAGAATGGGATATAACAAAAAGATGTAGTCATTCCAGCTATCCAAAGCCTCCTACCAAATTCCTGTTGGGAACAGAAATTAAGGAAAAGATGTGATCAGAGTAGTGGATCATATCTTGAGAATAAAATTTACCTCTTCTGCTTTCCATTTTTTTGTTTGGGAAATAAATTCAAAGTCAGTGTAAATTATATTATTTGGGTATGCATTTTATTTGAATATAGAATTATTAATTTAGCAGTATCAATTCAAATTTAATATTTGCCTACATAAAGACCCAGTAATGTTATTCATGTTTACTCTACAGAAAAACTTTCTATATGCCCAAGGAGCCATGTACAACAAAGCTATTGAAATATGATTTGTCATAGTGGAACCTAAGAATAACCAAGGTAGTCAATAAAGGAAAGGCTAAATAAAACATGGGATACTATTAGCAGTTAAATATCTTCAAGACATATTACATACTGAAAATTGTAAACTGCAGGCTGATAATCTACAACATGCTACCACGTATGTAATAGATGGGGGAAGAGAGAGAGAAAAAACACATATGTACCATATGCATCAAATTATCAACACACATATATGTTTAAAATGACCTAGAAGTGTACGTGGTAAATTGGTAGCCATAATTACTTCTGGGAGAGAAACTTGGGCTGGCAGTTTGATAGTCAAAGAGAAATTTTTCCTTACCCAGGTTGTTAGTTTTTCACTTATTTTGTATTTTTATGTATTATTTGGATAGCAATGAATATTAACATAACATTTAAACAAAAAGCACTTTCTAGCAATATCATGTTTTTACCATATAAAGAGATAAAGTGTACATATATTCACATAGTTTGTGGTATGAATTCAGAATATCCAGCCTGGGTTTTGCCTATGTATTCACCCTTGGAATCACAACTCACTTCAAGATACAGAAAATGAAATAGCTGACTTATAACACAGGCATATGTGGTCTACTCTTTTATTTAACCAAAAGAGGGAGCGACGATGATGGACTTGAGGGAAGGCCTCAATATCACACTTATTGACTGCCCACAAATCGGAACGTTTGCCTTTACCTCTAGATGGTAAAATAGCAAAATGAGAGTAAAATATATATGGTATTGAAAAAGTGGAGTGACTTAATGATATTATGGTCAAGGTCTTCTTTGATTTGTCAGCAGATTTGCTTTTCATGTAACTCAGTTATATAGGGTGACGGTGGCTCTGGGATTTCCTCTTTCCTGTAACGTGATTGTTTTATTACCATGAGGATAACTATCAGTAGTATAAACTGACCAACAGATTATATTTGCTTTGGAAAGAACTGGAGAGCATTGTTTAATTTGTTTGCTGGATAAGTCACGCTTGTGCTTTTCTATAAATGGTAATTACTTTAAAGTTAATAACTGAATTACATATAGTAATGTTTTTGATGTTTAGAGAAAGTGGAACCGGAAACAGATGTCTTATATTATTAGGTGATCAATTCCTTTATCTGGAACAATATGGGACCTTGGAAGAGAAGCTCTTACATTTTATTCTCAATCTTGATGATACTTTGTTTGATTACGAGGGTAGTAAAACAGAAATGCAAAATCTCCCAGAAGTTAGAATATAATGGTTCATTTAGTTTATAGTATTCGTGCTGAAGACCTGACGGAGCTAAATGCAAAACTCTTCTTTCTAATATAAACACACACACACACTTCTTTTTTACTCTTAGTTCTAATATACACACACATACTACACATACATACACTTTTCAAGCACATAGAAAAGTGTAGAGAAAAATATAATGAGTATCCATGTATCTATATCTAGGTTGGTGACATCTGAGTAGTGTACACTATTTGCTTTTTTTTTTTTTTAGTATTATTTTTAAGGAATAAACAGTTATTTTTTATGGTTGAAAGTACCTTATACCTTTCCCTATTCTAAAAATTATCTGTTCTAGAGGAAAGCACTATTTTGGATTTGGTATTTGTCTTCCCACCTTTGTTTTATACTTTTTTGTACATACCTATATTTCATGAAGAATACATATATATTATTTTGCAAGTTTTATATCTTTTTATGAATTATGTCATTATCCATATATCATTTTAAAACTTGCTTATTTCTTTTAACCCAACATTGTTTTTGAGGTTTAGCCAAGATAAAAAAAACAATCATTACCAATAAAGTGGAAGACTTTCATATTCCCATCCTTCAAGTGCCATCCTTTTTGTTCCTTCTGGACACGCACATAAATGTTATTATGAGCAGTTAAGCTATTTGTACTTTTACTGCACACTATATAAAATATGTATCTAGAAATAACATGCTAGCTTGTTTTATGTGTTTGTATGTTGTAATTGTGTGCATTTTGTCTTTTTGTTATCATGAAATATCATTTTTGTAATTCTGGCAATACTTCTTGTAATAAACTCTGTTTTTATCTGAATTTACAGTCATTTCAGACTTCTTACCTTTACTGTTAACATAATTTACCTTATTCTAGACTCTTATTTTTGACTTATTTGGAGCTTTACGTTGAAAAGCACGTAGCATATAGCTGAGTCTTGCTTATTCAGTTTAGTTTAATAATCTGCTTTTTATTTGGAGAACTTAGTCCAATTACATTTAATGTAATTGATGATATGACTGGATATAGGTCTATCATTTTATAATTTGTTCTCTATTTGTTCTAAGTTTGCATTCCTTTGATTCTTTATTTTTACTTGTGTGTATATATATATATATATATGTGTATATATATATATATATATATTTAAATTGTCCACTTGATTTGAGCTATAACTCTGCATTATTTTAAAGCATTTTCTTCCAAGATTATAAAATGCATCTATAAGTTATCACAGACCAATTAATGTTTATAATGGACTACTCTATGTAAAAGTGTGAGAAGCTTGTAACAGTTTAATTCCATCTAACACCCCTCCTACTCTTTGTGATATGGTGTTATATATATTAGGTCTATCTATATGAAAAATTCAATAGTAAAGCATTAAATTTTGCTTCAGTCATTTGTCTTTTTAAAGAGTTAAAAAGAGAAGGGAAATATGTATCTAATATTTGTCTACATAATTGTCATTATTACTGTTTTATTATTTTTTGTAGATTGAAGTTTTCATCTATTTGGAGTTTCATCTCTTCATCCTTTCAGTAAACAACAATGATGAACAAAAATGGTGAGTGTGGACACCCATTTCATTCCTAGTTTAAACACATAGCTTTTAACGTTCCTTACTTTGAATAATATTATTATAGGTTAACCAAGCTTATTAAGTTAAAGTACTTTTGTATATTATTAATTTACTAAGTGTTATTATCTGATTGAGTGTTTAATTTTATCAAAGCCTTAACTGTATTTAATAGCATAATCTGCCAGTGTAATGAAGATCATTTTTAGAATTCCTAACTACAACCATCCTTTATATTCCTAGGATAAAGACAATTCAGTCATTTTTTTTTTAACAATCTGCATCAGTGTGGAGTTTGAATTGTTATTTGGGATTTTTACTTTATATTAATGAGTGATATGGATTTTTAATATCCTTTTTTGGTTGAATCATCTTTATTAATGTAATGCTACATTTTATACATAATAATATCTATTTGTCTTCTTAATTTCCTTTTTTAATACTATTTTTTTTCTGGTTCTTTATTCCTTTGTACATTTTTTTTTTTTTAATTTATTGGGGTGACAATTGTTAGTAGAATTACATAGATTTCAGTTATGCAATTCTGAATCACATCATCCATAAATCACACTGTGTGTTGTACATTTTTTAGTGGTTCTTTGATTAACAGTGTTTTAATAGCAAATTGTCTCAATGTTTGTTTGCCTGCAAGTACCTTATTTCATTCGCATCTTGATTACTTAAATTTTTTCTGGGCATATATTAATTGTTGGGAATTATTTTTTTATAGCACTTTTAATGTACCATTTCATTTTTTTCTGGCTTTCGTTCTTTTGAGACACTTGCTATGAGAGTCATTTTATAATTGTTTTATAGTAATTTGTCTTTTCTCTTTAATTGTCTTTAAGTTATCCTTTCTCTTAGAGTTCTATAGTTTTTATGGTTAGGTTGGTGAAAACGTAATTGTGGTTTTTGCAATTATTTTTAACCTTTGGAGCTGCAATTATTTCTGCACCAACCTAATAATATAAATGTAGGTTAAAATCTTTTTCATTTACATCATTCAGTTCTTGTTGCCTAATGAATTAAGGATTTAAGCGGTCCCTTAAATGTGTTAATATCTCAACCAATAAGTTTTTCACATTTTGCCTCACTGCATTTTGTCGAGTCTTTCATTGTGGAAATCCTGTTATTCAAAAGTGGGATTTTCTCTTCCTGCCCTTGATTGTATTTAACCCCTCTTTCCTATTTTCTATTTATTTGTCAACCTGTGTTCTAATCTGTGCTTCTATTTTATACCCCAATCTTTCCAATCATTTTTCTGAGGTATTTTCTTGTGTTTTAATTGATTATTATATTTGATTAATTATTTTAAATACACCTATTTTATAGTTACATCTGACAGGATGACTAGTTGAAGTTCTTGGTGGTCTAATTCTGTTGGTATTATGCCTGCTGACTTTCGATTATAGTGTTTTATAATTTGGGAATTGTGAGCTTCTTTTTAGCATACTTTTAGCTGTGGGAATTCTGTGAAGCTTGAGGGAGGATTTGAATTATATCTTCAAAGGACCCATTTTATTATTAAATTTTAGCTTTCGTTGTCCCCATTCAAGCAAAAGAATGTAAATTTAAAAATCTATCTTATGTCATGGTAGATCCACTACGAAACATGTCTTAATTTTGTACTCTATGGTTTACAGTAAATTGGCCTAGTAGAGAAACACTGCACTGATAAACTGTACAATTCACATTTTTTTAAGAAAACTGTTTTGGTTGTTTGAGAATTTTGAGTGATAACATGAGAAAAGAACATTTGTAAATGATTATAGCACTATAAATACACATTTACCATGCTGAATTAAAATATTTACTTAAAAGACGTCTGTTGTATGATTTTGAGGGGGAGTTTTACCAATATAATTACAGTATTAGGGAAATAATTTCAATGATCTGTACCTCTAGGCATTGAAATGTTACAGAAATAAATTAGCGTTCGAAATGTGTTAAGTACCAGAGTTTATATTAACATTAACTTTTTATTACATTATTAGTGAAAGTGATAATAAAATAACGACTTATTTGATTATTTTCTACTACTTATTATTTGAAGCACTTACTTGCATCTTTAGAAAACCCCTGACGAGGGTATGACAGATATCACTGTATTCATTTTACGTATAGATAAACTTAGCCTTAGCCTAGTTAAGTAACTTTCTTCTAATCATTGGAGGCAGAATTTGATCCCAGATTTTCTTGTGTAATCATACCACTGTGCTAAAGATACCAGGAATAATCATTAAAAAGAAACCCTCAATTTTTTTTTTTTTTTTTTTTTTTTTACATTATGAGTTTTACTTAGTATTCTTTAGGTTAAGTTTAAGTTTGTGGAGTCATAAAAAAAATCTCAAGGAACATAAAAGTAATCCTGGTTTTCCTTGAATTCTTTTTCTTTTGTGTGAAAGTTATGCAATTGTAAATGCAGCTCTTTTTTTTAATTAAAATTTATTGGAGTAATAAAATTACACAGTGTACTAATCTGTAATATGTCATCTATATATCACATTGTGTGCTCACCACCCAGAGTCAGTTCTCCTTCCATCAGCATATATTTGACATTTTTTACCCCATCTACCGGCCCCCTCCCCCCTTACCCTCTGGTAACTACTAAACTATTGTCTGTGTCTATGAGTTTTTGTTTCTTCATTTGTTTGTCTTTTCCTTTGTTGCTTTTAGTTTTTTATCCCATTATCAGTTTTATATGTAGCTTTTGCAGAGTCCTAGTTTGTTAAATGTTGAGTATCTGGGCACCAGATTTATCATGTAATAAATAATAAAATGGTATGTTCCTTAAATTACTTAATTCAGCAAAGACAAATTACGTAAAATTATCTCAAACAAACCTTGGATGGAGCTGGAACATTTCTATTTTTGATATATTTCTATCTAGTTGAATATAGCAGTTTTAGCATCTGAAGTTTTATTAAGAAAACATGTATGAGTTAAGCCTTGGTTAAGTGCTATAACTAATGGTATTTTCTCTCTTGTGACCCTCCATGTATATATATATATACATCACACACACACACACACATATGTATATTACATACATGTATATATATCATATGTACATGTATATATATGTATATATACACATACACACATATGTGATCAAATAATACAGTGGAAGTTTAAATTTAAAAAAATCATTATAGTGAAAGAAACATTGCCATTAACCCCCCTCAAAATACTCCCCCTCACTTCAAACACACTTATCATTCTTGTCACTTTCTGAAGCAGTTCTCGAAGCCCTCTTTTGAGAGTATCTTTAGTTGCGCTCTCATGGCTGCCTCGATGTCCTGAATTGATTCAAAACATTTTCCTTTCATGGTCATTTTGACATTGAGAAAGAGCCAGAAGTCACATGGTGCCAGATCTGGTGAATAAGGTGGACGAAGACACACTATAATGTTTTTATGTGACAGAATTGCTGTACCAGAAGCGATGTGTGACACAAAGCATTGTCATGATGGAGGATGAAGTAAAGATACTCACGAAAGAGGACTTCCAGACCATTCAGAAAATGGCAAGAACGATGGGATAAATGTGTTCAAAGCAAGCAGAGTATTTTGAAGGAGATTAATGGCAATGTGTCTCTTACAGTAATTTTTTTTATTTAAGCATTCGCTATATTTTGTGATCACACCTCCTGTATATATACAGAGGGTGCCAAAAAAATGTACTCACATTTTAAGAAAGGAAAAAACTGTACTAAAATAGTAATACTCGATATATACCAATAACAAAAGATGAATGCAAGTCATGTGTATACGTGTTTTTTGCACCCCTGGTATGTGTATATATACACACACACACGTGTGTGTGAGTGTATGTGTATATGAGGTCAATTAAGTTTGCGAAATCATCCTGGAAAAAGTGCTACATACCTCATTGCTGAATGTCACTACGGTCACCTTCGAGGTATTCCCCTTGGGAAGCTATGCACTGACGCCAGCACCTAGTCCACCCTTTAAGCAATTTTGGAACTCTTTTTCTGGAATGGTCATCAGAGCTGTGGTCGTATTACCCTTGATGTCCTGAATGTCATCAAAATGTCTTTTCAATATTTCTTTTCTCTTCGGGGAAAGAGTCATTGGGGGCCAGATCAGGTGAGTAGGGAGGGTGTTCCAATACAGTTATTTGTTTACTGGCTAAAAACTCCCTCACAGACAGTGCCATGTGAGCTGGTGCATTGTTGTGATACAAGAACCACGAATTGTTGGCGCAAAGTTCAGGTTGTATAACTTTTTCACGCAGCCTTTTCAGCACTTCCAAATAGTAAACTTGGTTAACTCTTTGTACAGTTGGTTCAAATTCAAAATGAACAATCCCTCTGATATCAAAAAAGGTTAGCAACATTGTTGCATCAAGTTTGCATACTTCGTTGTCAGACCTCGTGTGTGTTTGTGTGTGTGTGTGTGTGTGTGTGTGTGTGTGTGTTTGATATAATGTATCTTTTGCTATATTTTCTAATTTGAAAAATAACAATATGGTCTAAATCAGAGATTGTAGATGATGGTATAATTTTTTGTCAAAAACTATTTTGATTTGAGCTTTGATTTTATATATTTTGCTATTAGTCTATGAGTTCCTGCCACATTGGGGTTTCTGAACTCGCATTACTGTACTTTGGATATAATTTACAAATTACATTTGAAGTATAAATGTTTATCAGTAAATGTAAATTATTGCATAATATTTATTTAGCATATTGTTTAAATATACATATTTTCTTTAATGATATCCATATGTTTTAGCTGCTATTATCTTGAAGAAAAATTATGTTCGCGTCAGGCTATGCAAATGTGTTTGCCTATTTACTGATATGAAATTATTCATTATAAGTTATTGAACTCCATGAATTCTAGCATTCATATTATTATTATTATTATATGATAAATGCTGAAAATATTCAACTGATTTCATGGGTCCAGTATCATCTTTTATGGTGGTTTGAAATGAAAACTTATTTAGAAACACAGGAGATTAAAAGTTTTTTTCAATATAATGTCTTATGAATCTGTATGTATGTTATCAACCATAACCTTTATTAGATATCTAGAGGCTACGTAGGAACTATTCAACATCTTAGAGCTAGAGTTATTTATTTGCTTGATTATTTTTGTTTGATTTAGACTCCTAAATTTTCCTCCTGTATTCTGATTTGTATTTTCTGAATCTATGAGACTCTATCCTCTTTCACTGAAGTTATTTATTTGGTCTGTCAAACTATTTTGATTGCAAAGAGTTTACTAAAACATGGAAGATGTATGGGAAAAAAAGTTTACTAGAAAGTATACAAAAGATACTGTCTAATTTAGGAGAACATTGAATTTGAATCTGATTCAGTGTCACCAACTTATGGCTACGAAAAGCAGAGTAAGCAATCTTTTATTAGTAGAAACTGGTATGCATAAGAATTGAGTTTTATATTTATATTAATTTTTTTTATTTAATGCCATGATTATATATTAGAGTAAGAAGCACATCATGTATTAAATGTAGAGCAATCAAGAGATACCGCTAATTAATATAAATATTTTCTTACTAAAGAATCACTCATATTTATACCATTATAATGATAAGGAATTATAAACCCCAATAAAAAATTAAATAGACAACTCTGTCTTACCCTTAAAGTGATCTCATAATTCAAATTTGTCTCCAAAGATAATTGTGATTCTAAGCTATGCTGGAGGTAATGCAACATGGAATGTGTATTGCTATCACAATAGGACAAGGGATAGTCAAGAAAAACCTCTCTCCTGAGAATTCATATTTTTCCTCTGATATGATTTACAAAAGGTTTTCTTAGGTCCGTTTTCCCATAAGGCCAAGATCATTTGAAAACACTCAGCATTTTCTCACAACAGAAGTATCCAGCAGGGTTTTTCTTTCTTTTGTTTGTTTTGTTTTGTTTTTTTTTAATCCCCTTCCTTATTGGAAAAATCTTGAATTTATAGTGATCAAATTTATCAGGCCAAAACAGAAAACATAGGAGCTCAGACAATAGTGACCAACAGTATTTACTGATCAACATGTCATAGCTGATGGAATCCTGCTGACCCATTTCTTTCATCAGTCACATAACACGGTGTTCTACAGCAGTGCCTCAGGGTACAGTGAAGGGCTCGGATGTTGAACAGACTTTCCCACTGAGCATCTATTCATGAGACCGCCAGGCATGTGTCATTGACTTTGTTCTGTAGCATATCCTCAGGTATGCAAAGAGGCATGGGGCACGGAATCAGTCAGTAAATTGTTATTTCATGAGTCTGTATCCAACTTTACTTTTGAACATATGTGAAACTGAGTAGCTAAAATTTCCAAAAGAAATACAACTAAAGTTTCCATCAAAAGGTATACACTACACAGCAACACACTATCTTACAATAAAACTAAAGAGGAAGAAGTCAAAATAACAATCAAGAAATTCAGTAGGTGCTTTAAAAAACATTAAAATCCCACATCTACATAGACACAACTACCTCGGTTCCCTTTCTCATCTTGTCAATGTCTGTCTCATTCCAGTTCCTTCCGTGGTATCTTTCTAGTTCTCTATTTTCTCTGCTTCTCCCTTGTCAGTTTAGAGGAATACTAGATTCAGTAAGTTCTCATTAAAGAGATCAAAAGTACCTGAAAGTATCCAGAGAGGAAGGGAGTTCGTTCCAAAGAAGAAGGGAGTACACTGAATGATTCTTGATGTACTTTAACTGCTGAAACAAAGAGAAGCCTTACTGTGTAATGCAATGATTTGAGAAATTGAATATCGATAATAAGTATTAGGAAAGAGTACTATCGCTTTACCATTAATAATTCAAGATTCCTACCCCTTTCCTAGATTTTACATTTAATAATTCCAAAGTGCTGAAGATTTTTCCTATTTCTTTACATTTAGTTTTACAAGTGTGCAGTCTCTATATTATGCAGTGGCAAGTCTTATTTTATAAATAGACAATACAAACAGAATTAGCACAAATGGTTTGGAGGTTTAAAGGAGTCCCAGTGGGTTATGGAGTCGGCTTCTGTGTTTTTCAGGAAAAGAGTCACATTTTCTACCAAATTCTCATTATGTTACATGATACGAAACACATGATTAAAAAACCCAAACATCTAGAGAACACAAAATATACAGATATTTGGAAGTACTGGGACAATTAACTAATTTTTTAGTTTAATTTTTTTAATCCAGTTTTGCTCCATGTAGCCAAAGACACAAAATGTGAAAATTTGTTTTCTTCATTAAAGTAGTTATTAAGTTTGGTTTGAGTTTATATTATATCACAAGAATTTGATAGAAAATGTGTTTCTCTTCCTGAAAAAACGCAAAAGACAGCTCCATAATCTTTTAATATAGATATTTTGGTTTGTCTTTTACTATAAATATACTAGAAATACCATATAGGTTTGAACATTTTTTTTGTGTGTGTCAAACAAAATGGACTTCACAGTCACTGTAGTTAGTGAAAATTATTTTTGTCTCTCTACAAAAAACAATTAGATGGCTATTCATAGATTAAAGTAGCTCTGGGAATGCATGGGGGAGTCCAGTTAAGAATCTGCAGCTACACAGTGGAGCAAAACAGCCTGAGAATAAGTATAAGAAAGGACGGGAAGAACGGTTCCCTTTTGCCTGCATCATCCCATCACCTGGTCCTGGACAGATGGAGCTCAACCTCACAAGCTCCCCCTACAGGGAAAAGAAGAGCAGGATGAGCGAGATGAGTCCCCATCCTTTGGCCAACTACCGTGTTTCCCCGAAAATGAGACTTAGCTGGACCGTCAGCTCTAATGCGTCTTTTGGAGCAAAAATTAACATAAGACCCGGTCTTATAGTATATTATGTAAGACCCGGTATTATATATTATATTATATTATATTATATTATATTATATTATATTATATTATATTATATTATCGTACTATACTATATTATATAAGACCCGGTCTTATATTATAGTAAAATAAGACCGGGTCTTATATTAATTTTTGCTCCAAAAGACGCGTTAGAGCTAGATGGTCCGGCTGCATCTTATTTTCCGGAAACACGGTACCGCGGCCACGTGTGCACACAGCTGGCACTGCCAGCCGATGTGCTTTGACATAACCCCACCCAGATTGCCAGGGGAATTGTCAGCTGAGAGGTCTGGAGACTGCTCGGAACAAAGGGGAAGGGTGGAAGCTGTCAGCGTTAGCGTCGCCGTAGGTGCAGCCCTGGTTTCTGGGGGTCTACTGTGCAGAGCACCCCCAGCAGCCTTGGCCACTGAGGATATCAGCGGCCCTTACAGCTGCCATGGACACGCAGCTTTGACCGCAGAGGATCCTGTAATGTTCAGTGTTGCGGCTCGCAGCAGCCGGCTCTGTAAAGAATCCTGTTAGCCTTTGCCAGTGAGGAAACCAACAGCCATTGCAGATACCGGGGCCCCCGTGGCTTCACCTGTGAGGGTCCCACAGTTTTTGCCTTTGCCGACTCTAGCTGCCACCCCCTTAGAGCGAGTCCAGCTAGTGCCACTGTGGGTGTCCTGGCTCTGGGAAACAGTGTGGCCCTGAGGTGTGCACCCATAGCCTACCTCAGCCCCTGCCACCAGCCCGGGCTTCCATGGCTGTGTGTGTGCACACGGACAACTACTGCAACCATGTGGGCGCACACATGTGGGCACACAGCTGGCTCATGTACTTGCTGCTGCTCTCGCCACTGCCCACATCCCACAACTGACCTTAGCAGCTGCACACATGGCCCCTACTCAGGTGTGCTCACTGGATGTGGAGGGTCGTGCCACTGTCTGCCAACATGCTTCGCAGCCAACATGGGTCCCCCCATAGCTTTAAGTGTCAAGGACCACAGACTTGCTGACATGGCAGATCATAGCAGCCTGAGCTACCAAGTAGCTGCACCCCAAGACCTGGAGCGACGGGATACATGCCCTACATTTAGAAACCTGCATGACACTTGGCACTGTGCGACAGCATGCACCATCGGCTCCTCCCCACAGGTGAAAGTCTTTCCTTACCAAAGCCATGAGGGATGGTTTTAGTCCATAAAGTCTGGAAGAGGTGATTGTTTCTTCAAATATGCAGACACTAATGTGCAAGGATTCAAGGAACACGATAAATCAGGGAAACGTTACACCACCAAAAAAACAGTAAACTTTCAGTAACCAATGCCAAACAAATGGAGATCCATGAGTTGCCTGACAAAGAATTCAAGATAATTGTTCTAAAGAGGCTTGACAAGTTATTACAAGAGAAAACAGATAAACGGTTTAATGATATCAGGAAAACAATACAAGAACAAAATGAGAGTTCAACAAAGAGAGAGAAAATGAAGAATCAAACAGAAATTCTTTGGCTGAGAAATGTAATGCCTGAACTAACTAATCCCACAGAGAGCTTCAACAGCAGACTCAATCAAGCAGAAGAATCTGTAAATTCAAATCTAGCTTATTTGAAATTATCCAGTCAGAAAAGAAAAAAAAAAAAAGAAAGACAGTGAAGACAGTGTAGAGAAGTTATGGGATACAATCAAATGAACCAATAGACATTAGGGAAGTCCTAGAAAGAGAAAAGAGAGAGAAAGGCCAGAAAGTTTATATTAAAAATAATAACCAAAAACTTCCCAAATCTGAGGAGAGAAAAAGATATCCAGTCTCAAGGAGCCCATCGGATCCCAAATATGTTGACTATAAAGAGATCTACATTAAAGCAGACTATAAACTGTCAAAAGTCAAAGATAGAGAATTTTGAAAGCAGCAAAGAGAAAAGCAATTTATTACATACAATGGGAACTTTTCCATAAAACTGTCAATGGATTTCTCAACGTAAGCCTTGCAGGTCAGAAGAGACTGTGGCGATACATTCAAAATACTGAAAGAAAATTTTAAAAAATTGTGAACAAAAGAATATCATACTCTGCATGGAGGTAAGGACTTTCCCAGATAAACAAAAACTGAAGGAATTTGTCACCATTAGACTTTGAAGACCTATCTGCACTCCTATGTTTATTGCAGCACTACCGTTTTCACAATATCCAAGATATGGAAGCAACCTAAGTGTCTTGTAATGGATAAAGGGATAAAGAGAATGTCATATTATTCAGCATCACAAAAGAAGCAAATCCTGCCATTTGCAACAACAGGGATAAACATGGAGGGTATTATGCTAAGTGAAATAAGCCAGACACAGAAAGACAAATACTGCAGGATTTCACTTATGTATGGAGTCTAGAAAGTTGAATTCATAAAAGCAGAGAATAAAATCATGGTTTACAGGGGCTGAAGAGTGCGGTGAAATGCGGAGATGTTGGTCAAAGAGTATGAAAGTTTAGTTACGCGAGATGCATAAGTTCTGAAGATCTAATGTACAGCACAGTGACAATAGTTAACAATACTGTATTGTGTACCTGACATTGGTAAGAGGATAGGTCTTAAATCTTACACACACACACACTCTCAAATATGTACCTATATGGAGATGATAGATACATTTATTATCTGGATTGGGCTGATCATTTAATTGAACATACATATTTCAAAACATCAAGTTGTACATCTTAGATATATAATTTTACATGTCAATACACGTCAATAAAGCTGTTGAAAAATCCATATGCCATAGAAATGTACACTTTATATCAAAAATATTTTAGAATTCATATATAATTTAAATATGTTTTTATGTAAGAGACATTTTATTCTCATATAAAGTTCTTTGTGAATATAAAAGGCTGTCTGGGTCAATGAATAAGGAGATAATTATTTCTGGGATGTTGTTTGAAATTCAATTCGTTATTCAATTCATTATACACAAGAAAATAAAAAAAGACTTAAGAAATAGAGTTCCATAAATGTTCAGAACATTAGCTAAAAACTGTTAAAATGGA
The DNA here is from genome assembly GCF_004115265.2 of Rhinolophus ferrumequinum. Lineage (NCBI taxonomy): Eukaryota > Metazoa > Chordata > Mammalia > Chiroptera > Rhinolophidae > Rhinolophus > Rhinolophus ferrumequinum. Next base: position 7,953,534 of record NC_046301.1, on the reverse strand, counting down.
TGTGCAAGTGCTTCTTAGAGGAGGGTGGAATTGTATATCTGGTGGGCTGAAATAGGGAAGGTTTCTTGCAGCACGTGGGACTTGAATGAGCACATTACAATTGAAAGAGAAATGAGTGTGCTTATCGAGAGGACAGAGAGAAGGCCAATGGACTAAAGTAAAGAATAAGTTTGTATTAAAAAATCAGGTTGGTTAGGTTCAATGGAGTTAGGCTGTAAAGATCCTTTTTTTTTCATTATTGAAAGTTACAAACATTTATAAGAGTAGGGAGAGAGATTATCAGCATAGAGTCCATTTTGTTCCCCCACCTATAACCCATGGAATATTTTGAAGCAAATCTGAGCCATCATATAATTTCATATATGAATAATTCAGTATGTATCTCTTAGAGACAACTAATGTTCATCCTTTTTTAAAAAAAACATACCATGATATTATTATCATATCTAAAAATAACAATAACTCCTTAATAATATAAAATATGCACACCATACTGTAAAGAACGTAAATGTTGGAATGGGATTCAGAGTTTATCATGGAGGCATTGAAGAATCACAGGCATTTTTGTCATGCCGGGGAGGAACAGTATGCGAGAATATTTCCAGATGGTTGATCAGGAAAAGTGACATGATAAAAATAATAACTGGAGACATATGGGATTTTCAAGAAATGGTTACAATAATTCTTTGATTAGGTTCTATCCAATACAGACAGAATATGCTAAACACAGAGCAGAAAGTGTAATTGTGGATATTCACAAATGTAAAATATTAGCTGAAGATCTATGTCAAGCACTATTTTCTGTGATGCAAAAGTATACAATTTATGGATCAAAATAGAAATGACACTTTTTTTTGTATCTTACTTTGTGCAGGTGGAAGACATAGTACACAACTACACAAATAAAGGGTCAACATATTTGAAATAGTAAAAGGTACTACAGATAAAAGTAAGCACATCGATGACTAATAGGATACAAAATACTGCTAGAAATAAAAGAGAAAGTATGGAATTTGATTCATTCTACACTGGAAAACTATCACAAAGCTCCACGTGGTCACAGCTGTAGATGCATTCCACTTGACATCCCGAAATAGTAGGCAGATGCCTGATGTAACTATTATTCAAAATAGTACTGGAGTTTCAGGTTATGGTAGTTCATGCCTTCATTTGTTCAACAAATATTTATTGAGCACCAACTATGTTCTAGGTATTATTCTAAGGTCTGGAATACTGCACTAGGTGAAGTTTTTAAAACGTGAGGTGTTCCTAGGCCTTACGTTCTGCCAACAAAAAATAGACAAACTTAACAGGTAAATTATATAGTATATTAGAAAGTGGTTAAGTACTATGAAAAAAGCGTGGCAGGAAAGGGGAGATAGGAAGCGAAGGAAGTGGATGGGTTGCAATATTAAGTAGAACAACCAGGAAAAGCCTACTGCTAGGTGATTCTGAAATATGGAAGGACGTGAGTAAGTGAGCTGTGTAGATGGCTAGAGAGGAGCATACCATGCACAGATATGGCAAGTGCAAAGGCCCGGGGGCTGGTGAGTTTGAGGAGTAATGAAGGGGACCCCAGTGTAGGTGGAGCTGGAAATGATCCAAGTGTAGCAGGAAATGATATCATAGAGGAAACAGGGGGCCTGTTTGAGGAAACTATGAGGAAAAAAAGCATGAAGGCTATCAATGCAGCATTTTTGTTGTAGTAAGGAGATAGTGATAACCCAGGTGTTTATCGTTACAGGAACAAATAGATTAAACATAGTGGACATACTCGTATATATTAGATGAGCCATTACAGACAAATGAAATATAAGTATATACAGAAACTGGGTTGATGTTCAAAATTGATTTTTGAGGAGAAAGATAAAAACCAGTATAATGACAGCAGAGTGCCATCTGTATACATTAAAATACAAGACACAATAAACCTATCTTTTGCGAGGCTACGTGAATATGCAAGAAAACAGATAAGTCACATTGAAAGGTATATATGGGATGGGGGAGATGAATGTTGTGATGAGAAATGCAGGAGAAAAATAACATCAAATAAAACAAGAGAGGGCTGTTGGAAGTACTGATCATAATACTATTGCATGAACAGAGAAGTTGAGATAAACTCACTAGGGTCCAAAAAAAAAAAAATTAAAAAATCTTGTTATCTATTGCGTTTCCCTGAAAATAATACCTTAGCAGGACCATCAGGTCTAATGCGTCTTTTGGAGCAAAAATTAGTATAGACCTGGTCTTATTTTATATAATATAAGTATCTTACATAAGTCCGGTCTTATATTAATTTTTGCTCCAAAAGACACATTAGAGCTGATGGTCTAGTTAGGTCTTATTTCCAGGGAAACACGGTATCTGCAAATGGAAAAACTGCATTCAGATGAGTGATATGCCACCATTTTTATATTGTGGGATGTCACGCTTGTATTTTTGCATGGTTTCCCCTTTTCCACTTTTATTTTTCACATAGATGTAAAAGTGAAATTGAGCTGAGTGAAATAGTAGAAATGCTTGGTTAGAACTTCTTGCCAGATGAATTATTAAAGTCATGTAAAAATTCTATTGAAATATGATCTTTAAAATAAAAAAGTGTACTGACACTGAATACTAGCTTATTAATACCTTATCATACATTTTATTCGAATTGTAGAATTCTTAGGTTAGTTTCTTTTATCCACTACATGATAGGAGCTTATATATTAAAGAAAGATTGACTTAATTTTTTTGTGTGTGAAGTTTTACAAATTTTTACACTTAAAATGTAAGGCTGTTCATAACATCCAGTTTAATACTTTTTCTTGAATAATGTAAATTAAGAAAGATATGTGAATGCTCTCTTAGGATCAACACTTTTAGCATAGACATGAAATGATTCTAGTGTTTTTTTTTTTCCTCTGTGAAATTCTTATATGAAGATTGGTATTCTCGCTGTTTGTCTTAGGATGCCAGCTGTGTAAGTGGAGGGTGTAACATTGTGTAAGCAAAACGAAAGGTAAAAATGTTCTCAAACATTTAAGCTGCACAAACGTAACCTCATGGCCACATTTCCATCTGTTTCTGGGCTCAGCTAATGAGAGAACTTGTTCAATTGCACATTGGCTCAATCTGAAAATAATAAAACCATGCCTTCTATGAGTTAAAAAACATGCCCCTCTAACCTCTCCTTTTCAACCTCTAGTTTTACTTGTTGAAAAACAAGGAAAACAAATAGACATGTGGCCACCCACATGGTTGTGTAAATTTGAAAAAAAAAAAAAGTGAAAATAACATGGGGCAGAATGCCTGAGGGTTTCACTTAGTCCTTCACACATGGACTTAATCACTTTGGCAAATTCTCTCTCCCTCCCATATGAACTTTAATAGATCACTTTTCAAATTAAAAGTGCCCTCTCTTCTTTTATGTTTTAAGAACTGGTGGCTCAGGGAAAGGCTGGGAATTGATTTGGGGAACTATATCATCAACTAGGCATTTTGCTGCTCTTTAAAATTCATTGGAAATATGGCAATAGTGTAGGATGCTGAAGATTTCTGAGGAGCTTCTTGGTATGTGTGACGATTGTGTGTGTGTGTGGAGAGGATGTGTGTATAGACGTGCACACTCTTTATCTGAGTTTAAGTTCTCTCTCCAGTTCAAATGTTTAAATTCCATTAGACACATATACTGTATTAGGGCAAATCTATGTTGCAGCGACCTTTCTACTTCTAGGTTACTCCTAGGAGCTAACTGCTGTGCAAATCAGTGACTGGAGAGAAAGATCAAAACCATCTGATGATTGCATTGACCATGCAGAGTGACAGCACTGTAAACCTACCTACACACTTTTCAGACAAGACCACTTTACTCTTTAAAATTGGAAAATCATCGGGTCTCTAGCGGAATGCGGACCTTTCCTTTCCTGATAACCTGTACAATTCAAGTTTACGTGGCAAGGATAGACAGCAGCTGTAGGACCTTACTCAGTCAGGTCTGCCTACGCAGAGCTGGTCAGCAGATCACATAAGAGTCACCCTTTAATTCAGTAGATTACAGGTCAGTAGGCAACTTGGTCTGTTTAAGGGCTCCAGTGAGTGCTCTGTGGAAGAACTGTTCTCTGTAGCCATGATCTCCATCCTTCTTAATTCCTTTGCTCCGTGCATGTCTGTTCCATAAATTTCAGTCTTCTCGATATGCCTCCTATCCATAAGCTGAAATATGGCAAAAGACCCTCCACCCATCAAAACACTTTATGTCACCACTTCCCTGTGTTGTCAGTCATGTAATTTAGAAGTTGGCAAATATTTTCTGTAAAGAGCCAGGTAGTATTTTAGGCTTTGCATGCCAGAGGGTGTCTGTTTCAACTACTAACTCAGGTCTTGTAGCTTGAAGGCAGCCATAGACATCATGTGAAAGAACTAGCATAGCTGTGTTAAAAAAACAAAAACACAACAACAAAAAACACCTTTATTTACAAAAATAAGTGATTGACTGGATTTGGCCCTGGGACTGTAGTTTGCTGTCTTCTGAGCCATGAGTCTTCTCAGATGGGGAGAGAAACTTCCTCTGATTTGCTCTCAAACTTAGTGGGAGGACTAAATAAAAAAGCCTTTGCAGTGACTTAAATGCAAACATTTTTTTAAAGTTTTTTTCCTACATAGTTTGGTGGAAGAGTATAGACTTGGTGACAGTAAAACCACAAACTCTATGGTTTTGGGAAAGAGACACACTTTCAAATCTTTATTTTTCTCATTCCATAAAATGAGATAATAAGCTATACTCCAACGAGTTGCTGTGAGATAAAATGAGAAAATGTATATAAAGGGGACAGTATGGTGATGTCGTATTTCAGGATTTTGTTTTTAGAAATGAGCTCTGGATGCATAAACTATATTGATGCAAATGTCTTCGTAAAATCTTTTGTAATCAATGACCAGTTGGGCATTGTTATTACTAATAATGATGACGCAAGATTAAAATAAGAGCAAAAGCAGGGAAGCAAAATGGAAGCTATAAGCAACAAACCAGGATCCTTAAGCTTGAAAGGTTCCACAGACTTCCTCTGTTCAGTTTATTACCTTGTTATCTGAAAAATATTTAAGCTACTAATGAAAGCTGTGAACTTTTTTTTTTAGTTTCAATTGTACAAAGCAGTGTAATAGGTAGACATTTACACCCTTCACAAAGTGATAACCCCCCAATCTATGACCCCTCTTACATTGTATATAGTTGTGACTATACCGTTGACTATATTTCTTATGCTGTACTTTACCGACTGTGACTGTGACTATATATATATATATAGTCATATATATATATATATATATATATATATATATATATATATATATATAGGGGGTGCCAAAATATACAAGTGGACACTTTGGTCAACGTTGCTCAAGCAGCAGTTTGCCATAATCAGAAGTGTCTGGACTCTGAGGGTAACCACTTTGAGCACCTCTTGTCATTGCAGAAGTCAAACATGACTTGTATTCATCTTTTGCTATCGGTATATATTGAGTATTACAATTTTAATACAGTTTTCCTTTCTTAAAATGTGTATGCATATTTTTGGCATCCTGTGTATGTGCTTGTGTGTGTGTGTGTGTGTGTGTGTATTTAATCATAGTTGACATTCAATATTATTCAGCTTCAGCTTCAGGTGTACAGCACAGTGTCAGGCCTCTTACACAGTCTATGAAGCAACCCCCCTGAGAAGTCCAGTGCCCCTCTGGCACCTTACATGATCTTTACAACATTATTGATTATATTCCTCATACTGTATTTCCTATCCCCGTGACTATATTGTGACTACTAATTTGTACTTTCCAATCCCTTCATCTTCTCCCCCATTCCCTCCCACTTCCCATCTAGCAACGATCAGTCTTTTTTCCCCTTTATCTCTGACTCTATTTCTGTTTTGTTTATTAATTTATTCTGTTATTTAGGTTCCACATATACGTGAGATCATATGGTATTTTTCTTTTTCCATTTGACTTATTTCACTTGAAAGCTGTGAACTCTTGATGATGGCTTTGCATACATACACACTCTATGAACAAGAGACAAGAGCTCTGTTAGGTAGAGGGACTTTGAAATGTCTCTCAACCATCCTGTAGAAGTGAGTCATGGAGCGCAATGATATTTATCTGAAGTCAGAGTACTCTGAATATGATCTTGTGAGAAATTACTCAAGTTTCTTTTTCTTTGCCTTGGCCCTGACCAACTGGGGCACATACTTTCTAGCCTCTAAACATAAAGCTTGTGTGTTTACCTCATAAGTTCGGTTGGATATTTTCACAACCCCTGAAGGAAATAAATTAATAAAAAATATTATTATTGCAGTATGAACCCAAATTGAAATGGTATTAAATATGAATTTAGTGAATAAATATTTATGTTCCAGGTTTGTTGATTTAATGATATGCAATGAGTTAAAACTACGTCTTGACTGCTGCTTTAGAAAAAGTGTAGTATACTAAATTCAGCTTGTATTTTTGAAATTCTCTCCCTGTGATGTAATTGTTTTACTGATAAGCCTTGCTATAAGGATTTGGCTATAGTGCCAGACTGAATAGCTGGGATGATCCCATCGGGCCATTAGACTTTGGCTAGTGCCAGATGGTTCCCACAGAAGCTGAGGACCTGCACTGGTGTTGCACATATCCGGGAGGACCCCCATTAATATTTGCCAATTTCAATTCCCTTAGTAGATGGGTCAGTGTGAATGCATACATACCGTATTATTTTAAAAGTTGGAATTCTATGCTGTGTGTTCAGAGATTTCCAATTTTTTTTTTTTTGAGCAGTGGCAAAAGATAAGATTTACAATGATATGATTTGGTGGTGATGCTATCTAAGAACATTTTGGAGAGTGTACAGCAACTGTCCAACAATCAAAGACCTTGTCTGCACCTTCTTGAGGTTTTCAAGACGTCCATACTTTCCTTTAAAATATAGTTTCTAGACTAGTTAGTTTCCATATTTGTCTTTGAATGGAATTCAAATGCCCTACTTTATATGTATGTCCTATATCTTATTATGTGTGTTTTCAGAAATATTTTTCTTGATGAATTTACTATGATATGTTAAGCCCCACAAATAAAATTGTCCAGTGTCTTGTATCAAGAATATTGTAGCAATAGGCAAAACTTGAAAAAAAAAGTTCTATTCAAAGTATAGATTGCAACATAGAAAATAATACTTTCTTGATTTGAAGAAAGCATGTGATGAACATTTTGAATGAAAATTAGTGTTTAAAAACAGTCTTTATATTGGGATTCAGATTTAATTTTGTCAATTTAAAGCAGTTTGTGATGGCTAATGTGTACATGGTAACACATACTGTCTAGTACAAGTGTAGAAAGTAAAGGTGCTTCTTCAACTAAAACCACCTTCATTGCTAAGTTAATGAAAAGGCAAAAAAATGGATTTTAGTGGGATTTACAAGCTGTAATAGTTCTATTGTTCAAGGGAGAAAAGATAAACCTATAAGGATAATATGACTCTTAGATCATTTTCTTCCAGACCTATGGTCTGTATTTTAAAGTGTGTTTAGCTTTTTAAATTTCTTTCAGTGCAATTGAATTATACCAAAAGTTTTAATTATACATGGCAGAATTTTTTTTTTAAACCTGGAAAAAAACACCTGGTTGCTCTTTCATTCTTTCTTTGCTTCTCGTGTTAATGATATTTTTCTGTCTTCTTTCCTTTATCTTTCCAGCCTTCCTGTAACTGCCATCGTTGGCGGTTGGGGGAGTCCCGTAACTCTCCCTGTGTGGACAGGCACCATGAGGACAATGCTTGTCTTATTCCTCTTCAGTGTTGCTTTTGCCCAAAATATCTGATGAGGGGAAAACAGGAAAGTGTTGAAAAGTATGTACCCTCCACACCTTTCCAGGGAGGAAGATGTAGGGCTGGGGTTTTCTCCACACGAATGTATCAAATGCCCGACTCTCCCTGAGCACTAATGGGGGGCAGGTTGCAGGGGGTCCCAGATTACTGAACTACTGGGAGACAAGAAAGAGATAAACATGACCAGTGCTTTCCAAGTCCTCAGCCAGCCAATCTGCGGATGCGACCATGAAACAATGGCTACAGTGTGTTTTGCACATTAATTTAAAGCCCTCGACAACTGGACTTGAATTCTCGATATGCAGTGATATTGCATTAGAAAAGATCAGACAAGTTTTGGCTAGCTTGTACCTCAGAATGCTGGGATCAATTATTATTTGGGAATCAGCTTTTTTTTTTTTTTTTTTTTTTTTTTTCCTGATAGGAAACATTGTGATGGAAGGAATTATTACATTGTCACATTACTTTAAAAGCTGACCCAGGCAGCCTTTCTCATCGCTGGCTGACTCAGCCTGATCAGGACTGATGGGAGATCCACTTCTGGTTCTTGCCATAAGCCCGCTTCATCATCTGGGAACATGCAACTGCAAACCATTATTTCGAATTTTCAGGAGGTTATGATAAATTTAGCTGGCACACTGAATTCAACAATAAATTAAAAGCTTTCATATTTTATTATTTTAAAAGGTGGAGCTCTCAGCATCGCAGCATGGTTTCACAATGTTTGTAAGGGGGGTTTGGCACAAGAATATTAGCTTTTCAGTATTAAATATTTAAGCATTAGGCCCATAACCAAAGGTCTTGTTTTTAAAATTTGCCCCAGCAGCTGACATGATTGGCCTGATAGTAAAGGGCTTGTTTCTTCATTGGATCTCTCATAAGCAGAAGGAGGTATAGAGTTGTATCTGTTTTCAAATAATTCACAGAAAAACATGTTTACCTGAATCCCCATAGTTTTATTTTATATAGGGGCTAAATTTCCTCACCTATTCTCTTCACTCTAGCAAACATATATGATCTTGAGGTGAGGAATTTTTCTATTTACTTTAATATCATCACTTTAGAGTAAATGTAAATCTCACCTATTAAATGGAAAAATTTGGAAGACAGAGAGTGCCTTTTCTGAATTCTTCCTGTCAAAACACATGCCTCTAATTTAAAAACTTCCCATAAAATATTTGTACATAATTTAAAATAGAGTATTTGTTTATAAGATTTCATAAGATTGTGAAGTTTATATATGCGGTTCATAAGTTAATATGTCTGGGTAACTCCCAGGAGATGGGTACACAGCATTTACAGCAGCTGCATGTAATTAACTATAGGTTTATGAACTCATCTCAGACGGGAAGTGGGTCTTTAACTTTGTCCCAGTGGAATTTATTTCTCTGTTTATAGTGGTAGCTCAAGAAATATTGTTGGTTTACTAACTATATACCAAATACGGTAAGTTTAGCTAAAGTTAATTTAAGAATATTCCTACATTAACATTAGTGAAGCTCTCTCCAAAGCATTTAGATATTTTAGGTCACTTATTTCTTTTTTTTATACAATACCTCTCGATGAGGTAGGAACTATTAATCTAAGCTTTATAGACCCTGATACTGAGAGGGGGGAGTATTAAAGCCTTACTCAGGCCACATAGCTACCTTGAGTAGAATGGCGGAGTCAGGATAGAGGCCTCCTTCTAAGAGCTCATACTCCTTACCACTCAACTACATTGCTCTAACAAAGCTTTTCGACATCCATTCTGTGTCTTGACTTTTAAATACCCAGAAAGAAGAAGCAGGAATATCGCATCACCCCATTTTTTTGGAGCTCATAGTGCACAGGTATAGCCAACTATCCAAGTAAACAATTATAACAGTGTCATGTTTATGACAATAAATTTATATACCAGTGTTTACAGGAGGCCTGAAGAGGGAGCTGGGCTTCCCAGAGGAAGTACTGTTTGTGCCGTGTATACTAACCCCTGCATATACACATATCTATAAATATTTCCATCCATAACCCTCTGTGTTTATATTAAGCTAAACATCAGTTCAGATGGATGTCTCCAACTCTAATGTATAATCCTGGGGATCATTCTCACCTCCTCCTCTTGATTCTCTACAAACTCCCCCTCCACCAGTGAGAAACTGGAGCCCACCATCTACCGCCCATTTATTTAAGTATTCAGTTCCAGTATACATGTGTAGTGGTTACTGAAATGATAACCACTACCTCTGTGAAAAACAACTTTCTAGTGCTATGAGCAGTTCTTTTGCCTTTAGTCTTATAGATTCTACCTGTTTCCAGAGTTTCTTAGGTCAACAACTTTTTCCCAACCTCCTTCAAGGAAAGTTGATCAATACATTTGTGATACAGCTACATTCTTTTGTTACATTTTGCATTCCATCCTGGGACCCGCTGACCTACTGAATGAATTTTTTTAAAGTCGCAACCATGAAGGTTCACTTTGTGCCACAGGTGTCATGTATCCATCATTACAGAATCAGACGGAATAGTTTCACCAAGTTAAAAATGGTCTGTGCTTTACCTGTTCAACCTTTTGCCTCTTCCCTCATCCCTGACAATCCACTTTAACAATATGAATTTATTCAACAGTGACTAAATATGCTATCCGAGGAGTGCTACTGGCTGTGTCTTTATTCTCTTTGATTACTTATTATTTGATCAATAATCAATCTCTTTATACTCTTTTTTTGTTGTTGTTCTGAGATCTGACATTTCTGAGTCCATACAATTAGTTTCTCTATTGGGACGAATCAGTAACCACATATTTTGCATTCCTGGCCAGACCCTGTCTTTTATAATATAAGCTCTGTCCAGAAACTTGTTGGGAGAGTAGCATTGAGAACTTTGCTTTTTAATGATGCAAAGAATAGTTTTCATATTACTTGTTTATATTGAATCAACTGTGCCATCATAGTAAAACAGTCTTCCCTCATATGTGCCTATTTTCAATTGTAATAGTCAGCTATAGATCTGGCACACTCAGTAAAACGATCTATACCCTGTGATAAACAATCTTTTAGCTATGTCATGACACTTTGGTTTTCATAATAAAAATTCAGGGGTGGCATATGCACATACCGAACACTCTAATTGTCTCTCCAACATCCTTCGTGCCATTTCTCTTATGTGTAGCAGCCATGTAATTTGGTAACAATTGATCCCATCCCAAACTCTTGACTTCTCTCTCCCTAAGGGGTTAGGGTCAAGTATTTAGGTTGGTGCAAAAGTAGTTGCGGTTTTTGCAATTATTTTTAATCTTCTAAACCGCAATTAGTTTTGTACCAGCTTAGTAGCATGGACGTCAACCAATCAGCAGGTGGTGTTCCCTTGGCCACAGGAATTAGTGTAGCTGTAGTCTGACCAGTACCAGACTCAGGACTTTTTCGATCGAGACGAGATGATATACCTTCTCACTGTTTTCCTGATATAAGTGGGGAGCTCTGACCCCAGTTGTTGATGACCCCAGTCTATATTGTGACCCTGAGAAAAGCCAACCTGAAGACACAGCTCATATATGAAGGCAGAGGTGACAAATGTCAGCGATATGGGCATAGAATCTTTATGTCATTCAACCTGAAACCCATCTCAGACTTTTCAGTGACATTGGTAGTAAATCCCCTTATTTTGGTTAAGTTGCTTTCAGTGGAGTTTTCCATTAGCAGCAATTCAAAGTACTAAAAGAGATAAGTATAATTGGAAATAATGAAGCTCCAGGCTGTTTAAAATTCAGTAAGTTAACATTTTGGTAAATCTGCTTTGACTCTGCTTTGTCAATTCTTCTCTTTTTCTCAATTTTCCCTGATCACATATTTTATAGATTACTTTTATCTATCACATCAAGACAATCTGCTTGATTTGTGAAAGAAATTATTTTCATGAATCAAAAATTTCCAAGGGCTCTGTCAGCATAGAGCTCAGGCATAAAGTAAAACAAATATCAATAAAATAAAGATTTAAGAGATTATGCTTCTTTGATTCTTAAGATTTATATTTATTATAATTATTTTGTATCTCTTAGACATAAAAATACTATGCAAATACAAGACTCACTGTTTTCCACCCTACACCTAATAAAATAACTAAGATTTTCAAATATTTTATATGCACTTTGAAGTGACTAATATAGGTGGGTATAGTTTCATTATATACTATTATCTCAACACTACGATTAAGCTATTCTTGACTATTTGGTTTTGGTCTGTTTTATAAGTAGGTAAATCATTTTTTATTGAAATGTAATTGACAAACAATATTATATTAGTTTCAGGTGTACAACATAGTGATTTAATATTTATATACATTACAAAGTGATTGCCACAATAAGTTACCTTCTGTCATCAGACAAACTAGAGAAATCTTTATCCTTCTGTTCTTACAACCCTTTCCCCAAATGCTTCATAGTAGACTTATATTAAATGAAAACTTACCATGTTTCAGGGATTTCATTGCAGTTTAAACCCTTCTACCTACCCTATTAGTCAGGTATATCCACCCATTTTATAGATTAGACAACTGAGATTCATGTAGATCGTATCTCCTACCCAAGGTCACACAGCTATTAAGTAGCACCAGGAGTGTTAGAAACCTAGGGCTGACTGACTCTGTAGTCCCTAAATTTACTCACTGAATTTTCAGGCTCTATGATTGGGTCATCTTTTTTCTGTTCCTATCAGTACTTGCCCACTTGTGGATAAAAAGAATAGTGTTTTAATCTAGCCTAGAACACTCCTTGTTTGAGAGGAGAGAGGAAAGAAGGAAGGTAAGGAGCAGGATGAGAAGGAGCTTTCCATGGCCAGAGCCCCTGCTGGAGTAGACTATATCAATCCAATAAATTCTAAAGAGGAAGCACATGTGGACAGCAGAATGGGTGTGTTGAAAGTGGCTTCCCCAATATTCTATGGTGCAAACATGGATTAGAGATGAATCCTCATGCTTCCCAGGGACTCTGATAATGTGGATCCTACTTGTAGAGGCATGAGTCTAAAAGAAATCCATATGTTCTTTTAAGACTCAAATTTATTTACTTACTCTTTTCCTCTGTAGTTGGGTAGAGGGGGAGGTGAGTGGTGCATCTTTTTTTAGCTTCCATAACATGCCCATATGGAACTCCTTTTGTTTGACAATTCTTTTGATGCTAAATTGGTAATGATTAATCCATTTTAAATTAGATGTATTATTACATCTTGCTTAGAAGCCTTTACTTAGTACTTTCTTACTTTTTTCACATAAAAATTCTCAGTGACTTAAAACTTTCAAGAAAAGAATCAAGAAACTGAAATCTTGACAACTTTTTTAGAGAGAAAATTCAATAAGTAAAACTATTCTTTCAGTCCTGCTGAGACCAGAACAATTAAATCAAAATGCCCACAATGAATATAATATATATTTTAATTATCTAACCAAGCTTAGTGGGTCCTTTGAAGACATCCTAATAAAATTTTACACAGGACAGAAACACATTGAGTTATGTGGTAAGACATGAAGACAATTCATCTTTATCTGGAAAATAGACCATATTGTAGGATAGATTCAATTATGTAAGGTTGTTGGACTTGGTGTTGCAATTCTTTACACCTTTAGAGAGCACTGAAGAGTGATGCCTATGTAGTACAGTTTTCTATAAACAGCTGAAAGGGAAAAGGCTGTGGATATTTGAAATGTTTCCGTTCATGTAATCAAAGAAAATTATAAGTTTGATCACTCCAAACATCTGAATCAAAATAATCATATCACATATACATTAGGTACTTAAATAAAATAATTTCCTTCCTCATATGAGCTAGTTTTCCTCATGGATTCAATTTACGAAAAAATGGGAAAATCTCCCTTTCAATCAAATTTGGTAGGTCTGAATTTTTATATGGAAAAGGCTTCTGAGTGACAACGTGTTTGGACACACATGTGCTGGAACTGAGATCACTGTGGTAGCTGTTTTGAAGATGCCTTAGCTTTGCAAACCCACTCTTTTTCCTCATAGTTCATTTTTATGGTGGGTCGTTGAAGTTCCACAAATCAACCCTATCTTGCTTGTCTTTGTTCAGTGCGGCAAAGAGGAAGGAAATTCTCATTCTGTCCTTGAAAAATTAATGATGATTGCCATTAAAAGGGTCTGATGACTATTTGAAAAGTATGGCAATAACATACATATTATATAGTCAAAGTGAATTTGCCAATTAAAATATGCACAACTTTTATGGTCTTTCTATGTACTTGGCCTTCTTGTTATTGAAGAAGCACGAATAACAAGGAGATGGAATTTAATGTTCTTTTAACTAACTGAAATGAGAGTAGAAGTTTATCATTCATAAAAAAGTGTTTTTTGCATCTGTAATGAAAAAAAATCAGGTATTTTCAGTTTTAAGGAGATAGAAAAAAAACTAAATTTTTACAAATTGCTGAAGTTCACAAGAATAAAATGCAGGATTTTTTTTTTTTCTAGAGCATTGGGCCAATTGCTCTCTATGTAGATTGGCTCTTAGTCTTTCTAATAAACTCTGTGTCAGTTTTAAACTAGTTTTAACTGAGAGCTTTTGCATATTTCGCACCATTGAAATGTGTCTAAAAAGACTTTCGTACTCAGTTCATTATATAAATTCACCATGTGGTTGTTTGGAGTTTTTATAAGATGTCTGTATTTATGTATATTAATGTGTATATGTGCACGTACATGTTACACCACTATGTGATCACAGCAACCATCACAGAAATATCAAAGTGTGGTTCATGATATACATTTAAAATTATTACATGATTAACTTTTATCTCACTGTGCATGTGACACATGCTTTTTTTTATGATTAGACACATTTCCCTTTTTCTTTGTATATTCTATACATAACATAAATTAAGAAAACACAAGCTAACCTATGAATTTTCAAGTTAAATAAAAACAAAAGAATGTATATCTTTGATACCATTTTTGGTTCCATTTTAGAAAGAGTTGAAGAACTCAGGTCTTTTTTGTTCTCAGGATTTGATTCTAATATGGATACAAAATACGATAATATTTTAAAGTGTAACTGAGATTATTTACCAGCATTTCATAGTTCTTAGACTGTTTGTTTAAAAATATTGAATATATACATAAAGGAAAGTGGAGTGCATGAACATTCATCGGGATAATCCAAATAATAATAGTTTGCCTCAATTATTTAGGTGCATTTTTAAACCTTGAGTCTTCATTTTAACTTTTGGGAGTGAAGTTAATATTTCCTTATACACAGTAGCCTTTACATAGCTCTGTTTGTCGTATTGTATAATAGTATATACTATAAAACACATTATCTTACTTGAACCTCATCATAAACCTGAAACATGGGCAATGTAGGTTCTTTCTCCATAAATAAATAAGAGGCCAGAAAAATTTAGAAATTGGCCCAAGTTCATGGGGCCACTAAAGAGCAGAGCTAAGAATAGAAACAAACACTACTGAGCCTGTGTCTTTCCATTTTAACATGTCTGTTACAAAACAGACACCATAGTCAGTTAAATATATTAGGGAATAGTTCCTTAAGAATAGTAACAGTATATATGATATATGTATATGATAGATTGAACAGGAAATATATTTGCCTATTTGAAGAAAAAGTCTGGATTTTACTGACGGGCATAGAAAAAAATATTGAGTAAGAGGTGAGAGAGATGTTTCTGGAGAGGAAGAAATCAACTCTCTTCAAGTTAACCTATAAACTTAACACATTTCTAATCAAATTCCCAGTGGGACTTTTGGGAACTTGTCAAATGATTCCGAAGTTTATCTGGAAAAAAAAGTTAATGATTAACCAGACCTTTTATTTTTAAAGACGAGCAATGCCCCGACCAGATTGTAAAATGAACTATTAAACCATAAAAACAATATGCAGTAAGGTTGTGCCAGGCGAGACAGAAAGATCTGTGATATAAAAGAGAAATGCAGAAACAAAACAACTATATATGGAATTTTAGTATATGATAGAGATGAGATTTCAAACTAGTGAGGAAAGCATGGATAAGTTAATAAATGGTGTTGGAGCCAACTGGAAACAACCTCACACCTTATACCAAACTGAATTCCAGATGAGTTAAATATTTATATGGAAAAACTGAACTTATAAATCTACTGGAACAAAACATAAGTGAATATTTATATACTTAGACAGAGAAACGGTTTTCAAAGGCCTAATACCTAAAGAAAAAATGTTAACAAATTTGAGTGCATAAAAATGTTAGTCGTATGGCTAATTACCATAATTCAAATTTGAAAGGTAATTGACAAACCTAAGGCTAATAACAATAATTAGGAATCTTATCCATTAATAAGAAAAGTATAAACATGAAAATATAAAAATGAGCAAAAAGCAAGTGTAAATAATTCACTACAGGAGAATTACAAATGAACAAACGTCAATCAAAAATGTTTACTAGATTACCAAAATATGCAAATTAAGTCTAGGCAAAGATTTTCCTATAAAGGAAAAAAAATCAGTGATTTTTATCAAATATTGAGAACTCAAAGTTTTTAAAACTTTCACACAGCAAGCTTTGTAAGTACCTATTAATCACTGGTTGTAGATCAGAATCTTCTGAACCTTTTCCTGTAAAAAAGAAAAAAAACATCTGAATCACTATTTGACAGAGTAGGTGATAGGGCAGGTGATACGTGGACTTGGATTTCCATAACTTTACTACAATATTAACTTTGAAAAGTGCCAAATTGTATAGGCACCATCGGCACAGCGAGGTGACAATGTATTATTAGCAACGTTATGTTATTTTTATCTGATGCTCATGAGTAATCTAGCAGAGGCCTAATGGAACACACATTGCTTTGAAGCTACATCCTAACTCCTTCAGAGCTGGGAATAGACTGAACAAGTGAGGCAGTAACTTCTTCACAAAATTTATGGGGGCACCAAAAGTTACAAACTAACAAACTCTCAGTAATTATGATAAATAATTTATTGCAATATTTTTAAAAAACAGAAATGAATGCAAAAAAAATCCCTGAGTTATAAATAAATATTTTCAATAAAGAGAAGCAATATTTCTGATTTTCCCTTTTCCCCACATACTCCGATATGGCTCCGACTGCTTTTAGAGACTTCAAGAACATCAAAAGAACATTTACAAATGCCCCTGAGAATCTGAATTGCTGGCTCATGGGAACGATGATGGTAAATGTGAGAGAGGAAAGCTCTTTTGAACCTCTGGTAATTTTTTTCCCCTGAGGTAGAAAGTTCTAGATGGCCAAAGACCTCGTTTATTAAATCCATTTTGGAGAACTAGAGAAAATATGGGGAAGTGTTGGATTTAAATTATGCCTTCAAGATGGAATAATGGCTCATCACCACTTACTCTCTTCCACTCTAGTCCCAAAGAATAGAAGGTTTAATATGTTGTCGGTGGGCCCAAGTGCTAGGGAATACGCCTTTCGTAGAAAGGAGCCGTGAGCTCCAGGTACCCTTTTTGGTATGAAATGCTTGCATCCTGACACTTCTTCCTTTGAATTGCTCTGTTTCCCCTCTCCCACTCATAGGCTTTCTTATCACCTTGAGAGACACCGTGGAGCATAATGGTTAAGTGTAGTCTCTGGAATTAAACTGCCTGGGTTCAAATTCTACCTGTCATACCAGCTAGGTGACCTCAGCCAAGTTACTCTACTCCTCCGACCTTCAGTTTTATCATCTGTTAAATGGATATCTTAAAGTTGTGAAAATTAGATTAATTAATACATGAAAAGTGCTTAAAGCAGGGTCTGGCTCATAGGAAATACTTATAACACTTAGTTATTACTATCTTATTGCTACACATGAAGAACCTGGAGGCTTCTCTCCAAGCCCCCGTGCTAGCCCTAGGTTAGTGGGGGAGAAGAGAACAAAGAAGTTTGGGACCAAAGCCCCATTTGGCTACATTTGCGAATATAATTGACGTATCTTCTCAAATGGTGTGTGTGTCCTTTATCACTTAGGGAACTGTAGCTAGAGAAACAGGGTACGAATTCAGACTACTGAAACCTGGATTTCCTTATCCTTGAGGAAATGACATATGATTATCTAAACACGTAAACATTATTTAACTGCTGTAGTTGTAATTTACATAAATTAGTATAATTTCAAATAATGCGATCTGTATAATATTTCACAACTTCCATATTTACAACAACAGTTTTATTTACATTTTTTTACGTTAACAATATTTAAAAACTATAGCCATTTCTATAAGATTTCAGAGTTTGAAGTGATTCAATGAAAAAATTTTCAAAACCACCATGTTTGCTTTTCATATTTGTCTTTGGTAGATACTTTCCTTCCCATTTTGTATTGTTCATAGTAAAGTAGAATGTCTTTAAATTCTGAAGTATAGTGATACTTCTTTTGTGTAGATAGGTTCTGTAGATCGGTTTAGTTATCTTAAAAAGTAACTCAATATCCTGAAATCATATTGAAAAATACTGTGGGCAGTAAGTGGTTTCAGATGCTAATGACTTTCTTGGACGAATCACATGAAAGCTGAAAAAATACCATAAAAACACCATAGACTGGAAGTAGGGGTGTGAGTGACACATCCCCACATGAGAAAGTAGATCTATTGGTCCATATTATAGATTTTTCAAAATCCAAATATATAAAAAAGAGTATTTCAAAAGTTAAAAGAAAAAGAAGGATGTCATAAAAATATTTTAAAGTCTTTCATTTACTTAAATCCATGCGCAGTAGCAGGTCCTGCAGGGTTTTGCATAGTGTGATGCCATCTCCCTTCCCACCCACTCTTTTCCTGTTTCTTTCTGTCCAGGTTTATTTTTGCTTTACCTCCAACCTCCAATACCCTGTGCCCTATGTGTTTGTACCCTGCTCATCTTCTCGAGGTTGCTACATATTTCAAGTTCCTTTTGCAGTAGTGCCTTTTCCTAAATTATTCTTTACCTGGAATTCTTGCCCGACTACTGTCATGTGACCTTTACAAGGTTATTTTGAGGAAAAAAAAGTGTACAATTTTAAGAATACCGAATCTATGCTTTCATCCCCTTGTAGCATTTATTCATTAGAATTCACTATTTCTGAAGCAATAAATGAGGTGCCACTGCCTCTTTCTGAACACATATATGCTAGAGATATACGTGCTGACCAGAGAGCTCTTCTCTCTTTATTGCTCTCTTTAAAATTAGCCCGACTCATTACTTTTTCTACGTGAACTTAAAACTGCCTTACTTACCACTCCAGTTCTAGCTTTTAAAATAAAATGACACTGCATGATACAATTAGTGTGAGGCGGTGTGTGTTTCTTCTTGAATTTTTTGGAGTTCACATTAAATAAACTAAGACTAATGATTCCGCAGTTCGGACCTGAGAATCACATAATATGATGCAGAGTTTTGTTTTGCTTTCTTTTGTTTTTTGGCCTCCAGTACTTAGAGTCATAGCCTTGGGTACATTGAAATTTATAAAATCAAACTTCAAGTCTTGAGAGGAAAAAATACAAAGACAGAGCCTCAAGAAAATGTACCTGCTGTCATAGCTTCGATCACCTTAGAAAGCAATTGTGAACACAGTTCACAATTCGAAAACCGAGGTACCACTATACTTCATTTTCATATTGGTGTTTTATTTGTAAACCTTCTACATTTCTGCCATGCCCTTGCTTGATGGCTTGGTCAGGATGCCTTCCCTGACCGGTTAGCCAAAGAATAAGTAAATTGTATAAGTCCCCTGTCTACAGTCTTTCCTAGCACCCAATCTTCCCTCTCTCCCACCCCAGACTTTCTTCCAATTGTAATTGTATACTTACTTATCGCATAATTTGTTTAGTATCTATCTCCCTTATGAGACAGTAAGCTTCTGGATGGCTGAGACGATATCTGCTTCCCACTGCCATACCCATATTGCCTAACGTACGAGTACAAGCAGACTCTTGGTGGCGCTGAATAATTCACCTGTTAAATCAAGGAATGAATTATTAAATGGATGAATAAATTACGCTTAGTACGCAGTGATTCTGTTCTTAACTTACTTGAATGATATACCTCCACAGAACTGTGTTCACAACTGCTTTCTAAGTTGATCAAAGCTATGATAGAAAGTACATTTTCTTGAGTCTCTGTCTTTGTATTGTTTTCTCTCAAGACTTGAATTTTGATTTTACAAATTTCAATGTACCCAAGGCTATGACTCTAATTGCTAGAGGCCAAAAAACAAGAGAAAGCAAAACAAAACTCTGCATCATATTATATGATTCTCAGGTCCAAACTGTGGAATTATTAGTCTTAGTTTATTTAATGTGAACTCCAAAAAATTCAAGAAGAAACACACATCGCCTCACGCTAATTGTATCATGCAGTGTCATTTTATTTTAAAAGCTATAACTGGAGTGGTAAGTAAGGCAGTTTTAAGTTCATGTAGAAAAAGTAATGAGTCGGGCTAATTTTAAAGAGAGGAATAAAGAGAGAAGAGCTCTCTGGTCAGCACGTATATCTCTAGCATACACGTGTTCAGAAAACGGCAGTGGCACTTCATTTATTACTTCAGAGATAGTGAATTCTAACGGACAAATGCTACAAGGGGATGAAAGCATAGATTCTGTGTTCTTAAAATTGTACCTTTTTTTTTTTTTCAAAATAACATTTTAAATCTGATTTTAGATTTTCTAAATCCTGCAAAGCCAAACCAAAATAAGTTGCATCAAAAGGAAAAGCATAAAGATGATCAAAAGAAATACACAAAGAAGGGACAAGAAATGTCAATTCAAATAAAAAGAAAATAAGATGAAATTATGGGCATTACTATAGAGCTTTGTATAGAAATGGCATTTGGTGATGATATTGTTATAATATTCATAATCTCAACAATATTAAAATATTTTATTCTCCTTTTTTCCCCCCGATGGACAATGTAAACCTATGCAAAAAAAAAAATCTCATTTTGTAGTTTTAAAAATAGATCTGGATTTTTGGGTGTTTGAAATCAGCAGTTGTGGATGAATGGTTACCTTACAAATAGACATTAAATATATATATATATATATATATATATATATATATACCAATTTCGAATCAATTCATGTGTTAGAATGTGATCATTTAATAAAACTCTGAATGAAACAAAGATTATGAGTTTTGAATTTAGGTGGGTAAAACAGATTTATTAAAACTGAAAAATGACTTGAAAATATAATTTTAAAAAGTAGTACTGCATTTTCACATTGATTTGTATTTGCAAAGTACTTTTATGACTATAGAATAATCTTTTAATCTTCATTTCACATATAAATAATCAGGAATAGAAATTTCAGTGGATTACCAAAGGTTGCATATCTATACTATGAGTACTATTATGGATAATATTATAGAAATTCTTCCAAACATTTCTTTTAGAATGTTGGGATAATTTTAGTTTTAACAAAGGTAGAAATGTTACTCATTGTATCTTAGTATTTTGAATTTTGGTATTTACATTTTAAAAAGGTTCTAAAAATCCTGGTATTCTGTTTGAGTGTGGAAAGAATTGGTGAGATCACATTAGACTTTACTAGGAATCACCATTTTGCATTTTTATGGAATGTGTTAATGAAAGAAAAAGTAGGAATATTGTGCACTGCTAGTAATTGAAAATATATTCCCTAAAGGACACGAAAAACAATCAATTAATTTTTAGACCCTACCACTTATAGTCCACAGCTATTAAATATTAAATTACAGTGACTGACTTTGGTTTTAAAGAGAAAAGTCTCATATATATTTTAGAAAAACCTTCTCACCCTACAAAAATTTATGATGAAGCCCAGGGCTATTAAAAATATTAAAACACATTCTTGGCCACCTGTATTACATTTTTGGGATACCACCTACTACCCCGCAACGCTTGTAATCCTTTAGCATTCAGGTACACTGTGTTGTACCTGACCCTTCATTATGAAATTCCGAAATATCCCTTTTGTGGGCCGGATAATAGTCTCAGGGACTAAGTTTATATTGAGCTCTAAACTGTTAGAGTGAATGTGTTTTGTTCTTTTCTGCTGGGTCTAAACAAACTTCTTATTCTTATAAGGTGCTTATTTTCTGCAGTGTGCTTCACATATGGGCTCCTGAGTTCAGAAAGGATTTTGTTGTTGTTTGCTTTTGTTTGTTTGTTTGTTTTGCCATTGAGAAAATCTTACTTAAAAAACTGACTTTTGTCCCTAATGTTGTAAAACTATAAATACTCATACAGCTATCGGCCCGTAACCATTTCAGTCAATGACTGACCACATATATGAAGGTGGTCTCATAAGATTATAATGGAGCTAAAAAATTCCTAACACCTACTATCTTCAGAGCTGTCCTAACAATGTAATTCACTACTCACATGTTTGTGGTGATGCTGGTGTGGACAAACCTACTACACTGCCAGTCGTATAAAAATATAGCACATAAAATTATGTATACTACATAATTCTTGATAATGGTAATAAATGTCTATATTACTTGTTTATGTATTTACTACACTATACTTTTTATAATTTTTTTTTTAAGAAAACAAAAAGTTTGCTATTATAACCTTGTTATGCGGGCAGCAGCCTCATATATCTGATGTTTACCTTGTCTCTCGATTGCATCATTTCTTCTTGTGCTGATTTAAGCTCATGTTGTCTTGTTCATCATGGACCCTAAACATACGAAATCCACTGCTAATATTGCCACTAAGAGGCCACGTTGAGTAACTGACCTCTAAAGGAAATTAAAAGTGATTAAGGAAAATCAGTGATGGTTATCGCTCCCCAATCAGGAATGTCCCATTTCACCATAGCTACAATCCTGAAGAACAAGAAAAAAGGGACAGAAGCTGTAAAAGGATCTTCTTCATTGATGGCAATGAGCCTAACAACAATTCAACAAGGGCCTATATCAGACCTGGAGAACCTTCTACTGACCTGATTGAAGGCCAAACACAGATGCGTGTCTGTCTCAGCACCATGACAATCACAGGCAAAGCAAAGTTCGTTTGTGATGTTGAAAGAAAAGACTGGACCCAACTCCGATGTTGAATTTACTGCTAGCTCTGGTTGGTTTAAGTGATTCAATAATTGTTATCCATTACTTAATGTGAAAGTGCGTGGTGAATGTGTGAGAGCTGATGTGAAAGCAGCTGGAGAAATTTTGGAAAACCTAGATAAGCTGATTGTGGAGAAAAATATTTAATATTGATGAAATATTTAATATTGATGAAACCTCCCTATTCTACAAACGGATGCCTGAAAGGACTTTCACCCCTAAGGATACCAAGTCAATGTCAGGTCTCAGTACTTTTAAGGACAGGATGACAGTCTTGCTTGGGGGCAGTGCTGCAAGCTGCACATTGCACCTTTGTGACCTAGCACAGTGAGAACCGCACGGCCTTCACACACGTCAATAAGCACACATTGGGAGTGTCCTACAGGAGCAGGAAGAGGTCATGGATGACCCAGCTCCTCTTCCAGACACCTCCAGATTGTTACGCCAGTGAAATGGAGAAGTACCATTTGGAGAGTAACATACCTTTCCAGATTTTGCTTATTGTTGCTAATGTTCCCGACATCCTCCTTTTATTGGTAACTTTCACCTCAGTATCAAAATGGTGTTTCGCCCTCCAACACCACCTCCTTGCTCCAACCAATAGACCATGAGTCATAGGAGCTCCAAAAGCCTCCTGCCTGAGGAGGACCTTTGCCCAGGCTCCTGCTACAACTGAGGAGACGCTGATGCAGTTCTGGAAGGATTCCCTCGAGGACGGCATCAGGAACCTTGATGGAGCTCGGGGCGATGCCACCAAGGAGCGTATGGATGGCATCTGGAAGAAGACACTCAGGAGGTTCCCCCATGATTTCAAAGGATTTGCCAAGGATGAGGAGGTTGCAAAACTCACCAAGGCTGTGTCTGAGGTGGGGAACAACTCGGACCTGGGTGTGGGTGAGGATGTCACTGAGGGGCTCCTAGAGGGGCTTCCAAGGAATTGACCAAGGAGGACTCGTGGGAACTGGAACAGGAGCGCACCGCTGGAGAAGAGGCAAGGGAAAGGGAAACTGCAGGAGGAGAGAAAGAAGAAGAAGGACCCCCAAGAAAATTCACAGTGAAGGGTTTGCAGAAGTTTTGCAGACCTCAACAAGCTCCTTAAAAAGATTGAAATCATGGACCCCAACACCAAAAGGTTTTCATTAATAGAGAAGAATATTCATGGTGCATTATATATCCCTGCTCACAAGGGAATCAATGATGAAAACAAAAACCAAGCAAACCACCGTGGACATATTTCTAAAGTGACAGCTCTTCAAGAAGAGCCTCAGGCAGGTCCTTCAGTGGGGGTTCCAGAAGAGGCCTGGTTGTCACAGGAGATGACAGCTCCAAGGGTGTGACTGCCCCTGAGGACCTTCCAGTGAGACAAGATGTGGACGTGGAGACAGTGATACTGATGACGCTGACCCTGTGTAGCCTGGGCTCCTGTGGGTGTTGGTGTCTTAGTTTCTAACAAAAAAGTATAAAAGTTAAAAAGAAAAAAAGAAAAAAATTAGAAATAGAAAAAAGCTTATAGAATGAGGTCTGACAATTGATGTCACGAACTCATCCTAGAAAAAGTGCTGCGTACCTCATTGCTGAATATCATTGTGGTCACCTTCAAAGTACTCCTCTTGCGAAGCTATGCACCCACGCCAGTGCCTAGTTCACCCTTAAAGCAATTTTGGAACTCTTTTTCTGGAATGGCCATCAGAACTGTCATCATATGACCCTTGATGTTCTAAATGTCATCAATATGTCTTCCTTTCAATATGTCCTTTATCTTCAGTTAAAGAAAAACGTCATTGGGGGCCAAACTACATGAGTAGGTAGGGTGTTCCAATACAGTTATTTGTTTACTGGCTAAAAATTCCTTCAGAGGCAGTGCTGTGTGAGCTGGTGCATTGTTGTAATGCAAGAGCCATGAATTTTTGGGGAAAAGTTCAGGTTGTCTAACTTTTTTATGCAGTCTTTTTCAACACTTTCAAATAGTAATCTTGGTTAACTGTTTGTCCAGTTGGTACAAATTCATAATGAATAATCCCTCTGACACCAAAAAAAGGTTAGCAACATCATTGCAAAAAGTCCATGAACTTAATTGTCTAAGTAATTGTAAGGATATAAAGAGAGAAAGTATTTTTGTCCAGCTGTACAGCATGTTTGTGTATTAAACTAAGTGTTATTACAAAAAAGTGGAAAAGTTTAAGAGTTTAAAAAACATGTAAATGGAAAAGTTACAGTAAGCTAAGGTTAACTGATTATTGAAGAAATATATATATATTTTTTAAATAAATTTAGTGTAGCCTAAATTTGCAGTATTTCTAAAGTCTTCAGCAGGTACAGTCATGTCCCAGGCTTTCTCATTCACTCCCCACCCACTCAGAGAAAGTTCTAGTCCTGCAAGCTCCACTCATGGTGTGTGCCCTACACAGATGTACCATTAAAAAAAAATCCTTTATGCCATATTTTTCTTGTACATTTCTATGTTTAGGTATGTTTAGATGCATAATTACTTACCATTATGCTACAAGCACCTATAGTATTCAGTCCCGTAACGTGCTGTACAGGTCTGTAGCCCAGGAGCAGTAGGCTAGGTGTGCAGTGGTCTGTACCATGTAGGTTTACGGAAGTGCTCTCTGTGACGTTCACACAATGACAAAATTGCTTAACTACATATTTCTCATAGCGTGTCCCAGTCGTAAAAGTGACTTATGACTGTATACCCATATCTTATGTATCCTGAGTTTCACCTACTTACCCATTATGTGACGAACACCTTGAAAGGTGGAAAACTGAGCTGTGACTGACGTCTTAGAAACTCCTGGATTCAGTTACACCACAGAATTTTCAGTTAAATAATGACATAACATTTATTATAAAAAAATCATTTATCCTATCCACTCTATTTTCCTAGACTAGGGTGAATAGAACTTTCTACCTGAAGGAGAACTAACACCGTTCAGTCTCTGCCTTTCCTTGGGATCATTCCATATACTGTGATCATGGACATCTGAGTTTCTCCTTCTTATATTGCTCACTTTAGTGGACGACTTTGCTAAAGTGAGCAATATAAGAAGAAAACTCATTTGACTTACCAAATTTTTCACTAATATAACAAGTAAGATTTATAATGTCTTAGACTTTTGATTCTTTTCAAGGAATAGAGCCAAAACAATAATAGCAAATCAGGCACAACACTGGGAAATGACATAAGGAATGTCCAATACGTATTTTCATCCTGTAGTATTCCTGGGACAACATTGAGTTATATTAAGAAACCAAAATCCTATAGAGTGCATACATCAAACATCATATGGCAAATATTGAGCTCAATTTGAAAAATCCACTTACTGGCAATCACTGACATTTTATTTTTTTTTCTGTGCTGGAATGAAACCCTTCTGGTCCTGTGAACATCTTGCCCTTGCTGCTGTGTTCATTCTTTGGCCTTTACTGAGACCGTTTGCAAAATGATTTGCACACAGCCAGGAACTTCCAATATCTCTCCAGTTCAAGCAAGGGTGTCTTTTCCATCCCCATCCAGAGCTAACCCTTTCTATAGACGCACCACTTGTCACTATCTCTCTATAAATTATTAGGAACATTTTAGAATGATGACCCATTATAGGCTTCATGTAGCATTTTGGATACTTGAGCCATATCTTCTCAGTTTTGATTGATTAAAAGAGTTCTGTACCTCAGTCGTCTTGAATAGGGTAGAAAGAGGGTCTTCCACCCTTCTCACAAGTTATTCCTTTCAAGGGGCCCCATACTGCTCAATTTTAAGTATTAGCTATCCAAAAATTCACTATCCTTTTTGAAAATGATTAAGGGAATTTACATCAAATAGTATTGACTGATAACTTTAGGAACACTGTGCTAACTAAAGAATGACATTTATTTGTTTTGCAACAATTAAGACAACAGGGAATGTTTCAACTTTCCACTTCTTGGATGATATAAAAATATTACTTTGTTTCTCCTGACTCAGTTCCTTATGTTAACAGTTTTTACAACTTGTTGAAAATGGCTATATGTGTCTAGTGCAGTCATATATAAAAGCAATCTTGAAAGCTGCAGTTTTAATTTCCTGAATTTGCTATTTTGGTTGACCTATTTTTCTGTTATTTGGTTTAGACTTCTACCCAGAACTCTTGAATGATTCTTTAATTCAGCCATGCCTTTATCTGGTATTTATTAATAATTATTAATAATAACAAAAGACAAGATTGTACAAAATTGTGGAAGAAATAAACCATTTTTATTCTAAGGGTACTTAGTACTTAGGATATCCTCAGTGCCGATGTGTATAGATTTTTTCCCCAGGATCTAAACTGAAGTATTTAGCTTTCTCTAGATCGGACAAAGTCAAGTCTTTAGTACACAATGGAATTGGATGGGGAGACTGAGTGAATCAACTCAAATTCATTACTGGGAATTTTGCATATGCATATATAACATATATACACACTCGGATTTTTGTGGCGTTCTGAGCATGGGTCAGTAAAAGGGAAAACTTCATGAAGAAACAGAAAGGCAGTCACCTAGATAATGTGATTGGGCAAGTGCTAAATCATCTCAGCTCTTCAAATATTTCCTATTTTAAGTCTCCTTTTGTACGAAGCTCCTCTTCTCAAAGTGGAGCATGAACTTCGCTGGTGGAGGAATGCCCGTGACCAGTGCGTCCAAAAATGGTCTCATTTGTGCTCCAGTGAAAGTAGCTGGTATGGCTGACATGTTTTGATTTAAGGAGACTCCTTGTCTCAAAAGAACTTTTTTTGCTTTCATCTTAACCCAAATGCTTAGAATGATTGTAACCTTTTTGAATTTTCCAATAAACTTATTAAAATGCAAACATGCCAGTAGCAAAGGAAGATCAATTACATTGCTATTTATTATCACAATAACTTGTCCCTTCATTAGATAAACAACTGCATACATTTTTAAGGAAAATAAAACATGAAGTATCTATTTAGGCAAGTTATAAGGCAGTGATTATATGAAACAGTCTGATTCTCTTCCCTTCACAAACACACCTACATAGTATATGCTATTAATGAGAGTAGTCACGTGACATTGACTAACTAAAGGATTGTGTAAAAATATTGACAATCTCATGAAATGGATGAAGTAGAAATTATAGCCCCTTGGTTGTTTAGCTCAGAAGGTAATTGTGCCTAGGATTGACTGATTGTCATCAACACTTTGGTCCAATATGAAATGTATTCATTCCAGAGAGTTCAGTCTGCCAAGTGGTGTGGGGGGGAGGTGGCAGGCCTTTGTCCGCTGACACATCCAGCCCCCGTTTGCCTTTTCTGCTGTGGCTCTAGTGCCCTCATTCTTTAAAGGAGATCTAAGGCTACAACTCCTCCAAACGCCTAGCATGGTGCTGAGACCTGGAAACCACTCAAATCCTTTCTTATCCCTCTATTTTACTCTTACTACTTTTGTTAATTTACTACTAGAATGAAAGTATTCATGTCATCGGCTAACAGGGTTTATACACAAAATTATGCCACTGTTCTGCTACTATGTAGTAAGTGAGACATGGTCAACTGGTTCAAATAATCAGAGAGATTTACTGCTACACATTTCAGTGTGCAGTAATGCCTTTCTACTCGGAGTTTTTCTTGTTTTTATCTGAGGTCTCTGCTTGTTGTGAGTCAATTTTATTATCATTAGCGGGACTCTCCATCTTTTGGCAACATCTCAGTAACCTCAGGGAGGGCAGCCAACCAAAGAAAAGAGCAAAGGCAGAAACAGAAGTTGGTGGGGAGGGTTGAGGGGAGAGAGCCCGGAGTTCAGCCAACCAGTCAGCCAGGGGACTCAGCTAGTTCCAAGAGGTCAGGCGTCAGTCAGCCAATATTTGATAAACAAACGGACTCAGCTACTGAGCTGCCTTCAGTCGGCCTTGTTCTACTCAGTTCTGTCTTGGGAGAGGGATGACTGACTCTTCCTAAATTCCGGAGGGCCTCCCAACTAATCACTGTGTCCCAGGGCCAGATTCGAAGACCATTACATATGTGGCAAAACATCATGTCCTTTTCATCTGGGGAAGATGAAAATAGGAGACAAAATTCAAAGACATTGTTCCATCTGCCAGACGTCCAGATCAATCTTGCTATATTCATAATTTCAGTCTCATGGGACAGAACATATGGTTGACTTTTTCAGTCTTTTCAGTTACTATTTTTAATTTGTATCTTTATTTTTATTTATCTATATTTTTACAATCTAGTTTAAAATTCATTTTGCCAAACAGTGCAATGGACTCCTACATTCCTCTCCCAAAGCAATCCCATATTGTAGAATCTCTAACACAATTCTGCATTTGTTCTCTCTCTCACTCTTTCTTCTCCCAAAACAAAATTCTCCTACATTGCCATCATATAAGTCTCCCATCAAGAAATCAACATTGATATAACATTAACATTCAAATTTCACCAACCGTTCCAGCAGTGTCTCTTTTCCCTTTCTTGCCTAGGATCCTATCTGGAAACACAAGCTGTGCTTAGCTGTCAGGTCTCATCAAGCAAACACAAAAGGAAAAAAAAATTCTTGGAATTCTCCCTCAATCTCTCCTTGTCACTCATGTCCTTGAGAATTTTGAAGAAAACAATTATTGCATTCCATCAGGGTCCCTCAACCTGTGTCCATCTGATGACTCCTCATGACCAGACGCAGGCAATGCTTTCTTGCTGGACTGTCTCGGAAGCGATGCCGGGCTCCTCTCAGTGTACTCGTCTCCCATCAGGAGGCACACGACATCAGCTTGCCCCACTACTTGTGATACTAACTTTTATTACCTAAGCTAGTTGCTGTCTGTCCCTTTCCTCCAGTATAAAGTCACCATTTTCCCTTTTGTACCTGACTAGTATTTTGGAAGGTGATATTCCAATGTATCTAAAAATACAGAATTCTTTTGTAAAAGCCGTCTACAAAATCCATTAACTTCAGTTGTAATTATTAAAAGTAGGTTTCCCTTCTTCGAGAAGCTTTGGATTGTAGTATTTGCTTCTGTGATCAACTTCATGACTTTTCTGACATCTTGAATGTGTGGAGTTTTAAAGACCCCAGTCAAGCTACCATCTCTTCTTTCAGCCTAGAACTGGCCCAGTTTGATCACGTTCTCTGAAGAATGTTTTTGTCCCTTCACTTCCTTCTTTTTTCACAGTGATTGGCCATGCAGTGGTTTTATCCTTTCAGCTGTCTCTCCCTGAATTGGATACATTGCCAAATCAGTTCATGACACCACTAAAAGAAAAGAAGCTACATTTGGCTAATGATCGGCATGCTATCTGTTTTTTGCATCTTTTTTTTTCTTTTCTTTTGTAAGGCAAATAATCATTTTTGCTGCCTCTGCTAAGCATTGCAGCTGCCCCTCGGCCCCTTTGAGTTTGGCTTCACCGCTTCCATATTCCATTGCTATATTATGATTACATTATCGGAGTCATTTATATTTGAAATAATTAGCAAGTGAGTAAAGTGGGGCTTAGAAGTACAAAGAAAATTATGGAAGGAGAACTGACTCTGGGTGGTGAACACACAATGTGATTTATAGGTGATGTAATACAGAATTGTACACCTGAAATCTATGTAACTTTACTAATAATTGTCACCCCAATAAACTTTAATTAAAAAAGAAAAGAAAATTATGGAACAATAGAGGGTTTTTTGGAATCAATCCTTGTGAAATACAATATGAAAAATAAGGGAACAAAAGTTTCAGTTTGTGAAGAAGGAAGCAACTAGGATATATTTATATGGGGTTTACAGAGGCAAAGACTAAGAAATTGAAAAAAGAACAGGAATTAATAAAGTGAGATATGGGAAAGGTTGGAATTAGGTATGCCTGAGTCAAAAAGTAATATGGGTGCTGAACATGTAGATACAAGTCCATAATACATGCAAAAAGATACCTCCTAATGTACATGTTACCTGAAATGGAGCAAAAGAAATGTCTAAGCAACACCTTAAAACTTCTAAGGGGAGATCCAGAAAGCTTTGCAGGAGCAATGGATGGTTAAAGGAAATCAAGAATCTAATATCACTTGTAAGTTTTTCTCTTTTGGCATTGTGTAGTGTGCTATATAACTAGACCTTTTATTTGGTATAAAAATTTTAATAACTGCTTTTTGTATGATCACATCTACCTCACAAAACCAACCTAGTAATAGTCCACTTAAAATGTTAAAATCCTTGGTTATGCATTCCCACTTAATAATAATTGATTATCTATAAAAATGTTCTTATTGATTACAAAATTCTCTCAGTTTTTAAAAATTTTACTGTTTCATAATTTAGCAAAGTGGGTTCTATTACTAAAAAGCAGAGTGGTCTTTGTTTAATTTTATGGATTTCCACTTATTCCTTTTATTTCTTTAAGGAGACCTAATTCTTCTTGGATATGATTTTTTAATTTCTTCTCTTCTGAAATTCTTTAGTTAATCTTTAGTTTCACCACCTTTCTCTAATTTCTGTTTCCCTCCTTTCACTTCCTATGTGGGCAGTTGTGCACACACATACCACACTCCACCTTTACCATCCCCATTACTATAAAAAATAGCAGCAACAAAACACAGGGACTCTAAGAAGTATTTCCAAACAATGTACAGGGAGAGCTTGAACATTGGAAGGACTTAATATGTATTGTATAGTATAAACAATTCATCATACTTCTATTTAATACATCATTAACCATCCAACTTTGGTTTACTTAAACTCCTTGGAGCTTTATTTCCTTATCTATAAAATAGTGAGAACTGTCCTTTTTTTCCCTTCTTAATCATAAAGTTGTTTTGAGAACCAGATAAAATAGTGAGAAACATTTTGAAAACTTTCCAGTGTTATACAATATTTACTGCTATCATTATTATTATTATAAGAAAAATAGTTTATTTCCATTCATTGTAGACCGGTATGTGACTGAGTGGGTAATGGTTTGCCTAATTTGAAAACAAGACTAAAAAATTATATTTGAATTCCTGCTGCCTTCTGATCTGTAGTCATTTCAATGTAAAGTTTGAAAATGTATTTAAAAAATGGTTTGAAATAAAAGAGGTACTTTATAACATGAATTTTAGAGTAGTTCCAGAAGCTTTGAGATAAACAAAATAATACTTTGTTGTCTAGCTCAAAGATCACAGTTTCTAAAAATA
The DNA here is from genome assembly GCF_004115265.2 of Rhinolophus ferrumequinum. NCBI lineage: Eukaryota > Metazoa > Chordata > Mammalia > Chiroptera > Rhinolophidae > Rhinolophus > Rhinolophus ferrumequinum. The sequence continues at coordinate 7,921,544 of NC_046301.1, read as the reverse complement.
ATTTTAAAATTTTTATTTTACATATATCTGTAATAGAAAATGTGGAATTGTGGTCAATAGCAATTTTATTCCAGATAGTATTAATTTCTGTTCTAAGAGCAATTTTCTAGATGAGTGGTGCTCATAAAACTTGCTTTTGCTTTTCTTGCTAAACCATGTGAAAATGGTTCTCAGATATCATGACATTTTACTCCAGTACTTCAGCCTGCATATCCTAAAACTAAGGGCATTCTTCACATAACTACAGCAGTGGTATAACAAAGAATAGTAATTCAATGTTTAACATTGATTGAGTAATATAGTTTAAAATATAGTCCCATACTACAATTTCTACAATTTTCTCAAAAAATAAATCCCATCTGAAATATAGTCAAGGTCGGTACATTGCATTAGTTTTCCCATGTCCCTAATTTCCTTTGCTTTGGGGCAGCGATCCACATTTTCATGTCTTTTGTGACCTTGTTATTTTAAAAAAATTCGATGTCTTAGAAAATGTCTTATATTTTGGACTTGATGAATTGTGTACGAATGGTTAGATTCAGATGAAAGAGTTTTGTCAAGAACTTTGCTATTGTGATTCTGTGCGCTTCCTGTTCCGTCACATCAGATTAGTTTATTCCACTTTTTGGAGATTATAAGTTTGATTACTTGGATAAGGTAGTGCCTACCAGCTCTTTCAATTGTAAAAGTAATTCATTAAGTAATCCTTAAGATGATACATTGAAAATGTGTTCTTTTCCCCAACGTACTTTCATGCAATGGCGTTAACATGCTTTGATGATCCTTGATTAAATTCATTCTTAACATTTCTCTGTCATTTAATAGATTCAGGGAGTTAGAAAATATATGTTATGATGTATTACTGTCAATATTCTTTTCTAATGTTCAAAAGTGTCCCATATTTGGCCAGTGAAATAATGGATTATGGAGTATATATATCCCCATTTTGAAGATACACGAGTTACTTGCTATTTTGATAAAAATTTGGTATTTCTTACATTTTTCTTGTATTGTGAATTCCGATAGGTGTATATTCTGAGTGCAAAGTCTTTTGTATGATATAGGCATTATAAATACCTTCATTCTTTGGTTTTTCAAAAATTCTCTTAATGGTATCTTTGGATGAATAAAATTTTCTAAATGACAGGTGTTAGCTGAACATAGAGCAAATGGAATTCTGTTACATTACTGGTGAGAGTTTAAATTTATAAAGTGAAAAGATAAATACTCTGTGACACATCATTTTAATCCTAGGTATAAACTCAAGAGAATTGCAAACATTGTTTTTCGTCAAGGGGTATACGAAACTGTTTAAAATGGCCCCAAATATCCGCCTCACTTCTCTGAACTTTCCTTTTCCCCCCCAATCATGGCCTCTCAAATTGTATTAGCAGTGGTCCAATACTTCCAGTCAGATTTAAAATGTTTTCCACCTTTGCTAACTATGCTTGGCAGATTATTGATCTGCAACACACCACTTGGCCCTTGTCAGAGCAGAAATGTTAAAGTGATACTATGTATGTTACTTCACATATCTAGTTCTAAATTTTTTAATGGGACCATTAACTTAGAGTCAGAAATAAAGGAGCTTTCATTATTTTAAGTCTACAGATACAAATGCAGAACCTCTGAATTCTGATTTAATTACACATGTCTTTTGTGTAATATCAGCACTAATGAAAACAGGGTGGTCAGGATTTTCAGCTTCCTCGGGGATTCCCAATCAGCTTCTCTCCAGTCTGGCTGTGTTCCAGCATGCACTTGATGGTGGGTCTGTGACCCCTGAGCGTGTTACTGCTGTCGTGCGCTTGGCATTCCAGCAGGCCGTGCTCTGCGGCAAACGCAGTGGCTGTGGTCTCATGGTTCTGTGGCCAGCTATGCTGACCATTTTCTTCATGTGACATCAAAAGAGTCATTTTAAATAAGGTTTTCAGCATAGTAATTCTCAGAATACTGATGTCACTTAGTACATGTAACAACTAACAAATATTACAATTAGTACCAATAATATTCAGCAATTAAACGTATTAGATGGAATTCATTAAGAATAATATAAATAAGCATTCTTTTTTTTTAAAGAACATTTTCTGTCTCTTGAGATTTAGAAAAATAAGGTTCTTATGTTTTCCATGATTTTATAATCTCCTGATTTACTTTGAGAAGAAAATTGTGGGATTCCCCATGGTACCTTTTCAATTTTAAAATGTTGAAGTCAACGAATAGGACTGGACCAGGTAGAGAAAAGCAGACATCAAGTACTGCAGAAAGGCGCCTCGCCAGGAGATGGTCTGGATGACCTCATGTGGGCTTTCCATTACTAACACCCAAGACTTGAGGGATTTATAGATTAACTGCATTGGAGCAGAGACATAGGTGTCCTCACTGGAAATGTCTGAGTCTAAAGAAGTATAAGGTCACACAGTTACTTCATCAAGTAGTGCTTAAAAAAGAAAGAGAAGAGCTGCAGTGTCGGCCAATGATGATCTAAACTAAAGGTTAATTGTTGTGTACCTCTTGCAAGACCTGTTACAGTAAAACTTAGGTACAAGTAAATTCACCAAATTCTCCATCCTGTTCTTTAGTACCATACTCAGAGTGTGTTAAAATGCAGTGGTAACTCACTTGGCAAAAATGTAGAACTGTGAACTGTCAGATATGGCCGGTTGAAGAATAAAATGCACAACCCAACAAATGGCAATTTGATAATGAAGTAACCTATCCTCTATAACGTCTGAAACGTGTGAAACGAACATAGTGCTATTGACCTTTGGCTCTATTTTCAAGTGGGAGTAGACTAAATAGTCTTATCTTCTGCATGGAAAAGAGTAAGGTTAAGAATTGAAAGTCTGATGGTTACTTGAGATTATCACAGTGAAGTATAAGTGCATGCTTTTCATAGTAATTGTTCTAATTCCCACATGTACAAAGTAATTACGTGGAAACCTTTTTTTGTTTGTTTGTTTTTTGTTGTTATATGCTGAAACGGAATAAAAACACTAGTTTTCATTAACTTGCAAAAATACAGTGCTATATTTTCCATAGTTGAATTTTTGGACTCTAATTATGGTATCATAGGAGTTCACTTTATTTAAAAACAAAAGGACACACACACACACACACACACACACACACAAGGTCAGACAATTAAGTTCTCAAACTCATCCTAGAAAAAGTGCTACATACCTCATTGCTGAATGTCATTATGGTCACCTTCGAAGTCCTCCCCTTGGGAAGCTCTGCACTGATGCCAGCACCTAGTCCACACTTCAAAGCGATTTTGGAACTCTTTTCCTGGAATGGCCATCAGAGCTGTCATCATATTACCTTTGATGTCTTGAATTCATCAAAATGTCTTCCTTTCAATATTTCTTTTCTGTTCGGGTAAAGAAAGAAGTCATTGGGGGCCAGATCAGGTGAGTAGGGAGGGTGTGCCAATACAGTTATTTGTTTACTGGCTAAAAACTCCTTCACAGACAGTGCTGTGGGAGCTAGTGCATTGTGGTGATGCAAGAGCCATGAATTGTTGACGAAAAGTTCAGGTCGTCTAACTTTTTCACTCAGCCGTTTCAGCACTTCCAAATAGTAAACCTGGTTAACTGTTTGTACAGTTGGTACAAATTCATAATGAATAATACCTCTGATATCAAAAAAGGTTAGCTCTATCATTGCAACAAATTTGCGAACTTCATTGTCAGAACTTGCGTGTGTGTGTGTGTGTGTGTGTGTGTGTACACATACATTTTTTTTCATCAATTTCATCCTGGAATTTAATCTAGAGATATTCTCATTCACTCTAAAAATCACAGTTCTAAAGTTATTTACTGAAGCTTTATTGATAGTAGAATAAGATTAGAAAAAAGTACAGATGTCCAGCAATAGTTCATCGATTACATTTCTTATGGTATATGTAAGACATATTTATACAAAGGGAGATTTTTATGTACTGGGAGGTAACGATCTTAAAATGTTTATAACATGCTTCTTTGTGTATATTAAGCATTCTGTATGTGTATCTCTTTGTGTATGTATAGAGAAACTATGGAAGGGGATTTAGAAACTCAGGCAAGTGATTTTCCATGGAGGTGGGGACAAGAGTCAAATGGCACAGAAATGAGAGGGAGGTTTTGTACATCTTCTTATACTTTGTTTTTGACTCGTGCAATTGTAACACTTATTCCAAAAATAAGACTTAAATTGCAGTCACAAAGGTAAGACCAACTATACTTTTTGAATGAGAAATCTAGCAGCAATACGTAGATTACTCTTGAGTTGTACCAAAGTCACTCTTTCCTATTTGATGGATTTTCTATCTTGTCTTAAAGATATATTCGTATGTCACAAATTATAGTGCTAACAGAATCCCGCACCTTACAAAGATCAAATTCTCTGCTTCTTCTTTAAAAGAACACACATAGTTAGAACACTGTATTTTTTGATAGTTTATCCTTAATATAGTACCAAATGACATATTGGAGGACAGCAGGACACATTGTTTTGCATCATGAAATGAAAAACAAAAATAGCTATGACTGTTCAAATTACATTTCTGTAGTCATGGAGCTGCTCTCAGTTAGGCTTCTGTCCATTCTTTTTCCCATTTCCTAATGTGATTAGCTAATTTATCTCTTTGTTTGTTTAAAATTGACATGTAGTTGATATACCATATCCTGTTAGTTTCAGGTGTACGTCATTGTGATTCAATATTTATATACGTTATGAAGTGATCCCCATGATAAGTCTAGTTACCATATGTCATGTGATGTACAAATAGGGAATGTAGTCCATAATATTGTAGTAACTTTGTATTTTGGCAGATCATTAGCTAATTTAAAAAAGTTGGTTTATTTCTTGTGCCTGTATTCCATGAATGGAGACGTGGTAGTTTATAGTATACATATATAGATATGCATGTAAACAAGGTTTACATGGATTTATTTCTCATACTGACTACATGATATAATAAATCTTTAAAATAAATTTCATATAATGGCATTTAAATGAAAGTTATTCCTGCCAAAATAGTCCACCTTGGTGGTTCACATATACAAGTATATTATGACCTTTCCTCAGTACATATATATCACCTCTCAGAATTATCCTTACAGCCATTTTATGAGAGTTTTCTAAGAATGAAGCTTAACATCTTATAGTCACATTTTTTCACACCCAAAACGGCTTATTCAGCTGATGACTGAATTAGTTTGCTAGAACTGCCATAACAAAGTACCATCACGGGGTGGCTTAAACAACAGAAATGTATTTTCTCATATTTCTGGAGGCTAGAAGCTCAAGATCAAGGTCTTGGCAGGGTTGGTTTCTCCTGAGGTTTCTCTCCTTGGTGTGTAGTCGGCCGTGTCCTCCTCCCTCTGTGTGGGGGTCCAAGTCTCTTCTTCTTGTAAGGACACATGTCATATTGCGTTAGAGTCTGCCCAAATGACCTCATTTCAACTTCAATACCTCTTTAAAGACCTTATCTCCAAGTACAGTTACACTTGGAGATGCTGGGTGTCATGACTTCAACGTAGGAATTTTAAGGGTCACACAATTCAGTCCATAGCAATGACTTATCTCACTTAACACTTTTAAATTCGTAGCTGCTAGCTGTTTCCAAAAATCAAGCCCACCCTCAAATGATGGAATTTTGACATTCCAATCAAGCATATTCTAATTTTGAGATACTTATTTAGGTTATCATTCTAAAAATTACGTTGAGCAATGCCATTTCATTAGAATAAGGGCAAAAGTGTCTCAAAATGACAATTCATTTGACATGTAACTGTTCGGTCATATGAACAAAAACCACTCTGGTATTTCAAGAAAGAAGAGGTTGAATTCAGGGAATTAGATGCTTCTAAAGTTGATGGGAGGCTGGAGAATCAAAAGTAAAGGAAGACAACAACGGGTAGCTGTCATGTTTGCTCAGCTCTCAGGTACTCAGGAAGGTGATACAGCCGTCACTGGACGAAACAGCTGCTAATACCTACAGCTGTCTGAAACACAGCTGTCAGTGGGTGGAGGATTTTTAGGCAACGCGTAGAGGCCACTGCACAGCCCCAGGTGAGAATACTATGGGAATGCCAGTTGGGCTACAGGTAGAAAATGAGGAAATAATAGCTTTGGCTTTTAAAAAGCTTTTAAAATCTATTTGACATTTTTCTCACTGGCTGAATTTCAGTAGAACCCTGCCAGCAAGGGCTGCCTAGGAAGTGTAAATCCAAGATGTACAGATCTGTGATATAGGGGAAAGCGAGGCAGGGAATGGATAACTCTAAATAACAGACAAGCTGACAAGCTTCAATATGTTAATTAATCATTAAATCATTACATTATGACCATAACTTAGAGTCTGATTTTGAGAGGAAAAAATATCACACTCAACTCTGACTTTATCATTTAAATTTATCCAATATTTGAATTCTACAGGATACATAATCCCATTCATCAGGTGTTTTAAAACAAAAGATGTTTTAGAAGGATTCAGTAAAGACTGAAAGATTTATTTGAAGAACTAATGCATGTGTATTTCCATTTTCCTTAATTACTGTATCTATTATCACTGACTGTTTTAAGAAAATAACTCTTTGCTCTCATTAGAATTTCTAATCAGGCACAAAAAATTCGCTAGCAAATATCCTTTCTTTTAACCAGTTGTTTGTTTACTAGAAATCAGAATAGTTCTGAATATTGAAAGTACATTATATTCTTCATTTTGCTTTCTCTTAGGTTATGACACAGCTTTACGTCCTCTGTTCTCTAAATCTACTATTGAAAGTAATTCTGGATATTTTTATTAGAATATTTATCCTTTACATATTATCCATGGTTTCAGCAAAATCTCCATATTATCAAAAGACAAAACAAAAAGCCGGATTTCTCTTCCAGAAGCTTCTGCGTATGAAAAATTAAGTCCCAGCGGGCCTGGAGGGAGTTGGAGGGCAGAACAGAAAAAGAGATTTGAGAAGAAAACATATGATTTATTCCTCATAAGCCTTTTCTGACTCTCATTGCCCACTTGTTTGTACTTCTGTTTCATCTCACCAGCCAGGATGTCTACTGATGGAAGTAAGGAAGCAAGCAGAACCCAGATACAAGCATAAAGCCTGATAATTTTGAGAGCTTTCGATAATGTGATTAAAAATAGAAAATTTTGCCAACCTAAACCTTGGCCTGATCCCATAATTCCATGTTAGGTTTTAGTTTGGTAGGCATGAAAAATGCCATCTATGCCCAGTGAGATGTTACCAGACAGAGTGTGTGTTACTGTAGATGACTGTAATATACAAAAGATACTGCGAAATGTATTCCTCAAAATGGGAACAGTGTGAATGCAAGAGAGATGCGGCCTCAGTTTTAGTAAAAACCACCTGGTATAAGTGAGAATATAGAGAAATGAAGCCCATTTGCAACTGGTCTTTAAAGTCCTGACCAAGCAGGAAAAATAAACACATACAAGCACATCAAATTAATGATTGGTGTCCCTAACTTTTAAGCATTTAATATATAAATTTCTTTACACTTTAAAAAATGTTATGATGTCATCGTTGGAATATTACTCATGTGTCCTAAATTCCATAATAAATAGACTTTAATTTCACAATAACTGTGGTTTTCTTTTCATATCATTGTGAGACGCCAATACTTAAATATGTATTGGAATAGTTCTATAGGCATAGCTGACTTTCCTAGTACCATACTAAACATCCATATTTTCATTTTGTTTCGTTCCCACAGAGAAAACAAAGGCAAAAAAAAAAAAAAGAGAGAGAGAGAGAGACAAAAAATTATCTAATTGTGGTTTGGAAACAGAGATTTGTGAAGTTTTCACTTGTAATTTTAGTCTAAATGAATGGAACGATCTGTTCCCTTTGCTATCATCTAGAATCTATGATTATTTCTATTTTTATGAAGAAATGTTAAGAAAACATCAGCACTCATCAGAACAAAGCAGTGGAGGGATATGTACCTTATACGGTAACACCAGTAGTACTTTCAAAAAGAATAGGGGGATAAGTGAGATTTCTAAATAACTTAACTTTACACAGTGGAACTGACGTTTGTAAGTTCATAGCACATTTTCATTTAACAGGGAAAGTAAATTCAGAATATAGAAGTCAATAATGTAATCTTTTTAGTCATTGCATGTTGCTCTTATTCCCAGCTGACTCAGGTAAGATATTTTAAACACTCAATATAAAGCTAACTATCATTTACAGTGATTTCTTTTTAAAGATTGTTTGGGCTATTCTGTGTTCTTTTCTATATGAATTTTAGGGTCAGGTCATCCATTTGTGAACAAAAGGCAGTTGGAATTTTGATATGGATTACCTGGAATCTGCAAATCCTGCAGTGTAGCGAGTATTGCTATCTCAATAACATTGAGTCTTCCAGTCCATGAATGAGGAAGCTCTTTCTACTTAGTTAGAATGTCTACTTTCTTTCAATAAGGTAGTTTTTGTGCAAATCTTGCACTTCTTAGGTTAAGTTTATTTGTAAGTATTTATTATTTTTGAGATTTCCCTAAACATTGGTACCAAAAAAACCTTCCATTAGTTCCCAAAGAGCTCTGTGTGTGCCGGACACACCATTCACAGTCTTGCAGGCTGTTTACAACTGTGCCTTAGCCTTCACTTTCTGCTTGTTTAGAGCCTAAAGGTTATCAGGAAATGACAACCGAGGGCCTTCTCAGGTCTTTCCTGAGCACATGCACAGCTGCGAGAATGTGCAGGAACTTCCAGATTTTCAGGAAAACGTTGATGCTTTTCCAAACTCTTAGGGACATCTCATCCGCCAGCCCTACCAAGCTTTTTGTTTCTGCTGTTTGCCTCGGCTGCTATTTAACACATCAGGTGGCAGCGTGCTGTAAATGTTTTTTGACAAATACACTCAGAAGTAGCAATAGGCTTGAGAAATAAAGTAGTCGGTCCCAATAGGTGAAATAAAGACAAGCCTTTTGTGCTGGTCTTCAGGGGAGTCATCAGACAGGTCAGAACAAGTAACTCATTATAATTCTTTGGGAAAGAGGTCCGTTCTGCTTCCTCTGGTACTGGGAATGCAAGCTGTGACTTTCTCTGATGCCACTGTACCTGGGGGCAGGGAGGTGGGACTGGGGGAAGCTGCACTGCCACGGAGTTCACCGTTCTAGCCAAGAGGTGGCTGGGGTTGGTGGTTTTTTTCTTGCTTTTTTTTCTTCCTTTCTTCTTTTAATACGTGTTCCCTGGGTTGCCTCAAGCCTTTGGTTAATTTCAGGTTCTGAAAAATTTGATTCTGACGATTGTCTCCCATTTAAAAAAATTGCTTTATGAAGGAGCAGAATTTTCAATTCCTCATCCTGCCGTGTTTTGCTGATGTGCTAATATCACTGTATGCCAATTTTTACTAAAGAAAGTCTTTACCCATTTTATTGATCAAAAAGTTGATTGTCTTATTTTCCTAATTTTTTGTTAATTGATGCGAACTTTGTTTTTGAACCGTCTGTTGTATTACTATTAGCTATTATGATAAGATTTATAAATGTGTTTGTCCAACCTCTATTTATTCATCAAATACTAATTGAATGTGTACTATATGTGAGGCCCGTATCTTACCAGACACAGGATATACAGTTAAGTAACTCAAAGTCTAGCGGGCAAACAAGAATCTGAATACAATGATCATTCATACATTTTTACCATTAAATATTGACATCACATTTTTCTAATCTGAATAAATTTACCCATTAACTAAGTCATTCAAAATAAAATAACAAGGTTAATTTAGCACCTGGGTTTCTCTAATGTTTAAGGCATAGTCCCATTAGGGTACAGAACAAGCATTCTTATAACCAGACATTCTCCTTGAGTTTGTTTAACTTGGACCAAGGACCTCCTAGCCTGAATGACATGCTTCATTCCAACTTTTAAACTGTCGACTGAGTTAAGATGTGTTGATGAATATTAATTTCTTTTACTAAAAGCTCTGACACTGAGACATGCCTGTTGTCTGCTTGTTCCATCGAATAATGAAAGGTCCTGGTGATTTCCTCCAAAGTGTGGATGTTGGCACCTGGAGCTGACAGGCGTGTTTCAGACAACCTGTGCTATAAACTGCTCAGTCCGGCCGCTCGGACGGCCTCGGAGGTGCCTTTACTCTATTTCTCCTGCACGTGTTTGATACTGTAGACCCCTTTTGAGACTGTCCCAGGGATTATTTATAATGTACTGATGTTACCTTATTAGTAGCTGCTATTTCTACACAGAAGCAAGAGGTTTGTTGACACTTGTTTTACTGCTGAAACTGTATTTTTGGTGTCAGGGAGACCACTATGGAGTTTCACTACTGAAATGTTATGGCAACCTGAATGAAAAGCCATCCCACGTTCATTTCCCTATGGGTTCCCAGGGATTAAATAAGCACCTGAATAAGCTTTAGAATTTGACAGATAATGCGATTTCACAATGTTATTGCATTCCTGTTTCAATTGGCACTTCTAATACTCTCGCAGTTTGTGGGGTTGGTAACTTTCCGTTGCAGGAGTATTTCAAATATAGGTCCCAACCTACAGCATGAATGTAAATTTATTGAAGGGAGAATATTAAGCAATTTTTTATTAATCGTGGAACAACAGCGTCCTTTTGGCACCAATGAGTAATTTCCAAAGCTAGCTGTCTTGTGCTCTAGTGATGCACACACAGGAGCAGGGCAACATGATGGAAACCTTCACTCTGCCCGCTTTGCAGTTCTTCACGAAGAACTCTAAACTAAGGCATCTGAGTAGACCGTGGTGCATTTTCTCCTCTGCCCTTCAGACATTTCTGTGTCATCAGCTAAGGAGGATCTAACCATTTTTAAGTGGATGCATGCAAACTAATTTTTTAATTTAAAACACATCATGGGAGACAAACTTGAACAAAATTGTATTTCCATTCTTTGAGGCAAGTTGTGTTTTTTAATTAAAACTTTTCCCCTATAAAAATATATCCAAGACTGTTTTATAGTTTCATTTTGTTTTGGTTATAATATAAGCTATAAAACAAAAAGGTTAGAGAAAGATGCAAAATAAACTGAAACATTTGTAAAACCTAGGGTAAGAAAGTGACATTTCTCAGACGTGTGTGTGCATGCATATATAGAAATACATGTTCAAATTACTTCAAATTACTTATCAATGCCATATACATGCATTGATTGTATGCATATACTGTATTTCCCCGAAAATAAGACCTAGCCGGACCGTCAGCTCTAATGCGTGTTTTGGAGCAAAAATGAATATGAAACGTCTTATTTTACTATAATATAAGACCAGGTCTCATATAATATAATATAATATAATATAATATAATATAATATAATATA